>NC_052535.1:63032267-63336767 GCF_016699485.2 Gallus gallus | reverse complement strand
GCTCTCCCAGTATGGAGGATTGACCCTTCCTGTTCTCAGTGCATTCTTCAAACCTGAAATTACTACTGTCATCTTTGACAATATGGCTTTGCCAGATCCTGTCTTCCTCACCCATTTCCTTTTCTGCTTTTTCTACATGCTCTGTGACAGATTCCTTGCTTACTCTGAAAGGAAATGTGAAGAGAGTAATAGGTTTCTTATTTATAAAAGTGTTCAGATTTTTTCAAAGCTTTTGTGGGATGGAAGAAACACTTTCTCTATTCTCCAGCTCAGGATCGGCTAAATGAACAGATGTTAAGTGTGTTTGTGGAACTGAACCCAAGTATAATCTACCAGGGAACAGGTCACATGAAAACAAACAACAGTCATTAAAATACGTGTTGCTTGTGCTAATGCTCAGTTTAAAAGGGGATAGGACACAAAAAAGTTAGTTGACTTTCCAAACCGAAGTTGATGCAATTCTTATTTCAAGTGGCTTGTGTCATATTGGAAGAGAGAAGTGAGCCAAGCTGTATCTAAAAGCTTGCAGCATGAAGCCTCAAACAATAAAAATATTAATAATAATAAAAAATTCTGAATGTGATCTGTAAGCTCATAACAATTCTAAAGTTAAATGTGCTCTCTGAACTACAAAGACCACAGGGTATGATCAGACTTCTAAGATAAATTTCTGACCAACTATGGTTTTAGTACTTAATGTCATTTTAGATTTCTATAGCAAAGATGGCAGTGCCTTCATGATGCATCACATAATATAAGCTACTCCTCCTAGGAAGTCTTGTTTGCCTTTATCAGTGTGTAATTTAGAATATTTTTTAATCAACAAGATGGGTATAAGATAGGTTGCATTTCTGAATAAACGTTTTCAATATTTTCATTAAAAAAATCTATATGATACATCAACTTTTTTCTTTCCTTGAACCGAAAGCATAATTCTTCATATCTTTGCTCATGTCAGTTCTCAGTAATCCCAATTAAATGATGGAGCATTATTCCCACGAGTATGGCTTTGTCCTGTCTTCATAAGGAAACCATAATTATAAGAACATACTGGATAAGGTATTTTTTCCCCAAAATCCAATTTTACATTCAATTTTTGTTGTTTAAAACCATCTTCCATCAATACTTTTAGTAATTCATTTTGTACACATAGCTGTATATGTTAATTTAAATATTTCTTGTAGCCACCTTCTGGTGAGATGAAGCATCTCAGCCATTAGACACAAACTGTAAGGAATATAAATGAGACTATAGAAAAGCAATGAAAAGTAAAATGCAGAGGTTAACAAAACAACATTCTGCTTCAAAAATTTGTTTGGACGTAATTTTCCCTACCAAAGTAAATCCTGAAATGATTGGACCTGTTAATAGTGCTTAAGTGAACTGCTGAAATATGAGAACTGAGAATATTTATTCTATTTACAACTGTATGTTTCATTAAAAAAAAATTATGGCATTTTCTACTAAGCATTGCTTGGCTGCCTATTTATTGATATCACTCTTGGAAGAAAATGGAATTTCTTATTTGTTTGTGAAGCCAATACAAATCAGTTTTTATTTTCCTATCAGAGATATTTTAGAATTCCACATATAAAATTTCAAATACAAAACTCTTGATTTCCATTAGTTTATGAAAAGGGAGCTGCAGAAGGTTCAGTGATCCAGAAACTCTTCTTTATCTTGTGTGTTTTAATAAATGTTCTAATCAGAGTACAAAACTTCTGTTTCCATATACTTAAAATCTTTGAATTTGATGAAGTAAGCGTTCTTCTATAGTACTTATTAGCATTTTTCTCTGTTTTTAATTATCCACATATTGGACTCCATTCTACTGCACTTTCTGTGGAATCAAGAACACAATTAGATCTTAATGTATCAGGATGTCCTCAAGTGGTTCTGTTTTTTGAGAAGTGTTATTGATTTCTGTAAACTATTTGAAAATATAAGGTTACTCTCAAGCTCAGATACCTGTAGAAACTGTCCTTCAGAGGAAGCAGCATAGTTTAAGGTCAACTCCTACAGTGTTCCTACAATTAAATTCTACACATAATTTATAATATACTGTCCACTCTAGTCTATTAGCTTTTCTAGTATATGTAGTTTAAATATACAGCATATCATAGAATAACTCAGATGGGAAGAGCCTAGTGGAAGTCTATAGTCTGTTATCCTTCTCCACCTAAGCCCAGCTGTGAGATCACACCTGACTTTTCAGGACTTTACCCAACCAAGTCTTAAAACCAACGGGAACTTGCCTGTTCAATCTCTCTGGGTGACATGCTGGACTTTCCTTGTGGGGAAAAAGTTCCTAATTACATCCAGTCTGAAGATCTAGTTTCATTATATATCCACTGTCATTTATCCATGTATCAACGTGAAAACCTCATTCCATCTTCTCAGTGCCTTTTCTGGTGCTTCTGCTAGGCTGTTTTTAAATTCCCCTCAACAAAAAGTTCTCCAGGCTGAATGAGTCCTATTCCTACAGCTTCTGCACACAGGGTGAATGATCCAGCTGCCAACCAGTACAGTAGTTCTCCCCTGGACTGCCATTTTACAGATGTTCTTTTTGTATTGGTCTAATAAGAACTGTGTAGATGGGATAACCCCTTCTCCTGGAAGATTAGCTGTACCCCTCCTAATGCATTCCAGGAAGCTGCTGATCCATTCTGCTGCCTGGGCACTGCTGGCTTCATGCTCAGCTCACACCCACTAGAGGGACCTTTACTTTCTCTTCCACAGAGCTGCTTCAGTCCAGCAGTTCCCAGTTTGTATAATTAGAGAAAGCTGTTTCTTTCTAGGTGCAGGACTTTGCCTTATTCTACTTTAATTTTATATGAGTTTTTTCAGCCCAATTCCTCCAGCATGTCTGGGACCTCAACTGGCAGTCCTGCACATGAGCAATTCAACTGGTTCCTTCAGTGTCATGTCGAATACATATCTTTGTGTAGAGGTGTATGTATATATGCATTTCTATACATACTGGCTTGTCTATCAGGCGTAATAACCTATACACAGTATTTAAAAAATAATTGTACATGTTAGTTATAGTATCCTAATTACTCTTGCATCATGTATCCATCATCTTATGCTTTCTCTGCCATGAACACTAATTTGATGACAATCAGATATTTTTAGCATCTGTATTTTAACAATACCTTAGGTCTATTTCCATATATCCATGAGTATATCAATCTTTTTCTTCTGATCTGATTAAGCTGTGCTTAAGTAGCTGTTGGGATGTAAGGAGTGCTAAGTCAAACTAGAATTTGAAGTGAATAAGAACCATGTTTTCAAAATTCACTTGCAAGTTCAACTTTATTAATAGTCTTCTCTAAACTTTTGCTTTTTCTTCCTCATCTTGTATAAAATTTTATTTTGAAAAATGTTGGCATTGTCAGATTTGGAACAATAATTAACTCATCAAAAAAAACAGTGAAATTCTAAAGCTATGAAACAACTCAACATTGATGACTAGGAGGGTGTTTACACTGAAACTTTTTCAACACATTCCCAACTTGAATTTCTGGGGAGAATCTTGAAACATGTACTGCCTTGTAGAAGGTAAACCAGAGGTTCATATTTTTCTCTTCTTTCAATGCATTGCTATAGATCTGTTGGCAGAGTTGAGATTCCCGTGTTAGCTTAATGAAGATATCCTGATTTACAGAAACATAGTCTGTCCTCAAATGCTTTAGAACCTTCCAAGAACCATGGTATATTTGCTGTATGCAACAGTTTAAAGTCATCCTCCAGTCTTTAGCTTCAGGTAAATAAGTATCATTACAGTGATCTGTTTTTTATTCTCTACAATCATATTTTTCATTCTTGAATTTCTGAGGAGTTATCCTCTCCTATCTGCTGCAATTAGAAGAAATGAAAATATTTTCAGTTAGATGCTATAAAGTTGGAATTCCACTTGATTGCTGCAAAGCTGTCTGAAGGCTTTTTATCATCAGCAGATAACCTGGATTTTCAGTGATTCTGTATTACATTTTCTTCTATCATGAAACTACTTACTTTTTCTTTCTATCCTTGAACAACCCCAAGTAGAAGACAAAATGATGTTTGTCTTCCCCATTCTCTTTCCCCTCAGCTAAACTGTCAAATCTCAGTTTATGTCCTCTGTGCTGCAGTTTTTGACTTTGTACATGCCAGAGGAAAGGAAAGAGGAGGAAGGGGACAGAGACTTATATGGATTTTGGACATGGAGTCAGTATGTAGAAAACAAAGCTTCAATCAGATATAGAGTTAAGAAGGAAGAAAAATGATGTTAATGTCCACTAGGCAGAACTAACAGATGAGTAAAATAATATTTTGAGAATGTGTACTAATAGGGATGGGCCTGCCAACATATGCCATAAGCTTAGTATTTTGGTTTTACCAGCTATTGACCAAAGGGATATTGCTCCTGTTACAGAGATCACGGAGGTTATTTGCTGGCAGGTTCAAGTGTAGTTAGAAGATGAATATGATCAAGTCATTCATTTCAAGTTCTGAAAAGTGTGGGTGATATACAACGCATGTTATGTACATATTGTAGTGATTAGAAAATCAGTTTTTAATACAGATCAGAAGGCTGTGTGTGTAGATCAGTACAGAGACATTTTGTGTTCCAGTAGAAGCTTATATTTAATGCAGAGTATCACAGATTTTATGGAAAATTCCATGGTTCCTCCTTAGAGAAGATTAAAGACTTCTAAATAGTATATGTATATTTTGTTTGTTGATATTACTATATTATTGAATAAAAACAACATATGATATCCTATATTTGAAGAGTATACAATATATAAGCATCAGCATGTCAAAAGCAGGAATTCAAAATTCTGGAAAACTACTCATTTTTGCCTGGATTTCAGAAAAGAGTTAAATGTTCCTGAAGAAGAAAGAACTGCAGAATTACAGTTGGTATTTTTCAGATTCTCCATACTGCATTTAAAATGTATATCCAGCTGCTTCATTTTTTACCACTTTCCCACATCTCTGTACTTAGACTGAGTTCTCCATTATTTAACAAAATTTCAATCTTTTAAAAAGCTTTCTTCATTTTATTCTGAATACTTACTTTATGGATTTTTCCACAAGTTTTTTTGTTTGGTTTGTTTTTGTTTTTGTTTTTTAATCAAGCTGCTGTTTCTGGAAGACTTGGTTTGAATTAGCAC
Source organism: Gallus gallus (assembly GCF_016699485.2). NCBI lineage: Eukaryota > Metazoa > Chordata > Aves > Galliformes > Phasianidae > Gallus > Gallus gallus. The sequence continues at coordinate 63,331,605 of NC_052535.1, read as the reverse complement.
ATTCAAAATCCTTTTCCTTATGTTTCAGTTTTTTCTTTCGTGACTTCACTCTTTGTGCTTGATCAGTCTATCAGACCATCATAGATATTTTTAGACAGCTGGTATCTAGGTAGCTTATTGCTGCTAATGATATTAGAGGGTACTCTAAAATAATGCTGCAAAAAGAGGCATTCATATAGAAAAGATACAAGTAGTCCTGACAAAGAGCTAGTCATTCCTGCTCTCACACTCTGCCCACTTGCAGGACAAAGAGCTCCACAATGAAATGAAGCAGGAAGGATCAGACATAGTTTCACTTCTTATGTGATGGCATTTCTGTAAAAATAGTAATAACAAGCATTTTACTTCTGTGGATTCATACACACAGAAATTGGTAAAAGCTAGAGCAGATATTGGGGAGTATGTAGAGAAGAGAATCTAACCTTCCTACAGAATGGCATTGTGAAGTTGGTCGATGAGGATGAGAGACAATCTCATCTTCTCACTTGTACTGTGTCCAGTCTAGCTGAAATATTTTGACCCATTCTACTTATATGAGAGCTCTTTCTCACTGTAATAGTCGTTCCCTTACTATGAAAGTACAGCTAGAGAATGTATACTATGTATACACAGTGCTACGGTAGATCCAGAAGGGTAACAAATGTTGAGCTACGTGGGAAAACTCTCATTCCGAAATGATTATTACCACCAGCTCTTCCATTCAATGTGGTAAAAAGTAGTATTCATGATTTGTCATCAAAGAAACTGCCTGCCTCAAACAACATTAAGCGTGTTCTTTCCTTTTCCTCCCTTGATTCTAGTTCTAAAACTTCCTGAAAATATTTTTGACAAAGCAAACCTCAGAAAAGGTGGGATTACTTTCATTTTTACTACCTTTAAGTACTTCACAAGAGCAGTGCCACCCATCCTCCTCAGATAAACTAAGAGCTCTTAGATGCTACTGTGGTAGTTCTGGACAAATTTCTTTTCTAAACTCGAGGCTACTACTGCTTCTCATCTCCATTTTTCCATTGTACATAAGAGTTGAAATGGAAAAAGGCATTGCAAGTTTCAGGTGATATCAATGAGAAATTGTTATCTGATAAAATAGCACTCACAGCCTGCCAGTGCTGGCTGGAGACCAAGAAGAAGATAATATGTTGGCTCTTTTTGGCTGGGAAAACCCTGCTGCTGTTTCCTATACATTGCAGTTGCTATCCAAGTGTAAAATCAGACCTGCAAAACTCTCAGTCACAGTGTGAGCATGAGTTCAGGAGGCCCTGAAGCACCTTAGAATACCATTGATTCATCCAGTGAAAAATCACAAGAAAGATAACATCTGACAGGAACAGGTTCCCAACACCACACCAAATTATATTTTGACAACAGACCATACAAAAAATAAATAAACTGATTCAAATAATTTAAGGTAAATGTCACTGTCAATTCCTCGAAGGTTTTTGAACTCTCTGCTATTTCTCTACCAGTTACCTTATACTACTCTCAGCTTGAAACAGGGAAAGAAAGGTTTTTCTTTTTCTGCTCTTATTTGATTTTCCAGCTTTGTATGAAGTTGTTATTGAACTGAATAAGTTGAAAACCTAATGAAAGAATGCATTCTTCCTGCACCTGCAGGACATGACAACATGTGTCAAAAGATTTACTTCGATAACATAACTCCAAATTTTGCGCTAGAACCTTCTTCTACTTCATTATTAGCATTTAGAGAAAACATGTACTGTTTGTTCTTTTTTCTTTAAACAAAAGTTAAATTAATGTAAATTCATACCATTTTTTCCTGAGTTTTTCTTTATTATTATTATTATTATCATTATTAGTTTGGTTTCTATCTTCTTTGTTCAGAGTTTGTACTTCCACATCCCTCTTTTCCAGTCTGTTGCATATTTAAGCATTGCTGGAGCTAACTTTGACTCTTATATACTAAGATTGTCCTTTAAAACACAAATTGAATGTTTTCAAGCCTTGTGTGCAAGTGACCTCAGATTGCTGAATTAATGACATATCAAATTTTCTCTGTCTTTCTATAGGCCCCATGTGGTGTCCACATGTCCAAATGGAAGACTTATCTATCCTTTAACTATGGGGTGGGCATTTTCAGTTCAGAGTGCCTGACATGAATTTGAAAGCTGTGTTCCAGTACCACAGAGTGATGTTTACATGACACATAGCATTTTCTGGGGAGTTGTCTGAGCCTGTGTGGAAACTGAGGCAGGAAGTTCTGCTGAAATAATACAGACGACTCTAATCTAAAAGGAAAAGAGACCAGTGTTGTCTTTCCCATAATTTTTAAATGGAAAAGGTTGTCTTGGAGTCAAGAAGTATGGTAACAACTAATCCGAGTGAAAAGCTAGTAGTTCTGTGCTTTGGCTTGCTCTCTAACCTTGCGTTATTTGTCAATATGAATGTAACTATCTTGAAGTAAGTGTGTGCTCTGAAGTAATGTTCTTTAATAACAGTGCTATGTACAATCAGGACAGGAAAGGCTGTCAATGATTTCCTGATTTCTGCATTCCTTGCTTGCATAAGTTTGCATAGGTACTGACTGATGTATTCCTTCTATTGATAAAATCTACTTGAGCCTTCAACCCCGGACCAGCTGCTGCCGCATCCCTGTGGTGGTACTCAGTGCCTCTCCTTTGAATTCTCATGGACATACATCTGCCTCATTCAGTGAACAGAATATTTTTTTTCTTCCTATTTTGTGAGCATACTTTCTGGATTTGGGATGGGTTTTTAACATAGTGATTCACATTGCACCAGTGTAGGAAGTATTACTTCTCATCACATCTTCTATAGTGTCAGTAATAATGTTTCAAAAGATTAGTACGCAGTTTGAGAACTGGCTTGCTGGGACTCAGCTTCAAGTGCTCAAAGTGTGCACAAAGATCATACAATGATCTCCTTGATCAGATGTGGGATTTGGCCACTCTGTGCCTTGTCAAATGTCTGATAGAAATTCTAATTTACTAGTGCTTGTTCTCTAGAGTTCATCTAATCAACCCTGTCACCTGTTGTGATTTCACAGTGCAAAACATCTTACATTATTTTTGCTGCTATTTCTAAGCTAACAGCTATCAGTTCTGTACTTGCTTGATAAAGGCAATTCCGTACTTGAAGTAAATGTGGCAAATAATCCATATAGACACTTGTTTTTGTAGAGGAAGTTACACTAAATGCACCTGAGACATGCCTAAACTGTGTGTGATCTATACAATTCTCTGTGAATTATACATTCTCATCTCAGGATAGTTACATAGGCCGCCCTTTTTTGCTTATATCTACTTATACCTGCTTCCTGAAAACAAACAAATAAATAAATAAGGCACTGTATTTTGTGCTTTTTCATCCTTTCTAGTTTGCACAAAACACATAGAACAGTTTACCAACTGTTTGCTCTGCTCTCAATGAAGAGTTAGCAATCACCTGCATACATTTATATTACTTGGAGGTTTAAATCACCTGAAACAACTAGTGCAGAGGAAGACAATGAAATAAAGCGGGTAAAAAAACAATGAGTAGAAGAGGTAATATAAATGTTTTGGGTTTTTTTGTTTGTTTGTTTGTTTTTTAATGCAGAAAGTAGGATAGTTCAGTCTGCAGAAAAGTCTTGGAAGACTACCAAGAAGTGAAAAGTTTTAAAACCCTGCACACGTCTTTAGCAAAGGGATAAACACAACTTTATAATACTGGGAGACCTTGACACGTCAGGAGGAAAAGCACTCATTTTTCCTTGCACTCTGATAGTAATAGACTCTACAAAATGTGTACAAGCCCTTTTAGCAACTGTCAATGAAAAAGAATAGGAGAGGAATAGGTGCCTGCTAGTAACAACTGGGAAAGGTCTCTGATGTGCTAGAAACAAAGATGCGTTATTTAGGAATCTCTGTTAGATATAAACAACAGATTCATAACACTGCTACAGAGAGCTGTAGTTGCCATGAAACAAATTATTTTACTCATCCATTGTGAAAGATGAGTGTATATTGCTATCTCTTTATGTTGTGCTGTTTCAACTACATCCTGTTTTGTTCTTTTTTTCTTGGCAAGCAATACTTTCAAATTAGTTCTATATTAGCATGCTCTTAATCTAACTGGTGGAAATTAAATACATTTTAAAACTAGATTCCCCCCTCTAAACTTTTTTTTTCCTCCTTTTCTTGTGTTTGTTTTTGTGTGTGTGCATGGGTGGGGGGGACATGACTTCTGTGTGTGTGTGTGTGTGTGTGCGTGCGCGTGTGCGTGTGTGACCAATAGCTACTTTTCCCAATTACATCCTTATTTGTACCTCCACCTTTGCACCCAGCAGCAGTTAAGAATGTTTGGAGAGAATCTTCATGAGACTGTTGGTGAGCATGACTGAAGTACTAAGGCAAAAAAGGTTGTATGCAGAATGAGGCAGATAGATGTAGATATAAGAGAGAATAACCAGTCCTAAAGACCTAACCTTAGTTCATCTTGGGGCAGAGCAACAATAACAATATGTCTCTTTATAATACCTCTAGTAGTTCTGTAGGTGTCTTATATGGCCCTATAAAAAGATGTTCTAGATACAGTACACCATAGTATGAAGGCAGAGAAACACTGAATTTCAAATGTTCCATACAAGTCTGTGACAGCTGTTCTCATTTTAAAGAAAATGAAGGACTGTCAGAAGGAGTGAGTTGCCTGCTTGATCCATATGATTTCCAGCTGAGCTTGTGAAGCTGAAGATTTCTAGGAAGACAGTAAATGACTGCAGACTTGAAATTATTCTTAATGTTTAATGTCTTTCAAGATATATGCTAGATGTTTGATAAGTAAATTTCTTTGGATCATTTTACTCTCTCATGCATGTTAGACGTTAGAAATTGCAGTTTATTACTTCAAATTTTCATTTTTCATCCATTTGTATAATTCTTATATCACCGAAATGTTTCCATCCTTATAATGTTAAAAACTGGATATTTAAGCAAAGTAAACGTTGCCCCACAATGTAATTATTTTGTCATTACTATGTATTTTGTTTACTTAGACTTTTAAGAAATATGTGCATACTTCTATCTTGTATCTTTGCTAATGCAGCTCCATTAAGTGTTGACATTCACTTATTCCGGACTCATTTATGCTCTCCTCTGACATTGACAGAGCCAGCTACTATAGATTTGCTTCTAAAAAAAGATTACTTTGATGGTATGTAACATTTCATAGAATGAATCTGGACATGTGCGCACATACAAGATTGCATGCACATGGTTATTCATCTGATTAAATACTGTACTTCAGTATTTAACGTCACAGGATCTTCAACTTCAGAATCTGTTGTACTGAGTTGTTAAATACTTGTAATATCTATTCAGATTCTCTAGTACACAATTACTCTAAAGTTGAGTCAAGAGTTCACATTTTAAGATTAATATAGAACAGGTTAAAATATAAATTCTTACATTTTCTTTTCCTCTCTGATGTACTTTAGTGCAGAAATTTTTCAAGCAAAAAATTGCATTTATTTCAGTAATGTCTATGAATATGAACTTCTTTTCAAGAATCATGTGAACTCTCAAAAACTGCTAGAAAATGGATATAGAGCAATTAAAAAAAAAAAAAAAGATAAAACAACACAAACTCAAAATACCAAATTTACTGCATATATTGTCTCTGTCCAAGTTCTGACAGGTCTAAGAAGAGCTGTATTTTAAATTTTTATTGATCTTGTCTGCCCGAGAACCATGATTAATGATTTTGATATTAGAGAAAATATTTAATAAAGGTAACAGTTATTAAACAATTAACAGAAAAACAGCCAATAATAATGCTGCAAAATAGGAAGAAGAAGAAAGAAAGAGTCCCTATGAAGGAGCACTGCTTTGAAATAAATATAAAAAAGGGCAGGCCATTAGAATATAATTTGTTTATAGATTCTTGCATTATTATTCATAATTACAGAACTGTAACTGTTGTTCTGGCTAGACTAATGGGAGCATTAAGGCAATGCTCAGGAGTAGGCTTTTTAGCATTTTCTTCCTATACGTATTCCTTACACCAAGTTTTAATAATTTGGACAAGAAATTGAAATTAGGTGGAGATGCACATTAATACTGCATACCAACAGTCTCGCTATTTCAGTGGAGTCTGTATATTTTAATGTGTTGGTGTGTGCTATGATCAGTCCCAGTGAAATTTCTAAGTGAATCCATAATCCACTGTTCATAGCTTCTGGATTTCACTATTCATGTTATGACAGTGTCTAGTTGCCCTGAGACAAGACTGCTATAAATTTCTCTAATTAACTAAAAATATATTCCATTCCTGGAAGGTCACAAATAAATATGAATAAAATATTCAGGCAAATAGCAAATGAAAGGAAGAATTGTTTAAGAGCATACTAGAGATAAGAAGCTGAGGAAATACATGAATAATATTTTCTGATGGAAGACTGACGGAGGAAAAAAAACATTACCAATGACAAAAAAATGTTCGTTTGAGTAAAAAAAATTAAGAATATCCATTTTACATTGAGAAGTGTGTTTCATTCAACAGGGAGAAAACAAAAAACCCCAAACAACTTTTTTAATACACAAGTATTCCATATTCCATGTAAACCAGAAAGGAATCAGTAAAAGTAGATGAAAGCCATCTACATCAAAATGTCACGTGGTGTCCTGCAGAATAAAAAGATGAGTTCAAAGTCTTCCAGAATAAGGAAGGGATTGGCAGAGGTCCAATAATTTCCAGGAAATTGTACGTTATATAAATGACGACGTTTCATCACTAATAGTTTGGGGAAATTAGAATTTCTCTTACTTTCTTCAAAAAGATTACAGAATTGTCATCATAAGCCATTTTTAGTTTTCCAAAAATTTTCAGCCATTCAACCTCTAAGTGGCAAGCTTTGGGTAAAAACTTTCATAAGTTTTTGTAAGAAATAACGTTATTTGCTAACAGTCTGGTAGGGACACAATCTGGTTTTCTGTGTTCTAGTCCACATTACTTGTCCGGATACTGGTTACAAATACTGTGGCATATAATTTAAAAAAAGAAAAAAAAAAAAACAAACAAAAAACACTTTCAAGAATCTTCTGATAATTCAAATTTTTGACAGATGTCAACTAATATTTTCATTTTCATTACCTTGTTTTCTGTTGCATTTGGATCTTTATTGTCATGCCAAAGAGTCATGTTTGACTCTAGAGCCAGAAAATAGCATGGCTGAGAAAATAATAAGAATCTTTTTGACTTGAAAGTCTTTAATAGCATGAAATTCTGTTTCCAAGGAAACTGCGGATTTCACTTCAGTAGAGGCTACACCATAAAGAAGGTGTAAAATCCGTCTTGTAAATTGTCTCTACAGAAGAAAAAGTCATGCAAAAGATTTATAGTTTTGTAGACCTGTCTTTCTTGCCATGAACAGAAATGAAGCTAATTTCTTTCATTCCACATGAATATGAACCACTAAAGACAACGTTAAACTCTAAGAAAATCAGAGTTCAAGTAATATTGCTACCTGTGAAAGACAAAACCAAACACTGAAACTTTCAGAAATCACAGTGAGATCCATTTTACTTTTCTTAAATAATGAAAATCAAGAATAACTCCATTCTTTTGAGCGGAGTCACAGTCTTGCTTTTTTACACAGGGTTTTACATGCTTAGAAAGAGTCACCACTGTTATGAAATTCTGTTGTTCTACTGAGGTTTATTGTTGTAATCATATCAGCTGAACAGTTGACACCTAGAATATAGTATCTCCACTAGTATTCAAAATAGGCCCATATTATAGCACTAAATGTCACTGAAACCAAATGCCTAAGGGTAAAGAAATATAATTACTATATTTTCTGTCACTTTTATTACTAAAAGTAAACTTGGTAATGGATCTTCTGATAATAATTTTTTTATACAAAAAAATCTCACCATTACATCTCTAAATTGCTATGAACTGCTGTTTGTTTCTTTCCCAACTGATTCGCCAAATCTATTCAGTTAACATGAGATTACAGCAGTAATGAACCAAATGATGAGTTGGTGCTTTCATTTTTAGTATAGCATGGTGAGATTATACAGTATACTTCTCTTTTACTGCTATTTTTCTTTAACATCTATTGTGTCCTCCAGATTACTAATTTCTCATACATGGTAATCAAAGCTGTAAGATACTGGAAATACTCCACATTTTAAAAAAGCAGGGCAGATTTATAGAATTTTTGTACTCAGTTAAGGAATCCCAGTTATATAAGCCTTCTTTGTATATCCAGTTATTCTTGGGTTCCTCTACACTTAAAATGTTCCATACATTACAGAGAAAAATGAGAATTATTACATAAATCACGTGATTTCTAAAGAGCTACCCACTTTTAATATGAACTTCAGATTCACACAGTGATTGCTTCAAGGCCGTCAACTTCCTGATCCACTTCATTCTGTTCACTACAACTTACATTTGTGTGTAAGCTTTTTCTCAAGTATATATTGGTGTTAACTATTGTTTTTAGTAACCTAGAACACAGAAAAAACTGCACACAACAGGATTTAACCTCGCACACAAGCGGTAAAAAATGAATGAAAATTCATTTCAGAATTTCCTGTCCATCCAGCTAAAAGCCAGCCCTCCAAGCTTCTGACTTTTTAGTGGTAGAAAGCAAGCCCACTTATCATTCAAGCTGAGAATCTTCATCATTAGAAGTAGTGGAAATAAATATTCATCATGTAGGCTTTAATATCTGAGAGGACTGCTTTTATGTGCTTAGTTTTAAAGGTTGCTTTAAAACAATTTGGCTTACGTTGCAAAGTAAACAAGAAAAAGCATTACTTTTTCTTACTAGATAGCATAAGCCTTGTTTTGAAATCTGACGTCTAGACTATACTTCTCACAGTCTTCACTGTTTAGGATATAAATACTCTTCTAGAGGTGATGGGTGCATGAGACAGGTAGATTTGGTCACCACTTCACCACATTGCAGAGTAATTACAACTATGTTTTTGATGTCTGCAATACATGAAGTTTCCTGAATACTTTTTAGGAAAGTTATTGATTTTCAAACTGTGCCTTTCTCCCTGGAATACAATTAGACATTAAAAAAATTCTTTAAAAGCGTTAACATTTGATTTTGTTTTACACCTTAAATGATCACGATATTGATAAAATTTCACATAAATATCTTAGTGCTTTGAGTCTGCCTGGCAGGGAACCCAAACAACCTAGATTTAAATCACTACCTCCAAAACTGGTTGTTTGGTACTGTGGGCACCAATCTATTAGTCAATTCTCATGAATTCTAGGACAACATGCCATTTTATGAAATTCCTGAAAATGAAATATCACCTTCAGTAAATGAAACACTTGGTACAGAAATAACTAGACTAAGACAGTGCTGTTTTCTGCATTCTTGTAGGTGCTGTTGATATGTTCAATCATGCTGGCTGGTTATTGGAACTTCTATATTCTACAAAGTTTCCAACCCAGACAGTTACATAACAATACAGAGACAGAAGGAAAATGTAGCCTCAAGGCCTTAGATATTCAAAATCTTGTTTTAAGGGTTTGAAGAGTTTTAATCTGATGCTCCATTAAAGTCCTTATAGAACAGCAGGTAGATAACTAGGATAGAGTACATTCCCTCAAAACTCAGTTCTGTGATAGAGATTATTAATTTTAAAAGATTCATTTACTTGCTGATCTTGTTCCTTTCTGTATTAGCTCAGTGCTCCTTTTGGGCTTGGCACCAAACAACAAAGATGATTTTAAAAGAGTGTGGAAGAGTGTGGCTGACTTTGTTGAATCAGCAGCCCAGGTGGGACCTAATTTCAATCAAGACAGTGGCATTGTATAACACAGAAGCCACAACATAACTATGTAAATAAAAATTCTAGCAAGGCAATCTTGTGAGTACTGCTACAATTTTAAATGCTTTAAAAAAAAATGCTTTACTTCAAAATTTTTTATTTGTAAAATTTCTTACTGTATGGGAACTGTTGAATCACGGCCTGAACCTCTGATTGATCACCTGAGGCAAGCACTGAGTCAGCTGCAGGAGCACAGGTGAAGGCAATTCAGCTGTGTGATTGGAAGGGGTGGAGCCTGGCTCCACTGCCCCTAGACCCCGTTTAAGGGCTGACTGCCACTAAGGAGGCTCTCTTCCTGAAGATTGCTTCTCTTGGAGTTCCCCCCTCCCGTAAGCTTACAACTTGGGTGAGCATTTTCATTTGTTCCTGATTGTCCTTTCCAAGGTTGTAATCTTTTTAGCTGTACAATCTATAGATACCAGCCTAACCACACCACTCTGTATATTTGTTCATTATGCAATCTGCTACTCGTATTAATTTTATTCTCATTTGATGTAGCTATAAATGAGACAGTTAATGAACTGGAAGCATTCTTCTGGAATTACTGTCAGCTGTGAAGAATATGGTAACACTTATGGAACTGCTCCCAATAGTGATTTCAAGACCTGCTTCTGAGTGAACAGAATGTATCTTATCCTGTAAGAAAAATGGGATATAGCTTCTATATATCATACTGTAAGTGGAGACTTGTATAATGAAGAGTAGAATACAATTCAGTAGTTTCTTAATTGTGAGGAGATAAAATATATGGAAGAAAATGGGTAGGGGAAGTTGATATTCTTATCCATCTATGTTGCAGGTTTCTTTTAAAATGTAAGCCATCTTTTTTTACCTCAGAGAAACGTCTGTTTTCTTGGAGCTAGGAGGACAGCTTATTCATTTATAGTCATACTATCTCAGAGCTTACTAAGGACAATTTCTGTGATAAAAAAGGCTTCAGCACCTCAGTTACTCTATTCTATCTTTAACTGCAAATACTTCACTTTAGCTTTTCTTAGAGCAGTTACTGAAGTGCTACTGTAATAGTGTATATATATGTCATACATGTAAGACTTTTTTTTATTCTGGTGAACACTGGTAAAATGTTAAATGTAAGAATATATTTTCTGATTGTTCTTTGTTACATAGGGAGGATTTATTCTGATTTTACTTCTGTGAGCTTGTATCAGAGTCTTATAATCTAAAATGGAATTCTGTGTTTTCAAATGAAGGAAATCACTGTTTTTTCCTTCCCCCTCTTTTTTTTTTTTCTTGAGGATCTTCCAATGTTTTTTTAACAAGAACTATTCATGTAGTTATTGTCTAGAATCTGTAGGGTTAAGAACAGGGACAAAATGAAGAGATACCTGCTCTAACAGGATTCTAAGAGAAAATAATATTTTCTTCATGAAAATACACACATTTTTGCACAGATTACAGTACATGGAGTAAGAAGATAAGAGGATAGCAAACAACTGAGAAAAAATTAACTCCTGCAGTTCCCAGCACTTTTCTGTCTGCCCTCACTAAACATCTGGTTATGATGAAATTGGTTATGAGATAAACAAAATGTCTATGCCCTTTATAAGTAGCAAGAGGGTATTTGCATGGCATCCGAACTTCTCATACTGTTAAGAGAAATGGTACTAAAGGTTTATGCTGCAGGACTGCCGAAAGATAGTATAGGAGACAATTTAATCATTTTGAAAACTTGGATGGATGGATGGATCAGTCCTTTGCATAGAAGACTTCAAACATACACACACAATTATACATGTATGTATATATGCAAACAATGCAAATGCAGTGCTCTTGGGTATGTGAGATCCTGTATCTCAGGTAATATAACCTCCTTCTCAGTTATTCATCAACAAAGTTGTTATTAATCTCCACAAAAGCATTTCTACTGCAGAAACATTGGATATTAAGCCTCTTTAGCTATGGTGCTGTATCTGACTAGATTTAATGCATCTTCCCTGCTCCATTATCCTTCAAATGTGGTATGCTCCAGAATGCCGTACTCTTTCACATAAACTCAAAAACTTGAATTTACAGTATCCCCTATTCTTGCTTATGTTTTATTTTGTATAGTTCTTTACACTTAACCTCTTATTTTCATACCTGGTGCTGAGTTTATCTTCCAGTGCCTGTATGCTGAAAAGTTAAATGTTAACTAGTTTAGTTCATTATATCGTCTTATCATCGCTCTGTGTTTTCATGCACCATCAGCTTTCCTGCAGGATATTTTTCTATTGTACAGTTTGTTTCAGAATTGTTTCTTTTTTTCTTGTATGAAGGACTCATGTAAGAACAATACATGTGGGAGGAGAAGAGGAATGGCTTACAACTTATGTTATATACATATGAAATTTATATTTATATTCAACAGAACATTGTACTTCCTAGAAGGTACATCTGTATTGCCCTTGAGTCTATCAGCTACTACATATTGGTAAGATCAGAATGTTGTTGAGTTTCTTTACTGAAAGAGACAGGTACGTTTTCAAGTCAAGCCCTAGGGTATTACTTTGCGTTCAGTGCAAAATAGACCTGTGTGATCTGTAATCATTATTTCTACTGTCCCTTGCCTTCTGTGTAACCTTTCCCCTCTGTGGCCAAGCAATCTTCTTGTGAAAGACGTGAGGAGTTTCCAGTGTTGTAATTGTATGCATAACCTTCATGGATATTCTATTATATGTCAGTCTCTGATTTAGATATACCCCACCAATATTTTTTTCTCTTGTAATCTCTGTTAATATTTGGTTTTCACCTACTATGAGCTGGCATTGCTGTTTTCCTGGCATAAATATATTTATACTCTGTTGGAATTCCTTATTAATAGCATGCCTGTTTTTTTTTCAGTTTTTCACATTTAAAACGCTGACTTTTAAACACGTTTTTGGATGTTCATCTACTTTACCTGTTTTTTCACACTTTCAAAATGTTATTTGTTTTTCTATTTATTTTCAGACATGAGAACTGTTTGTTTGTTGATTAGGTATATTGTTGCTTCTGTGGTAGACCAAACCTTTCTTAAAATCACAGATGTGAATTTTGTTCATGTTTAAATATAAACAGAACTTGAGGACTGCTTCATATGCTCTAGAAATATTTACTCGTCCCAGTAAACGAATCTCACCAACAGTTTCTGGACTTCAGAGAATTTATTTCCAACATTATCCTGGCTGAATTAATTTTATACTTACTACAAATGCAGCTGTCATTTTCTCACTTTATCATTAAACTCAGGTGTTCTGACATCTCCAATTTAATTACAAAAATGCATGTCACGTGCACTCTTATCTTTCTTGCTGACAATAATTTTTATCTCTTTAGCTGGCATATTGTACTAAATGTCTTTTCACTTTTTTTCCAATAACATTAGTCTGGTAACAAAATCTATCTCCATAAGCTTGCGTTTCATGAGTCATTCTATATGCAAAAGAAGTAATCTTGACTTTCGTGGAAGACAAGCTCCAATCATTCGTTCCTAACAACCAAGTTTTAGCAGATTTGTGTTACTTCTGCATTTTTAGGACTGTCGTACTTTAGTATTTGTCTTTGGATACTTTGAAGATTTAGGTGCTGTGATTGTTAGTTCTTCTTGTGATTATGATCTCTTTTTTACTAGTCAAAAAAAACCTGTAGGAATATTTCCTTTCCTCTTGCTGTATATTTTCCATTTGAACTAAAATTAAGGAGTGCTGTCGAGGAATAGCAGTAGATCAATGACTTAAAAGTTAAGGAAAGCTGGATGATAACTCCATTGAATAGTTCTGGGAGAAATATAACAGGGAAAATCATCTTAAAAAAGAAGTTTCCTAGTAAACACCTGCCATTTCCTACAGCAGACCTGTCAGCAAACTACACCATAGCTGGAATAGAGAGTAGAGGGCAGGAAACTCTGGAATTTACTTTTTTTCAGCCGCTTGGATCTAAAGAATATCTGCTTGAATTAAATGTGATGAATCTACTCCTTCTGAAAAGATGTTTCTCAAAAGAAACATGCACAGGAAAAACACCTGATTGTATCTGTAAGTTTTCTTTATTTTTTTATACACATCTATCAGACTAAGTAGCTGAAGAAGTCCACCTGTCTCAGTGTTTTGTTTGTAGATGTTAAAATGTATAGGCTAATGTCAGAGGTGAGACAGTCTGTTAAGATGTAAAATGTACTGGATCTGGACTTACAAAACAGTGCTCAATTTCTGGCTGCAATTCTTTAAAAGTATTGTGCTAAAGCAAAAGATCTTCATACTTCTAGCTGACCTAAAGTTTGCCTCACTCTGATCAGAATTTGAGAATGAGCAGCCAGTAACTGAGGCCTACACTGGGTGTCCTGACTCCAGCTTCTTACAATTAAAAAATTAATTCCAAGCAAATCCCCGAATGAAATCTCTTTTCAGATTTCTTTCTTCATGATATTTGTCTATGCAATGTGCATATGCAATTACCTTATTTCTTAAATTTATATTAGAAAATTGGTTTGTGTTTTTGTTAGAAGAACTGAAGTAATGAATATTTATAAAAGATTGGGACTACAAGGCATAAATTACCATTTGATTAAGGTGTACATAAATGAAATATTACTTTAGTTTTAAATACATTTATTTTTATTTGTATAAGTATCTTTATATTTTTTAAGTAGTAAACTTAAAATAATTATATCATTGATTTAATTCCCTTTGTTTTGATACTTATACCATGCACTTAATTTATATAATATATTTCAAGATGTTGATGGGATTGATGTTATTAAACTGGCTGCTTGGAGAGAAGTCTCGATATTAAACACAATGCTATTAAAATTTATTAAGAATCAAGTACTAATCTTCTTGGGAACAAAAAACTCTATCACAAGCCTGTTTCCAGGCCAAAAAAAAAAAGCGCACTTCATTCTTTTGTAGAGGCACGGCAGAGTACAGATTACTCATAAATACTTAGTGTTGATAAATTTACAGGGGAAATTAGAGTATGTGTAAAGGAATTGAGTTTTTTTGAACAAATATAAAAATGTTATGTATTTCTAACAAAAGAATTATGGAGATGCACATAGTTTATATACCCACCTTTTTGTTTAGTATATAACTACATTTTATACTGATTTTTCAGAAGTGGAAAAGGATGATTTTAAACAATACAAGCAAAGTTAACAATTAGATGAAATAGAGTAAGAGGTTGAATTTTGCATGTTGTGTTTCTGCACTGTAGAAAAACAGTCACAATCAAATTAAAAAGCTTAGTCAGAAGCAGGAATACTTTTTTTACATTGTTTGGTGCAACTTAGAAAAGCACAGAAACCTTCACTGTAAGGTAATGAAAAGTAACAAGTATGTATATTAGATGATGTAAATGCATCATAAACCATGACCTGAAAAACTACACAGACAAATTAGAGCTCAAGTGATAACATCCGGTACAATGACAGCACATGAGAACTTCTGACTTCTGATAATGTTCCTAGGCTTATGCAAGGTTAAGATATTTTCAAGAAGTTTGAAAAACATATTTATGTATAAAGCAATATAAAAATTATCCTTCTGCTTTTTTGCATAGTGGAAATGATGTCACAAGTTAAAAAAAAAAAAAAGCCTTTTAAAGGATGACTTATGATGTAATGCATACTAGTTGTTCAAGTACTCACAGGCCTAAACTAAGGAATGCTCATGGAGTTATAAGTTGGAGTCTTTTGAACCTCATAAATTGCTGTTCATATTTTAAAAGTGTCAGCTTGCAGTTCTTTCCTAGGCAAAATATAGCTTTGAAAATGCAAACTAGCCTATGTTGAAAGTATAGGCTGACAGCAAATTACCTTTCTGTAAAATTATCAAGTTTTCCATGCTCTCCCACTAATAGCCTTATCCTTGAGGGATAACTTATAAGTTCTATGAAGTCCCTATTTATGTTTTTACATTCAGGATTTTATTTTAACTTCCATGAAGGCATAGACTTCACAGAAATGAAAATTAGATCAGACAAACCCTTATTAGCCTACTTTTTTTCCCCCTTCTTGGGTGGAGACTACTATAAGGAGGCCTTGCACACTGTTGTGAGATTTTTCACTTTTCAGAAAAGTTATAGTAGATATTAATACCTTATTATCATGAAGTCTAACAATCTTAAATCTTCTCTGAGAGATTTAGTTTCTGGGATTGAATACAATTAAATTAGAATTTTACATAACAGATTTCTGTAGTGAATAGAGGAGAAATAAAATGTGATTGTTTAAAAAAAAATCAGGTTTTTTGCACAAATTGACTATTTTAGTCACAAATTTTTTTTAGTAACTGGCTTAATATTTTACATGACTTAGATATACAATGATATTTTATTTTTTTTCCTTAGCTAGTTGCTGCTTATTTGGATATAAAGAACAGTATCTGGCCACCGATTGCTTAAATGTTAAATGGAGCCATTAGGTATATTCAGAATTACAATGCCAGGAATTTCTTTCTGATTAGAGATGAATGCATAAGAGGCATTTTGATGTATTACAAGTTTCACTACTATAATTGCATGGCTGAGATGGAAGATATATCTTAGTTGACCTTGAAATTAAAGTTATATTGAAAAAAGTGGACATATAGCAGCCGTGGGTGGTGGTCTAGCTTTCACCTGCGTTCTCCTTCTTTTTGAGATGCTGGTTAGAAGTTTTATTTTTTTTCCCATGGCAGATGGGAAAGGATAGTGATATTGGATGTTGTCTTGTTCTTAGTGGTCATGAAATGAGTACTTTCTGGATACAAAAGGAGTGGAGAAATAGAAGAACACATGGAAAGTATGCAACAGAAAGGCTGAATGTAAGTAATACAAAGAAAGTAAAATTATTCTGATAAAAATGAGTAAAAGTTGATTTTTCAAAATAAGATATGGCCAGTCCTGTAAAAGAGAACATCCAGTGACTAGTGATTCAATTAGAGATCTCATAATTTTCAGACATTGTTAAGGAGAAGGAAGAGTAAGTGATGCTGTTCAGATTCTACAGCAAGATATCTGAAGGCACCTACTGACCACGTCCAGTGCAATATAATTTGAGATCATTTATTGGTAACTGATTATATAAAGAGAATACAGATGATGAAAAGATGCAAGTGTAGGTTTTTAGATGTAGCACAGGAGATGAGAAGGAACAAAATGCATGTGTCCAGTGACTGAAGATGGTCAAAAAGTGACAGCTTGTTATTTTGTCACATTTTTTCAAGTCCTGACAAAAGTGATTGAAGAGTGACCAGCCCAGGGACTGGTACTGTAAGGACTACTGGGATCACCATTAGAACAGAAGAAGCTTTTTTTGCTGTACTGATTCTACCTGGGGGAAAAAAAAAAATCTTTAATTAAAGAATAAAGAAAGTAGGATCAGATAAATTAATGATTTCCACATAGGGCTGTAATAGTCAAGATAAGAGATGTAAAGAAAATGAGGATACACTGAGAAAAATCAGAATGAAAATAGAAATGTTGTGCAAGATCTGCTATAGTAATGTGAATCTCAGAACTAATGAAAGCACACTGCGGATAAAACGTGAATAAAATGGGAATTTTAAATATATATTAAGGTAAAATTAGTAGTGTTCCATTGCATAGTGTAATAATCAGTGTCGCTCTGGCAGCTCATATTGGAAATAGCAATCTTTGTCCTTTAGAGAACAACTCATTTTTTTTCCAAGTCAGTTAGAGACTTTGTTTCTCTCTAGTACCTACTTACTAAAGACATTGTACCATCTAGGAGACTACTAAACCAAAAGGGAAAAACAAGTTTAATGCATTAAATGTAGGGGAGAAAATAAAGTGTGTAAAATGGAGACAATGGACTGTATTAAAAAGACAGCTATTGGGTTACAAAGATTAATCTTACACTGAAGACCTTTACACAGATAAATGGAAAAAAAAATTATATGAAACCACATAGCATTGTGTAGTACAGTCACAAGATGGTGAGCAGAAAACAATAGATAATCCTGAGAAGTTGCAAAATATAAACAGACAAAATTGTAAAAAATTTAAATACCGCATTTACTTCATTATCTTCAGTTCACCTGATGAATACTTCATAGTGCATTCTTCATTTCAAGATGTGTGTATGTATGTGTATACATAGGCAAACTTGTATATAAACAGCCAATGCAGTGTGGCTATGAAGGACCTGAGAAGCACTAAAAACACTTGCAGGTGTGCAGCTGGTAGCATGCTAAGGAGCAGGTTTTCTGTGGTTCATTGGAGAGCTAACAAGGATGTGCACAAGGCAGATGTCATACCATGTGATGATATCCTGTCCAGGAATGGGCAAATATAGTATGCAAAGACTTAAATATTTAGTACCTGACCTTGCAAACATGCTTAATGTTTGGCTAATCTAAATACCTCTTAAAATACATGCTAGATGCATGACAGAAGGTAGTTTCAAATAGGAAAGCATGGATATAAAGGATCGTTATCACTTGCAATCCCTGGTTGCCAGCTTCTGAAACCTTCTGCATGCTGTTTAATCATTGTTATACAATGTTATGCTTGTTATTTGCCAGACTGTGGAATAAAGGACAATGAGTGACAGGTTTGGTATTTGATCAAGCTTTGTGGCTGGATGAGATAAATGAGTGCCTTCTCTGGGCTGATGTTAGAAATAGCTTCTAAGCAGTCAATTGAGGTCACTGAAGAAGTTTTTGCAGTGCCAGCAATGATCAGTGAGCCAAAATGGCCAGTGGAAGTGTGATCCTGAAAGAACCTACTAGCAAAAAGAAATATTTTTTGCTGGTGAGAGGGTAGTATTAATGTCATTGACAGATATTATCTGTCATCCAAAATTCAATAGAGAATTCTAACATGCTTATATGCAAGAGGAAATTTCAGCTGATTTTTGTACCGAAGTAGAATAATAAGACAACTGGAACTGTTGATCTAGAATGTTGGACTAAACAGAGAGAAAACTTATTTAATCTGGCAAAATGAAAGTTTGAAGTTGAATACTGAATTTCCCAGTGATGACACACTAGCTGTGGGGAAGACTCTAGAGTTCAAAGGAGGAAATTCAAAGCATGAAAAAACTGATGCAGGTTTTGCAAAAAATAACTTTGGTTGGAAATTAGAAATAAAAACTTCCTAATTTCAGTTCAGTGACCTTCAGAAACAAGTTTAAAAAAGATTGTAGTGAAGGCAGGAAACTTGACAACTTTTGCAGTAGACCTTAATAAACAGAACAGTAAGACTGTGTTTGTTACATTGACAGCAAGATAAGGCAGAAAGCTCCTTTTACTTTTGTGATCTGGATTTCTGTGCTAGGATCACTTTACATCCTTATAACCTTATTCTTTACAAGTAAACAATTTTCTTCATTCATACTGTTCCCAAAACATACATTTTGTTTAATTTTTCCTTTATTTCTTTGATATATCTCCAGCTGGCACAAATCAATGAATTACTGGTGAAAGCAAAAGAGAAATTAAGGAATCTCTTAGAAGTCTACAGCTCCTTAGGATATACTGCTACATGGAAAATGAGGAGTTACTAATATTCTAATCTGTACACTACAGTGAGAAGGCTTGAAGCCTAGAACAAATTTTATTTGAAGTAGACTATGTAGCAGAAACTGAGAGGCTATGTACAAAGCTGCTGTGATTTCTGTAATATTGCCAGATAAGTTTTCCCATGCTTTATTTATTACAGTTGTTCGCTGGATATGGAAACGACTGATGCACATTTATTGTTGTATCTATGTAAAAAAGTTTGCTATCATAGAGGAACTTACCTACTTGAAATGCCTAGTGATAATACATGATGCTATTAAGATTAACAACCTCCTGATTAATACTAGAGAGCACATTTGCAATCAAATGGTCTATATCAATGAGGCATGTGGAGAACATTTTGTACATGAGTTCAGCAGTTCATGGAGTGGTGCCATTACTGACATAAAACCACCCGTTATTCATCTCATGAACTCTGTTGTAGTGTTTCAGAAAGCTTAATCCTATATAAAACAGTATTTCTCATGTCTTAAAATAGATGCTTGTAATATGGTTTAGAGTGTGCTCATTGGCAGCCAACCTTGACCACACTGTGAAACAGAGTGCAATACAATGTGATCTCCGTTCCATAACTGCAGGCAGAGAACAACAGAAAAAGGTCAGTGTACATTTTGCCCATTATTCAGATAAAGATGCAGATGTAAAAATGAACAACTGTGTTTCTTTGGAAAATCAAAGCTACCATTAACATAGTATGGTACAACGGGTGTTTTGTAACTTCTGCCAGTTTTGACTTCAGAGATTAGTATTTCTTTCTGTCTTTAAGCACATTTTGCAAAACAGGTGGCTTTGAGAAGGAACAAAACACTTTTTCATAAATAAATGTTTTATTATTATTTTAAATATGTTACTGTTTGGTTTTCATTTTTATTAAAAGTACGACGATTTCTTGTTTTAGAAGCAATTAATGATTGCTTTTTCATAATTGGATAATCAGTTTAGCCTTAACCTTATACCACTTTCTTGGAACACTAAGGAAAAATGTTTTTGTTTTATTAGGAAGGTACAGTTTTATAATATTTCATAGAAGACTGTGGCAGATTTTAGGATAACATTTATTTAACAGGAAATAACTTTAAGAGTAACAAGTGCAGATGCTGTGCAATCTGTTCTAGCTGCATTCATGATCTCAGTTGCTGCAAGCAGTTCTTTTCTGGCCTTTGTGAAGAACAGAGTTATTATGGGACTGGGTAATAAAACAAAATGTCTGAATATACATAAACAGTTAGGTAATAGATCAAAGTACGCAAAGCACAGAAGAATGATTCATTATCACTGAAGCTTACAAAACCTGCAGTTTTCATCCACGTGCAGATTTCATGGATCTTCAGTGAAACCCTCTTTCTAAAATCCCTGCTATCAACTCTCCCTCTACCAGAACTTTCACTGTGAATAAAGTGAAGATGCAGGGCCACCCCTAGTGTGGCTTAGCCATGTTATCTTAACTCAGACTGCAGAGAGAGTCTGTAAAAGTAACAGTTACAGAAGGAATATTGCTGAGACTATCAATAAATCAAGAAAACCAACAACAAAAAGTGGTACAAAGTCCAAAAGGAAAGCAAAAGCTAGTTAGTATTGCTGGGAGTTCTCTAGCTTAAGTTGTCATTAAAAGGATGGCTTTGCAGGACTGATTTAGTAGGACTATTTCTCATCTAGAAGTAGATGATAGCTGTAGAAATGTGATTCCAGTATGCATGCTGACACAAATTCTCGAGACTCTCTACAGAAGTTTTAAATGAAGCGAAAGGACAGATGTAGGCACAATTTTCCAAGTAATAATAGCTGAGCACTGGTAATATTTCTGGAAGATTAAAGAAATTGGGAGAGGTAAAGAAATGTCTGTAGCAGGATATACTGCTAACAGAGTGACTGTTGACAGGTTTATTGGATTTACTATGGAATACTTATGGACAAACTGTTGTAGCCTGCTATAAAGCAGTATAAACATAACATAGTTTAGCATATAATGCACAGCTGTGAATTTGTTGACC
This sequence comes from Gallus gallus, assembly GCF_016699485.2. Taxonomy (NCBI): domain Eukaryota; kingdom Metazoa; phylum Chordata; class Aves; order Galliformes; family Phasianidae; genus Gallus; species Gallus gallus. The sequence goes on along the minus strand of NC_052535.1, from coordinate 63,310,296 downwards.
TTAACCTTGGCATTTGGCTGTAGCATTTTATTTCTTTTCCTTGTTTCATTAATGATGGAGTTTTTACCTATCAGTGATAAGTATCACTGATAATTGATTGGTTTGGGGTTTTTTGGGCACAGAATGGAGGCTTTATTTTTCTGTTAGTGTGATTCATATAACTAAGATATATATGGATATAGATATATATCTGCCTCATTAACATAACAGATGATGTATATTATTGTCACATTTGGAAATGTCAATTTGCAGTTCAATCTTAAGATCATGCTAGTATAGTGATTTCTCTCTAACAGATATAATTAACATACAGTGACATACTAAGAAATAATCTCTTCAACTGGAGGCTTCTCTTGGTTGTACAACATACTCTCTGCTTCCTTGTTTACCAATTTAATACAGCATCTCTTCTTAAAGAAAAAGAGAAGAAAAGTACATATCAGTAAACACTATTAGCTAATTTTAGTGCTTATTTTTGGGAAAGAAACATTATCTAGTCTTTATCATTCATTCAAAGACAAAAATACAAAAATGCACTATTCAAAAATTGTAATGACTCATATCCACATTAGTTCAACCTGTAGCTACCTTTGACATGCCATAAGTCAGAAGGAAGAAAGTTGTTTCCAGCAAGCGACTTGTCCTTGTCATTGGGGAAAAAGTAAATGGAAATGGGCTGGCTGTAGATGGTAACTTCACATGCCAGATGTCATCCCCTTTCCCTTTTGAGAGCCCTGTTGAGCATTTTAGTTTTTTGATGAGAGCTGTGAGAGTAGCCTTCTCAAGAGTTGGGGATATCTGTCTTTGTCTGCAATGTTTTCTCCCCCATATTAAGGAACAAACTTAATGAAATCAATGTAGCAATCAGAATATAGGTACACTACAAGAAATGTATTATTTTGCCTTATATTTCCTTAATATGTTTGTCCACAAGGACCAGATAATTGTGTTGTCGATCACAAGTCAAACACTATATTTTATTGTCCTAAGGGATATTAGCTAGGACAATGCTCTTGCTCTCTCTTTCTAATGTTGTATCCTGTTTTGCTGAGTAAAAACTATTTTTTTTTCAGATAAATGCAATAAAATGCATGAAAGTATAAAAACACATTAGTCATTGCCTTATTCTTTTGAATATGTTATTGATTTTCAACTTTGTCCTTATTTATAAAGCCTCCATCAACATCGTACCCTAAATCTACAATTTTTCTTTTCTTCCTTTTCCTATTGGAATTTTTTTATAGGTTGGAATCTTCTGATTCATGGTTTTGTCCTAAATATAATTTAGAGACTGTGGGGGCCTGAGGTTTTCGTGTGTGCTTTCACAATGAAATGAAATTCCTATTTGTATTTGGAAAGCTGTTTGTAGATCTGGCTTTTTGAAACAGGATTTGACCAGTGTATATTTCTTTGCTGCTTTTACTTGGTTGGAATGCAAAACTCCTTGGGACTCTGCAAATGGCACTTTACAAATAAAATCTACCATTATTGCTGTTTTTACACAGAGAAAGCCACAACTAGCCACAGATGAGTTGCAGGTTTACAGCTCCGTGTCCACTATTACAATGTTTGAAAATTCTCCTTTTGGGCTCAAATATCTTATGCTTATGTTAAGCTGAAAAATGTTGGTTGACTTGCTGACTGAAGTTGGCTAGCTATTTGTTTCTGTTAGCAAAACAATTTTTAAAATACAGAATCTGTAAAAACACAAAACAGCATCTGTTTTCAAATTATGATGTGTCTTTCAAAACTAGTTTTGATTAGAACATAGACAACTTGAAGATGTTGAAACATGACGGTCAGGTGTTTACCTGCTGTAGATATTGTAGTTTCCTTCATTTAAATGAGGCTTTCTGTTCATAAATAGTAGTCCCTAGACATCTTTCTCCCACACTATGTCTCAGAGAGAAAGTATCATTCCTAATGGTCTGATCCTAAGTGGTGAGTGGGAGTCAGTGTGTATGTGTGATTGTGTTAGAAGTCATTTGAAGGCTTAAGTCATAGATAATATTAAACTTTTGAAAAGTTTGTCTAGTACAGTTCAAATATAACTTCATAAGAGATTTTCAAATGGTAGTTTGCTCTTTCCATTAACACTTAGCATTAGACTGCAATAAATTCAAAGATTTCATTATTCTATAAATCTGTGCAAAACCATATCAAGTATTAATACATAACTTTTAGGTTTATGGATTACTTTTTAATAAAGTAGCATTGCTTGTTGTGGCTGAGATTATTTGGGGGACCATCTGTGTTAACTGCGAAACAAGAATAGCTTAAGAACATATGGGGGAGTAATCACTTAATTGCCTACATTTAGTGTAAGAGCCTTGGTATGATGTAGGAAATACTTGCTTTCTTGATAAAATAAGTATTTTAAAATACCAGCTGACCTAAGATTGCTCAACAGTTTCTTCTGGAAAAAGAGGGAAATAGCAGATTAATGAAAGTTGTAAGAAAGTGATACAGATTCTGTTTCTTTCTCTTCCCACCTAGTGTCTGGGGCATTCATCTCAGTTGATGGAGACACAAAATCAATTTTCTCCCTTGCTTGAAAGGAATTAATCCCATATTGTAACAAGAAGTCCTTCCCGTGATACTGGAATGTGTTTTGAGGTGGATTCCACTCAATATTTCCCATTGACTGTGACCCTGCAAATATTGGGTGTACATCAAGAAGATGGTCCTAAGAGTGTTTTAGTTGTTTTCTCATATTTGACAGACTTTGTCTTCTGAGACTAGTGGAAAAGTATTAACTACAGCTATAGAGGGAATGCTGCCTTTTGTAATTTGATCTGCGACATAAAATCTTATTCAGAACAAGAATATTTAAGTAGAAAAGCGTTACCAGGTGAAAATGAAACCATCTTACACCAGACTGTTTTATTACATGGTACTTAGCATGCTCTGGAGGTAGATGAGATCCAGTGAGTCAGAGGATAACACTGGATATGGGTCAGCCACCATGATAGGAGAAATACAGAGGGGTGTAAAATTGCTGAGTCTGGTGTCTATTAAATAATGCTTGTCATCAGCATTACCGTATATATCCTTCAGTTCTGTGGGTGCTTTTTAATCAGGCTCTGTAAATGAGCTTTTCAGTAAGCATTTTCAAAATAGAAATAAAGTTATTGTTTCATATTGTATTCATACTATCATATTGTCTCATTTCTGAATTAGTATATAAGCATATATGTATGTATAGGCATATGGAAGATAGGGAGGTGATACAGGAGAACCAACATGGCTTAACCAAGGGCAAATCCTGTTTAATCAGCCTAGAAGCCTTTTATGATCGTATCACTGCACCAGTGGAAAAGGGGAGAGCCACTGATGCCATCTATCTGGACTTCAGGAAGGCCTTTGACATCCACAACGTCTTTCCAATTTGAAGAAAAGGATGGATTTGATGGGTGGACTGTTCAATGAACAAAGAACTGGTTGCAGGATTGAGTCCAGAGAGTGATGGTGGTCAATGTCTCCATGTCTAGATGGAGTTCAGTGATGAGTGGTGTCCCCCAGGAGTCAGTGCTGGGACCAATGCTCTTTAACATATTCATCAATGACATTGATAGTGGAGTTGAGTGCACCCTCAGCAAGTTTACTGATGACACCAAGCTGTGGGGTGTGGTTGATGCAGCAGGGAGATGCAATGCCATCCAGAGGGACATAGACAAGCTTCAGCAGTGGGCCCAAGTGAACATCATAAGGTTCAACAAATCCAAATGCAAGAACTGTTAGGATGAGTTCTTGTATCAGAAAGCCTGTGCATTCTGGCCTCTGCTAATACCTGTCAGTTGGCATGGGGAAGCAGAGGCGTACCCTGACCTTCCTGGAGGTCTAGTGGCTGGTGACCCTGGACATAGCAGGATGGTTGAAACTAGATAATCCTTATGGTCCTTTTCAATCCAGGCCATTCTGTGATTCTATGATCTTGGACCTGGATCAAGGCAACTCTTACTATCAATACAAGCTGGGAGATAAAAGGATTGAGTGCAGCCCTGCAGAAAAAGAACTGGGGTACTGGTGGAGGGGAAGCTGGACATGAGCTAGCAATGTGCTTCACAGCCCAGAAAGCCAACTAGATGACCTTTAAAGATCCCTTCCAACTTAAAGGATTCTGTGATTCTATGTGTGTGTGTGTGTATATATATGCGTGTGTGTACATTATGTACATGTATGTGTTTGCAAAATATATATTCATATATGTTTATATAAGCGCAAATAGATTTGTTTCTCTTTTACAACAATGATAGATGACGTTATTTCTGTTTGCTGTGTTTTGTTCTACCTGATTCCTTTAAATAAGGAATCATCATCACAGAAACCCAGGTTGGACTGACAATCCTAGGGAGAGGAAGTCTTGATGAGGTTATCTAACACCCTGTCCAGTAATGTCTTGAAAACCTCTGGAGATGGGAACTCCACCAAGACCCTGGGGAGTGTGTTCCAGTAATCAAGTGCTCTCATTGTCAAGAATTTCCTCCTTATATCCAGATAAAACCTTTCCCAGTGCAACTTGTACCCGTTGTCCATTGTCTTCTCCATGTGGACCATTATGAAGAAAGAGGCTGTTCTCTTTGAAGCCCTTTTTTAAGGACTACAAAATTGAAGAGCTACCCCCTGAGCGTCTCCTCTAGGGTGAAAAGATCCAACTCATTTGGTCTTTTCAGATAAGCAACAACACAGCAAAACCTAGGGAAGTAATGACAGCAGTAAAGGGTGATAGAAAGGCAGCTTGGGACATAGTATGGGGGGGAAAATGTGATATTTTAGGAAGCAGAGAATAATCTAGGGAGCTGGATGTGGTGTGTGTGCTCCTGGCAGAGGAAATTACCGAAAAGCTGCCAGGCTGAAGAAAGGCCTGGCAGAAAAGGGCTGCCATTCAATGAACTTGGGTGATCCATTGTATCTCACTTAACTCCTCACAAGATGTGTTTTAAAAGATCTTTCTAATACTGTTTCAGTTTTTGTTCAAGTAAAACCAGGATTTTTAGCTGAAAATAGCTGTTGTATCTTCTTGGCGGCAGCAGAATGTCTGACTAGATTCAGCCAAAGCAGAAGCCAGTTAATGTGTCATCAAAAGGTCAAAACTAGAAATTATCTGCTGCATCCCAATGCTGTTTGTTTCAAGGCTAACCTAGAGGATACACAGGGATCCAAGCATAATCTAAAACCCTTTACTTTCTCTAAAGTAGATGAAGCTGTTAGGCTGAAAGGTGCTGAGAGGAGTGAAGTCTATGAGCACTTTGGGATGGATTTGCCAGAGTGGGAGTTAGTGAGGCTGACAGCAGCGTAAAAAGGTCTAAATAGTACAGATTTGCCAGCAACCATTTATCTTTATTTTAAATGTTTTGTACCTTTGAGGAATGAACAGAACGTGCTGTATTTGGAAAAAGCTCTATTAGCTGCTTCAATCAACTTTTGCCATAGTCTCTCTAGAGGAAGCCCTTAAAGGAAAGCCTTAACTCCTATATTAATTCATATTGGTACTCAACAGTAACTCAGGCCTTGGTCTAAGTCATATTACTGATGCTGAAAGCTAAAGGTCATGTGTTTGGCAAGACCCTGCGAAGAAGGATTTCTGAAAGATTTGGTTTAATTTTGTAACCATGACAATAGTTTTTTCAAATACTTTCTGCTAATGAAGTGTGCAAAACACACGTTTTGCATTTCTTTCCATTGCAGATATCAGCAATATTTTCATTTCAGAGCAGGAGAAACTGAGGAGGATCTTGGGCCTGCTCAGAAAGGCAGGCAATAGGACTGCTTGTACACACTGGGCAGGTGGCATGGGACAAAGGGGAGAGAAAGAGAGGACTGTCTAGTAGGAAAGATGGGAGGAGTAGTGTAACTCCTCACCTAATCAAAATCACAAAAGACAGATCACAAGTGGTCAGTCTGAACATAAATGGAGCTCACAGACTACAGGGACTTGTGAGCTTGAGGGTGAGAGGGCCTTTTGAATGATTTTGTTAAATGGTAAATAGCAGTGCATTCAAAACCAGTGAGCAAAGGCATTCCTCAAGTGTTTGTTAGCATCCATCTAATACAGCTTCTTAAGTGTTTTAATTACAAACCAGAAAGCTTGTTTATCCTGAGGGATAATGAAAGAGAGTAGATGCAGGTTGAATGTAAAAATGAATGAAAAATCAAGAGTGAACATAGGAGTACATGCATCCTGGTCTCTGGTCTCAGGAGGGAAGTCCAGAGAGAGCTCACGGACCTCTGCAAAACCTTTAGATTATGCTTAGACTCAGCTTAGACTCGAAGACCACCAGGAGACTCTGACAGTGTTCAGTACCTGTTGTGTACCCTTCATGAGATGCTGTCTCAGCAAGGCTGAGGCTCATACCCTGCAGCAGGACAAGATGAGAAGTGACCCACTGAGAGAAAATACAGCTGTGCAGTGCCAGACAGCATATGATGGAAAGCCTTCTCCAATCTTGTACCAAAGGAGCCATCCTCAAAATGACAACTATGTATCATGAGGGAGTTTCCTGTTCCCAGCCTGCAATACCAAAATGCTGTCTGCAGGCATGCATTCAGTAGTGACTGGCCTGCAGGCAAAGGCACATCGCCTTTTAACCTCCACCACTTGAATTAAAATTCAATAAAAGAGCAGTCACAAAGATCCCTCTCTCATACATGCAGCCACCTGTTTAAACAGCTGCAAAAAACAGACAAAAGAAAATAAAACAAAGAAACAAAAAAAAATCACCAAAAAACTCACATTTTTTTCCATTCCCATCTGCAAATATATGGTGCATCAACCTTCTGTAGATGTTTTCAGCAGATTCTCTGATCTTGATCATGAATAAGTATTTTATGTAGCAACATATATTGTAGAAGGTTCTAATTCCTTTAAAAGCATTATCAGATAAAGAAGGGAAATATTATATTAGTTATAATAATTACATTTTATATATTTATATTGAGCTAAAGGTACTAAGATTTTTGGTGGGTGACAAATACACAGTAAAAAGAAAATATGACAGCTAATGGTACAATGGAGTGGATGATGGGTGCTAAAGTAGTTTCTTGATGGATGCATGGGTAGTAGGAAATGAGCAACATTTATATGATGTTTAAGTGGATGATTCACTTAGTTGGTATGGTTTACACTGTCTGAAAAGAAGCTGTTGCCACTTAGCAAAGTGCCCTTTCATAACGTCAATTCTAAAATATTAGGATTATTGCCCTTGATTTATGCTCTTTTTGTTTTCTACATAAATAAAGCTATGGCCTCTTCCTTCCAGTTAATGCACCACAGCTTAATTAATTTTGAAAATGGAAGAGGGTACAAGAGAGATCTGATTTTAATGAGCTGTACTAACACCATTACAGATTGACTGAAACTAGCTATTAAAAATAAGAATAGGGCTTGTTACGTGCTTTGGAAAAACTGCAGGAAATAAATCCAATAAATCCATACTCAGTCATAATTTTTATGATCTTTGCTTACCTGTATTTAGCTGCTTTACTCTAGGAAAAATTTGAATCCCAGCCTGGGTTATGCGTTTTGGTTCCATCCTTAAAAAGAAAAATCACAAAACTAAAACTTCTGCCTGCAAGTGACTTCTCCATTTTGGAATCTAACATTTCACTTATTTCTAAGAGAGGGACTGCAGTTAAAATTTTGCATTTTGATGGATCTGCTTTTCAGTGATTATTTCATGGACAAAAGTAGTTCCTCCTCTATTTTACACCAGTAACAACCCAGTGCCCCAGTTAGAAGGCCGTTGTGCTAGGTATACTATCTTCTTGTATTTTCAAAAAGCATACATTTTCCTATCAACAGAAAAATGTAGGAAAGGTAAGAAGGAAATAACATGCCAACAGCAAGCATATGTATGAATATCAAGGACAGCTAATGACAGTAACAGAAAAGAAAGACAACCAAAATAGGGAAAGTGGGGAGTCCACTACTAGGACTGTGTGTGTCCAAACATGTCCAAACTGTTGTCATATCTTCCTTTTACTTTGAATATATAGGAAATGTAGGGCATTACCTACATTTTGAGCTGCTACTGTTTTGCATGAATTTATTTCTTGCATTTCCTTGTGCACTGAAGTGGAAATGTACATCTTGTTGGGAAGGATGAGGGCTAGTATGAGAGAAAAATGTGCTTGCCATGACATAGAGGATGAAGGCATCAGTTAACATCTTCAGTTAACAGTGTGAAAATGAATATGCAAGGAGATTTTAAAGCCTTGAAGTAGGTTATAAGGAGAGTTAAGCAGTTACAGCACAGTATCAGAAAGCTCATGTGTGAAGTGCCTATCCACAGAGAGAAAAGGTAATATACTTATGCCATAACAAAAGAAGAGATAATAAAAATAAGTGATCAACACATGGTTTTCTGTCTGCAGAAATAATAAGGTAAACACAGATTTGCACAAAAAAGACAGAAAAAAATCTGTACTGACTCAGGGATAATATATGCAAAAAAGAAGAGCAACTTTTATTTAGAAAATGAAATAACTTTCACAGCATCCAAAATTCCATATGTGCAGTGGCCAAAATAAAGTTGGATGCCAGCAGTTATTGAGTGTGTTATGTAAGACACTCAGACATTTCCTCTTCTAAGCAGTATAGATTCTCATATTCAGTTGATGGCTGATTAGGCTTTTGGGGAAAGAAAAAAAAAAAAAAAAGAAGAAGAAAAACAAAATTAAATACATATTATATAATCCCTTGCTACACCCAGAATCCTCTCCATGACCTTTCTCTTCTGGTCTTGGTTATCTGAGTAGGCAACAGCTACCAATAGCTCTAGTAGCAGTTAGTCTCTTTTTAGTATTGGACTAGCTCCTTTGCTAAAAAGGGAAATAAGGAAAAAAAAAATGCATTGCTATTGTCTTTTACTTTCACAACATATCTGTTATCTCTACTCTGACATTCAGGGCTAAAAATTACCATGTGGTCTCAATTTTAGCATTTGCAGAAAGGTGCCATTACAGAGCTGTATTTTCTAAATCTCAGCAGATGGGAATCTTGCAACTTTCTAAGTGCTAAAACAAGCTTGCAGACCACTATGAGGGAAAACTTTGTAGATACTGTAGTTTTGTTTTACTTAACTTTGCATACAGTGTGACATCTGATCCATGGACTAATGGAAACAGATCAATTAAAACAGGTGGTCTTACTGTCAAAAATAAAAATAATCGCTAAATATAAAAAAGTATTTTAGAACTCTTACCACTGATACCTCTGTGATGGAGATTGGAGTAATAAAAGGAGTAAACACTTAAAAATATGCAAGAAATAATGTTAATACATTACTTAATCATTTGTATATTACTATAAGCTCTGCAATCTTAAAATGGAGACTGCTGTCCCAAATTGTTTTCTAATATTAATCCAGATCAGCTCAAAGCCTGTCTAAGATTTATGTAAATCCACACACTATTTTGTTCATTTTACCAAGAAATTGTGGTTCCAATTTCTGCATATAAATGAATACAGTTGGAAGGAAAAAATGAATGCAGTTGCAAGGAAAAAAAATGGAAGCAAAATAAACATCATATGATCTGTTGCAACATAAGAAATCTTCAATATAACATTTATTTTATAGTCAAAGTCATCCAGCTTGATGATATTTGGAATTCTAGTGTTTAGCAGAGATGATGATGCAATGATTTTTCTTGACATTGAAATTGTAAATATCTGGATATAAGAAAGAATGTGTAAACATCAGTATTGCTATATACAATACGTGCACAACTATCAGTAGTATCACCTGTAGCTAGCACTTTATATTTTAAATTCCTGTTGATTTTGAACCTACCTCATACTTACAATAAATTCTGAAGTTATGCTATTGAATTTTATTAAGTCATTAAATAACTAATTTCTGTATTTTCTAACACAATTCTGTGTGATAGACATGATAGGAAGTTTATCTGAGCACCTTGTGCAGTGACTGTAAAACTGATCTATCATTCTCAGCATTGGCAATGCAATCTCCTATGAATGTGCAATAAGAATCAGTTTCCATCAAAATAGATATTTTGTTCTGAAACTCAAGACGTACTATTACCAAGGCTTACAAAAATAGAAATATGTATGCTGTTTGACTTCATTTTAAAGGTCATAAAACATATTTATCACCTTTAACATCTTTTATATCTCTTTAATTAAATTATATCATTCATGTCTTTCTCAGGCACTTCTCATATGAAATTCAGGGAGGTATAATGAATACTATTTATAAGGGCAGAATTACAAGATTATTGCAATATATGCTGTTTGAACTCTGCAGCTTGAAGGTGAGTGAATAAATTTGCCATCAATTATATTTATAATTATTATTGGTACATTACTTTAGGAAATAGTGAACTGCTGAACTATGTCTCAGTTTTGACTCAGCACTTTTGCTGAATATGTTGGCTTCAGTAAGAATATAAAACTTATTTCTCCTCAGCGCATACACTGAGAAGAGCCAATAGATACAGTTGTTAAGAGTCTGTCATGGCTCTGTCAACATCTCTCATGGTCATAGCTAGGGCAGCATAGAGGCAGAAGATTTTACCAAAGGACATGCATTCCTCCAGGGACTAGGTGGCCAGTTCTAGTTCCACATCCTCTCAAGAGGAGAATAAACTGCAAACTTTGTTGCACGTTTGATAGAAGATCCTTTAAGAGAGTTTATGTTAGTGAGAAAGTTGTAAAATATCATAGAAAAATATTCCTAATTCCCCAAATTGATCGAGTTGGTATCCTCCCTCTCTCTGCTTAATGGCATCCCTTGAAAAACACACAAGGAAGCAGGAGATGCCACATCTGATATATAGGTTAGCAAGTCATGCAAGTATGAATATGACTTCTGTTTAATATCTTTATTGATGATCTTGACATGGGAATTGTGTACACTTACAGTGAGTTTGCAGATGACAAGTTGGGAGGAAGTGTTGATCTGTTTAAGGCTTAAGAAGGCTTAACGGGGATCTGAATAGGCTGGATCAGTAGGCTGAGGTCAATTGTATGAACTTCAACAGGACCAAGTGCTGGATTCTACACTTTGGACACAACCACCGCAGCTGCTGAAGAGTCTGGAGGACAAGGCTTATGAGGAGCAGCTGAGGGAAATGGGATTATTTCAGAGGAGGCTTGGGGAATCCTTATTTCTCTCTACAATGACCTGAAAGGAGGTTGTAGCAAGGTGGAGGTCAGTCTCTTTTCCCAGGTAACTAGCAATAGGATGAGAGGTAATGGTCTGAAGTTGCACCAAGGGAAATTCAGATTGGATATTAGGAAAAAATTTCTTCTCTATAAGAGTGATCAAGCATTGGAATAGGCTGCCCAGGTGGAGTCACCATCCCTGGAGGTGTTCAAGAAAAGTGTAGATCTAGCACCTAGGTACATGGTTTAGTTGGTATGGTGGTGATGTGTTGATAGTTGGATGTAATGATCTTAGTTTCCAACCTTAAAGATTCTATGATTCTATGAAATATCTGAAAGGGCAGGTATCAAGTGGATGGGGCCAGGCTCTTCACTGGTGCCCAACAATAGGACAAGGGGCAACAGGCACTAACTGGAACACAGTTCCAGAGAACAGGAACAGGCTGCCCGGAGAGTCTGTGGATTCTCCTTCTCTAGAGATATTCAAAATCATCCTGGACAGTTTCCTGTGCCATCTACTGTAGGGAACCTGCTTTAGCATGTTCTCCAGAGGTTCCCTCCAGCCCCTATGGTTTTGTTATTCTGTATGGAACATACTGGCTTTTAAAATGGTTTCTGTAAAGCAGAGTTTGGATCATTACATTGTGGATTTAGTGGAATCTTATTCTCTGAGTACTCTAGTTGGCCAGATAATCTATTAGCATGTTCAGTAGTTCACTTGTGGTAACCCACATAAAGGTTTCAGAATTGTGGTACTGTGTCAGTTTTGCTGCAAGCACGATATGAGATTAATGTATAATACTTCTGATATAAAAACCTGATTCAGTGATGTGTGCCTGAATGTTCTGAACAATTTACAGTCTGAGATACAATTTTCTATGTACAGGAAGATAATTCTGGCAGCTGCACTGGGTAGTTTTTGTAGAATGAGTGAATAGCCCAAATCTTCTGACTCACTACTGCATGCTATTCACTCCGAGCACACTTGTAATGAGTGGGCATATTCCACACACAAATGCAATTCTATTGATTCCACAATTGTGTAGTCCAAAATAATATAAACATTGTTATGTCTCCACCACATTTTCATCACTAGTTGTACTGTACAAAATCAATATCTCCCATAGTCTTCTGTCCCGTAAAGAGGACTATTTTATCAACAGGAAGGATCAGGCTCAGAAATGAGAAATTTTCAAATGCCTTTTATTTGCTAACTGTTTAATCAGCCCTTGTTTAATATTAAATGAAGGAAAATAATTTGAACAATGAAATTCCTCCACTTCCTTTATTTCCAACTCCCACCAAATCTATTTTGTTACTTAGTAAAATGGATTACCATTATTTCTATGCAATGCATAACAGCTGAAGAAAATGAGCAGACTATAGTGCTTAACAATGCATAGTGAAGGAAGGATATTTCATTTTATTTTAAAATATCTTTTGTGACCCATACTCTGGCAGAGCATATTGATTAAACAACTGTTCACGCCACATTGTAAAACCCTGATATTCTTGGTATTTCATAAGGAATTAGCATGAAAATCTCAATTGGAATTCTCCTATCTGAATGTAGAAAAAGAAAATCAAAGTGCCATTATTATCTTTCTCTGAGATAACTACACAGTATGCTGTGCCTAACTTTGCAGACAGAAAAAAAAAAAAAAAAAAAAGGTGAGTCAGATTCAAATGTTTCTAGTTTTCCAGTAATCATGATTTTTTCTTATTTTTTTTAACGTTGATGTCACTTATGAAGTCACTGTATTGAAATACTGCTTTTATGTTGGTTTAGTTCATTACTCTGTGCTGATCTTACTACAACATTATTCACTCCTTTCTTTGATAATTAATATTGATTGCATGTTAGTCTGTGAGCAAGTAAAATGGCCTTCGGTCTCAGATAGTAGAAGATCTACTTAGAAATTTAATAGATGTTTCTTTCCATATCTTATATCTTGCTTAGTGGCACACCTCTTTCACAAAGACGGTTCTTATTGTAGTTAGAACACAAAGAGTAGAGGAGGTAACTAATTTTATTGTAGCTTATCCAAGTTCAATTTACTGGCTCATGCTTCCATCTGAATCTTTCCAAGCTGCTTTCCCTAAAAGAAGATACAAATGTGAAAATGAAAAAGAATTTGAATGCATTTTTTTGAAGCCTCAAAATACTACTATTGACCCATTGACTATTTACATGCCTTCCTTTAATGTTCTTCTGTCAAATCTATCTTTGTTAATGGGAGCAAAACCAGTATTCTTCTTGCTTAGTCTTGATCAAAAGTGGGGGAAAAAAACTCTGAAGATTCCTGACTTATATTATGGTTAATCTCTGACCCCTAACTTTTCATCTCAGTTCCATTATGATGTTGTTGGAAAATGTATGAGTCATCATAGAAAACACTGATATGAATAAACCAAATTGATAGGATTATTTTAAATGACAAAAAAAAAAAAAAAAAAAAAAAAAGAATAGGACATAGAAAAAAATAAGAGATTTTACAAATCAAAAATTTTGAAATAAAGCATGAAATGATTAGTATTGGATTACAATTTTTAATCAGAAAATCAGGAAGCTACATATTTTAGAAACCAAGGCATACAGATTTGTAATACGAGCTTGTGAGTTTGACACAGATAAGAATACGTGCCTTAAACGGATGTCTGTTTTGCTGAGCACAGATTTGAAACAGAGCCCTACACTGGTGTGTCACTTCATTTAATGTCAGAGGAGCTGAGCCAACATTGCCTCTACAAAACAAAAACAACAACAACAACAACAAAAAACCCTTTTCATTAGAATATGTATAAGTCGATAAGACAGATGCAATAAAAAGAACTTCAATTAATAGAAAACACACTTTAGTAATATTGTGTTTACCACCACTGGCCTTTCCCTCACAAGAATGCCAACATTTTGCAAATGGAAAGATATATTTTATATTTACCTATACACTGAAGAAATCTGATGGTAACACTCCAGATTTGAGGTGACATTCACATTTCTAACATTGGAGCATGGTGGTTACTGTGTGTGAACATGATTAAGATATTTTTTTGCCTTGGACAGCATCCTTGTTTCTGCCTTTCACAGACATACAGATCAGCTGAGGGGTTGAACCAAAGGCTACGTTAACATCTAGCTACCCTGAGAAATTGGAAAATAAATGTCAAAGGTACAGGAGAAAAGATACAGCAATATGTAGAACAGATACTTTTTTTCTTGTTTCCTTGAATGGGTAGCACTGATTGATAGGCAGTAGAACACCTGGCTGGCCACAATTCCCTGGAGCACTCTGCAAATACATTACCTAATTGCAGGTGCTGTTAGATTCAGCAATTTCTAGCAGTTTCAAGTGAGTAGCATTCAAGGAATTTTGTTAAGTCCAAATCGGAGTAGCATCAATGCAAATGTTGTCATCAGCAGAAATTATTTATGTTCAGTAGCTTTACACGTGTTACTCTCTTTTGCTCTTCTAGCAAATTGGCTAATCTGTCAACAGAAATACTCACATGTGGGTGGAAAGAAGGAGCAAGAGCTGCCTGTCAGCTGGTGTCATGTGAGAGAAAAAGCTTGCAAGGCTGTGGTCACAAGATATGTGGCCGTCCAGACATTTATATCTTAGTCATAGTCCTCCAAAGCACATTAAACATACTGATCTAGAAGATTCGTGTTTGCATCATTATGCTTTTATGAAGGTCAGTTCCACATCAAATGAAAGAAATCAATGTAGCAGTATGATTTTCTAAATTCACGTGTAGATTTTATAAGCTAGTGGCGGTTATTAAGAATAGCCATTCTAGATTCTAAGTTAAGCAAATGAAACAAAATTTCAATTAGACATCTGTTATCTCAAAAATATCACCTAGATGAGCTTAGGAAAATACCTTAGGAAAATATAAAATTATATTGACTTAAATACTTAAATACTTAAATACTGTGTGAGAGTACACATCTTCTATAGACAAAAAATATTTCAGACATTAATTGTTTTGTTATGTGTCTTATTTATAGTCCTGATTTGTACAGCTTTATCTTGATTCTTTATCTGCATGTAATGAGACAAACAGCCAGATCTTCCAAGAAATCCAGATCCTTCTTTGAAAAGGATGAATTCGAATTTTTAACTTTACACAACTCCATTTAATAGATTTAGGATAAACAAATACCTCTGTGCAAATTCTACAACCTACAACCATATGCAAAAATAATAGAAAAATAAGAAAATTAATGCATGGAGATTCAGAAGCAGGCTATTCCTAAAAGAATCCCAGGTCCCAGAAGAGAAGTTTTGCTTTAAATGAATGACAAGAATTCCTCCTGATTCTAGTCCATCCTAAATAGTGTAAAAACATGCTGTCTTGTAGACACATTTTGCTGCTAGACAATTCAAGACAATTGTGTGATTGAGATGTAATGAATAATGTTTTGCTAACAGGATGCTGAATCTATGCATTAGGAAGCTGACAGTATCCTAAGAAAAGAAGAATTGGGGGGCATTATTGGAACATTAAAGATTAAACATTTTCCATTACTTTCTATCAAGTTTTAACCTTTTGTGGTAGCTGTTTGTGTAGCTGCTTCTCTTGCTGTTCATATCTTTGTCTTCTGAATCCAGACAGAGAGAAATGCATCAGAGTACCTCTCTGTATTGATGTGGTTGCATGTATTTTTATTATGATTGATAGATGTGAAACTGAAATGGGAACTTTTCACTTTAAAACACCAGATTATCTGGGGGAAATATTTAAAATATACAGAATGCCATGTGATGAAGTGGGAATTTCTAAAAGCTGGGCTTCGAAGTGGAGCCATTTCTGAAGTATTTATGTTGGGTTTTGTGAGTCCAAATGAAACCGGTGTGTGAGGAAATCCTTAGCTCTTTAAAGTAAATAGAGTTTGAAGATTGATACCAGTAGGTCTAGAAATTTTAGAACAATTTTGTAAGAGCTTCTAGATGTCTGTAAGCTCCTGAGAGAACTGAGGGAAAGATATCCTGAAGGAACATACATATTGGTTGAGAAAAAATGCACCACATTCTATCTTTCATTATTTGAATTTGAGTAGATAAAGCTAGTCTCAGGATGAATGTTTGTAGTAGTAAAATGGTGTAGGAGCTGCAACTGCTTGAGTTTTGTACACAATAGGAGTAAAGAAAGCTTAGCAATATAAAAACCAGTCATCTGACAACTGTATTTTTATCCCACTATAGTGTTTTTCTCAGGCACTCTCCTGAGAAAAACAAGTTTATCCTGAGAAGTAATAGCTAAAGCTATGAATCAGCTGCTAATATTTTTATCCAAGGAAAATATTGTCTCTTAGATTTTTTGCTCCAACTATACTTGTAATTTGAATCAACTGTTATTAAAGCTTTTTGAACATATAGCTAAAGAAAGAAATCTGCTCAGCATATGTATCTCCAGAATTTATAGACTTGCAGTAGGATAAGTAAAATACCATTATTTGCTTCAACATCATTTTGTGGTATAGATAAATCTATTATTTTTAATTCATAGCTAACCATTTCTTTTAATCTCAAATAGAATATTTTTCTATCAGTTGTATAAGCAGATATGAAGTTATTCAGAGCATTTCTCTAAGTAAAACTCTTACTATTGAGGCCTGTAGTGAACAACACCAATTCTTTATTAAAACATAAAGAGCATTCCAATGAAAATGGCTTTTGCTGTCTGAATTAGTGTGCAGCATCTACCACAATTTCTTTTTTTTTTCAGTTTTTAAATACTAATGTGATATTATATATATTATATATATACTCAATTCCAGCAATGCCTTGCTGATATGCTAAATGATAAAAATTAGCATTAGTCTTCCCACTACAAATTGTATATCTACTGCCACAGGTGGTATTTGGAAAGCTTGTTGCTGGCTCAAGTGTCTTACCATAAAACAGTTTTTAATTCAGTGTACTGACGCTTTAATTTGTCTGTTTTTTACTGCTCAAAATTAAGAAAAGGGCATCATTCCAAGCTATTTATCCAATATCATTTAGAAGCAACATGCCTTTTGACCTCTGAATTAAACTGCAAAAATCTTTGTATATACAGGATGTTGAAGTTCTGAGTTACATTACATTACATTTCCAGCTGGTTTAGTTTGCTACTGAGAAAATGCAGCCACTTGTTCAGCAAAAAGGAGATTACCATAAAATAAATTACTGTGTGTGGGTTTTTTTGTTTTGTTTTGTTCTTTTTTTTCCTAAGGAAATTAAAGGTGTACAGAACACCTTGGTCAGTGTAGATCTGCATTGCTATTCTAGAATCTGCTAGCCAGCTCAGCACAAAGCATTTTCATTTATTTTTATTTATATACATAACAAGGAATATCAAGGTCAAGGTTTTTTTCAGGAATGAAATTATGTGAAATTGCTTGCAGTTTATTTACTTCTCACAGACACACTGAATATAAGCTATTATGGTTACTGTATGTGCAACCATTAAACATCCAACCAAAGACCTTTCAGAACACCTTTATTTCCATTATCTTTGAAAAACAACCTGAGTCCTATGAAAAGACTTTTATAATCAAGCCTTATCACTTATGGAAATAATTCTTTATGGAAAACTCCCTGGAATTTGGGCCTAAAATAAACATGGATTTTTTTTCTTTTTTTTTAACCAAAACTAAGATTAAGATAGTTTGTTCAGATAACATAGTTCATGACCAAAAGAGAGTGTTTCACAGTCATGATGGAGTGAAATTAATTCATGAAAAAGAAGGAATTCGGAAAAAATTAGGTCAGGGAAAAGAAAAAGGGCATCTCATTGGCTCTGTTCAACTCACAAAATGTAATTTATCCTTACAGAAAAATCCTACAAAAACTTAATAACACAAACAATGACTTGGTCTTGGTCATGCTACAGTCAATACCAAAGATGGATATATATAAGTCAATTGATCATATCTACTTTGAAGTCTAAACATTGGTTCCATAACAAAATGGGAAATAAGGAGCACTGTCTGCCCTACAGCTTATACATGCAAATGAAGAGAAAAGGCATTTGATAGGCAACATTTGTACAGAAGGCTGTGGTTGCATAAATGAGTTCATGCAGAGGGGATTTCTAGTGCAGTACCTGTTATGTTATCACTATTCATATGCTTGATGAAGTGAAAGCAGAAAATGTAATGGAGGAGCTGAGGCTGATTTTAAAAAGACTGCTGTGTATAGATTCTTTCTTTTGTGTCCTCCAATCCAGTGCAATTTATGTGTGGTCCCAAGAGATTGCCCACAGCAGAACCATATGCATATTTTTGTCACCTGTTTTAGTTCAGAGCTATTCTTAAAAAAAAAAAAAAAAAAAAAAAAGTCACGCATTTATGCATGTAAAAACAGCAGCAGTTACTGTTAATGAAAATGTGGATGGATAGATAGAAAAAAGAAAGGGATTCAGATAGAAAAAGAAAAGGATTTCTTAAGTGCAGTGTGGATCTGAGTCAAACCCGAACAAATTGACTATGTTCATAAGTTCAGTGGAGTCTCAACATCCACTGAAAAGGTCCAGCTGAGGTAAGTGCAAGAACGTGTTTGATCTCAGAGACATCAGAATCAAATAAATAAATGCAACCTTATTTGGGTCTTATGAAAGCAATGCTATCTCTGGCTGGCCCTGCATTAATGGAATTGCATAATTGTTTTCTTTACAAAAATGCATGAACTGATTTTTCATGTTTTTGTGAACTTAGGCATCTAAACTGTATCCGGTCCCAGGTTGGTAAAGTCCGTCTACTGCTGTTATGTGTTACACAGAGTTACTGACTGTGATTTGCATTTGACTGAGTATAACTTCACTCTTCTCTATTGCCTTGGAAGAGTTATGGATTTGGAGGGCTCTACTACAGTAGGCAGTTTAAAATTCTCGTGTAATTGCTTAGCATAGGCCTTGCCTTTAACAGTAGTAGATCTGGATCCATTTTTATTTGTTTCTACCTTTTCTAACATGACTAATGTATAGAAGTAATATACACATCTAGGAATATATCTGAAACCACGGAGTGTTAGAGGAACCCGTAGGTGTCCATGTGTTGCTTGTTTCTTGATTGAAACATTCAGTTATTCCAGAAGCTTCATCTTAAGAGTGCTCAGGGAGACGGTTGTAGGCTGGGGTGACCCGCTTGGGCTGTGGTCTAGGTACAGATGTAATAGGCTGGCAGGAGGTGACAGACTCCATGATTGTTCTCAGGCAATGGGATGAGAAGCAGGAGTCAGATACAATAAGTGGGTGTCCTAATGCTCTGATCTGTTGCTCCTCACAACGGACAGGCAAGTAGGAGGCAAACACAAGAAGGAGTACCTTCACATACTGGTCCTCAGCGTTTCATCCAAGGAGAACTGCATCAAGGACTGAGAGGCCTAATAGAAGGTGGAGAAGGGGAGGAGGAAGCTGCACCACCACTACTGCTCAGCAATAACCAAAACACTCGTGTGTTACCATCAGTTGTAGCCACAGATCCAAAAAAGAGCATCATACCAGCTGCTACCAAGGCATATCCATCTGTTTTGCCATTTAGCTAGGTTAGACAGGAAATATGAACATTCTAACATGTTGCAGGGCCATCTTCACCTTCTGGAGGTGTTCGAGCTGTATCTACACAAGTGAGTGCTATAGATTACTGCATCAGCATGTACATCTCTGATTGAGACAAACTATTTTCTCCTTCAGTCTTGGAAATACTGCTGGAGCTTAATATAAATTAAATGAACATTACTAAAACTAGCATACCTCATAGAGTGTAGAAAAAACTTAGATGCTTATGGCATCTGGGAAGCCAAAAGAAACAGCAAATATCACTTGGTAAGTCAACTTTACTTACATATTGGCCATCACCCAAAGCTGGTAGCATTTCATTAATCTGAGGTATTGAATGTACATCTCAACCAGATATAATATGTAGCTTCCAGAAATCAATACAAAAATCAAATTTGCTGGTAAGGTTCCGGAACTAATGTAATTAGACTGTAGCATTCTCTGTAATGTTGTAATGACTAATTGTAGAACCTTCCATAATTTACCTTTCACTATGTCCCATAACTATTTAAGATCTGAGTCATCTGTAAAACTCTCTCAGGTTAAGGAGTTTCTGCTATAGAAGTAATCACATCTAAAAGCTTTTAATTAGCTGTCTACCTTCTCCTTGCTGCTCAAAAGCTGAGTATTCCCAAACGTTATTTCTGATCCTTTCATCAGGCTTCTGAGGTTCCAGCTGCTTCTGAAATAAGCTACTTGCCATATGTCTTCTGTGTCTCCCACTGTTTCTGAATAGTACCACGATAAATATGACCCCTTTGCCATTTTCTTACTGGCAAATTTATTTCCTAACTCTCCCTGCATGCCTGTAACTTCAAAAGCCTTTGGACACTAATTCATTTTCTCCAAGAAAAAAAATCTGATTACTCATTTCTTTATCAATAACAGATAATAATTACTCCGAGTACTGCTGTTATCTGTTGATCTACTTCCAGTGAAAGGGTTGAAAAGTTTTGGTGTTTTGTCTGCTATAGTACGTGCAATACAACATTCTGATTTGCGATGCCTTATTTCTCTTAGGATTTCTGAAGGTGGGTCCACAGACCTAAAGATAGTGTCTTGACACTAAAATAAGGATGAAAAACTCCATAACAACTTCCAAATTTTTAAGATCTCACTGATTCTGCGGTTCAACAATCAAATGTTTCATTTAGTGTACATTTGCACCACATAGATTTAGTGTTATAGTCTGTAACCCAGCCTCTAGGCACCTGATTTTCTTGATATATATGATCTGTTTCTTGTCTAATGAAACATCACAATAACTGCCTGTGTAATCTTAGCAGGAGACATATCAGATGATGTACACTCAAACTGAGGTACTATTTTTCTATAGCTGGAATATTTTGGAGTGAAGAGGGGAAACAGATGTTTAGCTATAAATGCATAATCATTCATATTTTGAATTCTACATATATCCATAGGGACAAGATTTAAATAGCAAAATGCTAGTTTACTTACTACACATTGCATGCTGTAATACATTCCATAATAGTTATATGATTGCTGTCAGCTGCTTGTGTTGTATAAAGCTGGACATTGTCTTAGTTCATGGAATTTGGACAGCGAATAACTTGTGTTACAATGACATCTTCCAAGATTTCAAAAATTTTCAGATTTCCACTTGATTGCTCCAGTGAAAAGAAATAAACGCTTGGTTAGCAGTAAAAGACAGAGCAGCCACAAGACTGAGATAAATAGCTGGATAAGGTGCTAGAAAGGGTTTTCCAACACACATATCTTCAAAATAAGTGTTAACTAAATCCTATTTAATGGTGTCAAATTCTGCCTTTAATTACATCGGGAAGACCTAGTGGAGAGAATAATGTGTGCAAAGAGATTTTGGCCTTGAAGACTTTTTTTTTTTTAAACCAGTAAATGGAAGGATATATCATGTCTGAGGTCTCAGGAAGAACATACAGAGCTGCAGATAGGAGAATTTTCATTTTTTTACCTAGAACCTGAACAAAGATGACATAAAGTCACTGAAAATAATAATAATAATAATAATAATAATAATAATAATAATAATAATAATAATAGTCCTATTGTGCTGCTGTTGCAATGACAGATGTTGAGATTGTTTTCCAACTCAGGAAATAGAGATAATTTCATTGTCACTGTATTCAACCTTAAGTTAAATTATATAACTTCAGGAAAAGTTGTTATATACATCATGTACACAGCTAACTCTTAATTTGCATTTTCTGAACTATTACATCATCACTTCAAGCTTGGCTTTTTAGATGAGAGGAGGCTATTTCTAAGATATCACAAATGGCAACCTGAATATATTTTGTAACTCCACTGAAATACACCTGATGAGTATACTTCAGAAACTCACAGAAATAAGAGTGAAAAGACCACTGTGCTACCATTAAATAAGAACCTGTATGGTAAATCCAACATCTGCAAAATCAGGCATTTTTCCTAGGAAGAAAATGAAAATGGCTTCTGCAGTATAGCACTAATTGTTTGTTAATGTATTTTTTCTTATTAACCGTTCCTGGAATATTTTACATCAAGGTTACTTAGTGAAATTATTTGTGAAGTTATCAACTTTTTTTTTTTTTTTTTTTTGCGTTGAACTCCCATGACAGTACTGCAGGAAAGTTCTGAAATAGTTGTATTTTTTTCTTAGAGCCTGGCAGTACAGAGTCCAACAATTCCATAACACTTTTAGCATGCACTTACAAGAAAAAAACATTCTGTCAACTGTTATTGACAGTTGCAAAGAACTCATTGCAAAAGCCTTGTAAATCTAAATCCCAAGTGTTTAACATGCAATAAGAAGGATTTCTGTGTTATTATTTTTAGGAGAACATGATTTTTGAAGGAGTAATTTTGGGAGCAGTGTATAAGCAGAATTCTTTTATTTCCTAGAAATCAATTTTATTTTACAGAAACATTTGTAGTCATTGATACAAATGCCATGCAGAAACAGCTAATTACACGTAATAATAGAATCCAAGTAGTAACCTCTGTGGAATATATAAAAAAAAGTTATTATAACCTTGGAAATAGGAAGCTGAACAGTATCCACTAAGACTCCACACAGAAAAAACTCACAGGGAGAAATATCCAAGTATTGAGCACTCACAGATGATCAGTACTGTAGAGCAATTTGCATCCACCACAACTAGAGAAAAGCTCATGGAGAGGAGTGTGTTCTGCCTGCACCTCAGCCTAAGAAGCCTTTTACCTGGGTTTTGAGTGCTGCCATTTCTGCCCTCCTCCCAAGGGCACAGAGGCACCTTAACACAAGGTTTTTTTGACATGGCCCAACTCTACAACCCTGGACCAAGTACCTGTGGCAGCAGCTAATGCACAGAATTACTGTGGGACTCTCCACTCACGTAGCATCTTCTCAGTGGCTTGGGAGATGCACTGAAAGTCCTTGCTTGATATTCCTTTCTTACTTATTACCTTGTAGTTATGCCTGTGTCTGGCCTTTCACCTTGTTAATCCTCAGTTTACCTCACACTGATTGGAAGATTTGACTTCTTGGCTTGTACTCAGATCTGTCTTGTTGCTTCAGGTTTTCCCAGCTGTGGCTGATCCAATTACTGCCATGGGATTTGCTTTGTTGTTCCTATTTAAGTGCTCTAGGGCTGCACCTCTTGTTAGTGAAGGTACCTAGACATTGTTCTCAGATCCTGGCTTATTCTTTATTGAGGAGCATTGATGCAACCCTGGCTGCTACCTATCAGCTTTCCTGGTATGTGTTTCAGTTGATAATAAACAGCACAGGTTTTATTAAGCCAGATGAATCAGCAGGGAGCTAACTGAGTTGCAAAATGACTAGAAAAGAGGTAAAAATTTTAGTTCCATAGTACGGTTTAATGTGGATGTAGAAACTTTTTTTGTTGCCAAGCTGTTAAGTATCGTAAATGTCAACAAGTGAGGTTTTGTGTATAAGATACACTGCAAGACAGAAAGTGATAAAAATGAGTATGTGGTGAGATTTCAGTTCTTTGTTTATTGTCTTCTCTTAGCTATATGAAACAATAGCATGTGAAAACAATAACCTTACTATAATTGGTGAAAGGAGATACCATACAACAGCTTTTATATGAACAAATATGGGTTTGCGTACGTCTATACGTACCTTGCCTACGTAGGTCTATAAAGAACTACATATAGACATAACAAATAATGTTAGCTTTAACACCCTTATGTATTAAAATGTTTAAGGACACTTCAGATTATGTCTTTTGTGGACTTAATATATGAATAGAAACAGACTTGTATATACGTATACAAGTATGACATACGTATGTCTCAAAGGAGAGAAACTTTCAGTAAGAGAAAATTCTGAATGCCTGACCTAATAATTCTCTTCTGGAGACTTCTCCCTGCAATGCCTGCAAATACTATAAGCATTGGAGAGAGAGTGTGGTAACCAATTTATAGGCTTTTAATAATTATTTTTGACCCGTGTGACTTATGATAATGACTGCATCAATAATTATTCAGTAAAGTTTAGAAGCTTTCTATTATTATGGGAGGAGACTTTGTTTAGCTATTTATCTATTTCTAGGTTTCAGATCCTGCAAGTTGTCTTAGTCTAAATGGAAAGATTCTCAGATCCATGAATCACCTGTGTCTATTAAAGCTGTCCTCTAACAGAGAATTTCTTGAAGTCTAAATAAGATCGTATAAGCAGCTGCTTACACTACCAGTAAAGGGGTGTGAAAATCAAAGTGAAATAAAAATGTAGCAAGCTGTGTATAGTCTCAGCAAATATATATATTTTTTTGTTATAGTCTAGCTGAATTTTGCTTCTGGTTAAGAAACTATAGGGATCAGTCATCATTAAAACTGCAGAAAGCAAGCTGAGCGAGCCATAGCAGTGTTAGCCTGTACTCACTCAGCTAAAACCACAGCTACTATGGCTTCTGACATTTCTTTTCATTCATCTCTGCCTCTGTTGCTCTTCTGTATGCCACCCACTGTTTGCTTGCATATTGCTACATATGCTCATTGGAGATTATGCACTATCATGCTCTATTTCTTGAAATTTTCCTTTAAATAAAATAGCTTTAGGGCCTTCTAGATGCATGGCTTTTGATCAATATAAAGGTTGGATTAATGATACCTAGTGATACCCATCTCTTCTCTGATAGGTGTTTCTCAGTTTCTTAACAAAAACGTTGGCTAGGATGACAAGTTTCCCACCTGTCTATTTAGGTAGGTGTTGTTACTATTTGCTTATCAGAAAGATTCAGATTTTCAGAATATTAGGAATGTGTTGAAGTTCAAAACTACCGAGTACGTCAGGAAAAAAATCTTTTAAAACTTAGTTTTCCATCCAGAAGCTGTTAGCCTGGAGGAAGAAAAGAAAATGAGCTTTACTACACTAGTTAGCAGATCTTCAAGTTTTCATGAGGTGAATGGTTAGAGTGACTTTTACTACTAATTGGCCTTTATATAACAAAGATAAATACAGTTATGTTATAAGGGTTAACTGAAAAATGAATGGTGGCAGAAAGAATTCAGCCAGTTGACTTACAAAATTGTCACAGTATTTCGGTCCTTTAGGGCAATGCATGTGTTAGTGAAGACAGTGAAATGTCACCCCTCCCTGCCACACAAACACCGCACACCTGTATTTTCACCTAGGAAGGAATATTCTGGACTGGAGTTTATTGTGTTTTCTCACAATTCCTTTCAAATATGTTGAGGAGACTTGCAGTTTTGTATGTCATAGAGAACTGTATTCTTCAGTGCACAGAATCTGAACCCATACTTCACATAGGCAGAGGTGTCTGTGTTGCACTAACAGTGGTGGAGTATACATTTGTAAAGTCACACTGAATTTTGCTCCTTCAAAGCTGCTGCAGCTGCTTCTAAGCTAAC
Organism: Gallus gallus; assembly: GCF_016699485.2. NCBI lineage: Eukaryota > Metazoa > Chordata > Aves > Galliformes > Phasianidae > Gallus > Gallus gallus. Next base: position 63,284,768 of record NC_052535.1, on the reverse strand, counting down.
ATCCATGTTGACACTCAGCTGGACTGGCAAACTGGAGCCCAAACCTGTGCCGGCATACCTTGAGAGAAAGTTGTTGTTCCTATGTCTCCATTAGGCTTCTAACTTTTTCAGTGTATACACAGAACATAGAGGCTGCCTATTCTTTTGGTCTCTGCTCAGGAAGTGAATCAATAATTGATTTTTCTACATATATACACACATTTCAGCAAACTCAGGGCTAGAATTACAGATACAGAGAAAACTAGAATTATTTTCTCACCAGCAGCCTGGGAAGACGGTTCTCACAGCAGCTGTACATAGTTCCCTGGGTCACGCCCTCTGCATGCAGCGCTTGCATGTGAATGTGTCAATATGTAACTGTATCCCCCAGTCAGGCATTCCCCTGTAGAGTTTAGTATGGTATGCTTCACAGGAAAACAAACCTTAAAACAGAGTATTTCAGAAAATTAACAGCCAAAGGGGCTTACTCAGTACAAAGATCATTTTAAAGACCACTTAAATATATACATATATGTGTATGTATATATATATATTTGCAGCAGACACTTATTTTCTTTAGCTTTGCAAGTTTTAGCATGAAAGGCATTAACCAGTGCATTATCCCTTAAACTTGCAGAAGTGAAAGAAAAAAGATACTAAACACTAACAGTACAGTATGCAAGCTAGATATGTTCTGTGATCAAAAGTGAAACAGTCAACATAATTATAAAAACATCTGATTGGAAATTACAGAAGATGAGAGGCTGGAAAAAAAATGCTCTGGCTAGTGTTGTAAAAAGCCATTCTGCTATTGCTTTGCATTACACATAGGTTGCAATAATCCTTAACATCAGTTTAAAAAAGCATCTTTCCAGTCCTGTTTCCAAATGCTGCAGAAGTCAACCCATAAAGCATCTCTAAGTCTTTTGTAGATTTTTCTCATGATTAAAATGTGACTAAGATATAAAGATTAACAAAATTTTGAAAATACTCTGAAGCTGTATAGGTTAGAGACCTTTTTTCCCGGGCTGTCTGACCCATTCTGTATGGTCAAACACCACACAGAAGGAGATAAATTCATTATTGAGTTATATTCATAAAATTTTCGTAATGAGTTTTATATTATTCTAGGGAATTTCTTCCTCCCGCTGTCAAAGTGAATAAGATTTGACAGGTGGACCTTGTAATAGTTAATTTTCTTTATTTTTAAGAACTACTGAAAATTTATCTGTGATGAATTCTCATTACTTAATGAATGGTATATCTAACCACCTAAAGTTACTTAGAAAGCAGAACTAACTATTTCTGTGCATTAAGAGGAACGTATCAACTGAATCACCAGAGTTCAAGTTTAGCATTACTTTGTGTCACAATACACATCTCTTAGAGCCCCTGTGACATTCTGTTTTCTATGGAACTTTCTATTTTTCTTTCCTTTACTGGGACTTACTTACCTCTCAAATATTTGCTTATCGAGTTCATTTTCTTTGATTATTCACTGGAATTAAGCTAATGATTTTGTATAGATTTTTACACTACTATCCATGCTTTTCAATATAGGATTTTGACAAAATTTGACTTGTAATTGAACATATTGTGCTGAGACTGCCTTCTACTTTTGCAGGACTTTCTAATAGTTTTAATTGTTTAGTAAAGCAGCATTTATCAAACCGGGATATATCGTGAGGGCAGAAAGAGCAAAAAAAGGGTGTAAAGAACATCAGTGTGCTCCAACCAGTTGCGACTGTTATGCAACATAGAGTTAGTTGTTCAACTATCAGTAAGACTTGGATCAAAAGACGCCTGTCTTAGTAAGCACCTATTTCTTTGTGTTAGTTTCAAAGATCATGCCTGTCCAAGCTCCTACTTTTTTCCTAATAATCCTTATCTCAAGAATTTAACTAAAACATAAGTTTAAAACTATCTTCTCACACTAACGTGAAAATCACACACATGATTCTAAGAGAGGAAAATACAACACTGTAGAAGTCTGAAGTGAGTTGCTGGTTATGGAAGAGCAGTAAGCATTTTTTTTCTATAAATAAGATTGCTAAGTAGACTTTTTATCCTAAAGAAAATTCTTACATTCTGAGGCAAGCTTAATGGAATTCAAACAGTTAAGAGCCCATTTAAAAATCTTTTATTTGATATTTCTTCTATTAACTTGATGGACTAGATGAACTTTAGATGACTAATTATTCAGTTTTTGAGAGTACAAGAAGAATTGTTATCTTTGTGTTTTCAGAGCCAGATTTGAATTAGTTTTTGTATTTGTAGGTATATTTGAGCACATTCTAGCTCTCCAGCTCCAAATCTGGAGTCACATGAACTTCAAACAAATGCTAGACTCTGGTTTCAATTTAATAACTTACTGCAGTTTCTTTCCTACAGAAAGAAACCTTTACTACTTGCTAGCTGCAATTAAATAAGGTCAAACGTTACTGATGGAGACTGCAAAAGAGATTGTGGATGGATCTCCAGAACAAGTATTTTGGTGTATTACAAAATTCATTCTGAGAAGTCCAAATGGCAATACTGAGTCCACAGTTGTGCTTGAAAGAGTGTAATGAAGAACAAGAGTTTTTATTTCTGAAAGATGTGGAGAAAACGTGTGCTGAAAGACTCTCACAGGAATATTGTTTGAACATATATCTTAACATGGGGCATACTGAAATTTTCATATTTTATTTCTGTGGTGCCCTGCTAGCCTCTAACTCAGGGTGATTATATAGATGTGCTGGATAGACATAACAGAAAACTTTGGAAATATGAATGCAAATCTCACCAAACTGAATGCCTGACTTGGGGCCACATTCAGAATTCTGTTCTCCCTAGTAACAGTTATCTTTGGATTTTAAAAAGATGTTTCTGTATAAAAGCACATACTTTAGAAAGGAAGTCTGCATTCATGCTCTTTCTGAATACAAAGAGGGGATATGAAAATATATTATTTGTGTTGCACTATCTAAGAACTGGGTGAGAGCTAGTAATGCTTAGAGAGTGAAAAGGAGTTCGAATTTTAAGAAGGCTTTTTGTAATGTAAATCAGTAAAAGAGGAGGAAAAACTGTTTTACAGTTCTTTTCTTCAAGGACTTCCATCTCTTTATAGAAGAGGAACCACATAGGACACTATTGTGCTTTAAAATCCATGAACAGTTATCATCTCCCTGAAAGATGTTTTGCTGCACAGGAACAATGATTAGACTGTTGTCCAGTGCCAAGCATTAATTCCATCACCAAAATTCTTTGCAGAGGCTCAGTTCCTGCTTCCAGTCTGGCTTCGTTTCCCCTCTTCCTCCTCTCAGTTGTAGTCAATCAGCAGACTCAGGAGCTATTTTCACTGACAGTTTTAGGAAATGACAGATGGCATTAAAGACCAACACCCTTATGAAGGATTCAAACACCACAGCTGGTGCTTAGCTGAAGTGGGGTGTCCCAGGCTTAGTTTTCTCCCTTTTTATATTCAGCAGAGCATTTATGCTTGTTTTTGAAAGAACTATTCGATGATATTTATTTCAAGAACTCCAGGGGGAACTTGTAACACAAAATATTGTGTTGGTGATTTTATCCTCAAACTTTCCCATCCTGTAGTACTAAATAAACTCTGGAGATGATACCCAGCAACTTTAGATTTACTGGATATGTAGAAATAAATTAAGACCTGAGTGAGGAACAAAATCTGTCCTCAACATGCTTGGCTATAGATGAAGACAGATTCTCACACTCTACCTCATGGAGTGTTAGAGGATTCAAATCTGTGGGGGTTGAGAAGTCATTAAGTGAATAATAAACATTATGTCAAAAGGAGTACTGAGTTGGATATTTTCATAAAGTTGCTAATAAGAACCTAGTAGCACCGAAGTCAGCAGGAGCATTACGGGAGTAAGCAGGGAAGAAGTATTTGGAAAGAAGTAAAGTGGGGACTAAACAAGAAAGAGGACTAGCATAAGATAAGAAAGACAAATGGAAGAAAAAACAAATGAAGGGAACGAACTTGCCATTTCAAAGTGATTTTTTTCCCTTAGCATACCTTTTCTAGAGCTTCATATGGATTTCTCTATATAGATCTTCCTTCACTGATTTGTGTGGTACTTACCCAGGAACCTTAGGAAACTCTGTTTTATATCTCTTTGTATAATTTTAGTGCTAGACAAATATTTAGTGGTGATACAGCTCATTGATAGCAGAGAATACATCACCTTTATTCTACTTTATTTCTGTCTCATAAAACTAGAACATTGGCAACTTTTGGAGAAAGAATATCCTTGATGTAGAATCTTGGAGAAAATTTGCTTTAATGAGCTAACTTCTTTAGAGTGTTTTCTGTTTCATGATATTCTTTCAATCATGTGTCATGCTTTCAGCAAACACTGACTTGCTTTTTGGGGGCCACATGGTAAGTCTTGAAACATACTTAAGAGCTGGGCCTCTGTCTGTCCCCTATGAATCTCTGCTACTCTATGAATGTGCCATTTTCAAACATCTACTTGGGAGGTTTCATTTCCACATGCTCCAGATTTTAGCAATTCCAAACACACACTTGCCCTGCTGAAATGGAAAATCATATCCTCTCAAAAGTTTCCCACACAAACATGACAGGTCTGAGGGGAAAAAAAAATAAAAAAAAAAATAAAAATTCAACAAGGCTGAGATTGTCACTTTTTTAAAAATTATTTTTTATTTATTTTAAACCATGGCCTCCAGTTTACTTGTGAACGTCCTCTGAATTACACTGATACTAAACTGAAGTGTCGATGGCATCAGTCACCTGCCTATGTGTCTTTCCTCATGCAAGAACTCCTATTTGCTTTCTTTCCACATGAAATATTGAGTTGTAAGATCATGTGAACATAATCTAATGAGTTTCATTCCTCTATATTATTAATGTGAGCATGTTTCATTTAAATCTCAGCTTACTAGGCAAGGAGCATGGGAAAGGAGGATTTATCTCTTGATCAGAGAGAAAAAAACTATATAGATGCTAATCCTAGAAGTTCTAGAGGTTGAATATAGGTTCTAAGTGAGTGCGTTGATTAACTATTATTGGAAAGGCTGCAAATGACTGTTTATAAAACTATATTTTCAAGCTGTAGTTTCTCTACAGTGTAATGTACATGGAGACATTTTCTCTTGCTATTTTTTGCTCAGTGCTGGTACTGGAGTGCTGCAAATGGGATCACTGAAGGCTACTAGAAAGTTTGCTGTTGTGTCTTCTAGACTTATGGCTGCAGGGTTTAAACAACTATGACTTAAAAATGCCTATCCATCTGATAGAACTACTATGTATCTGGTAGATCCCAGACAGTTTTTTGTGGGATTTCCAGATGTATAACTCTGTGTCTTCAGCTAGCTTCTGGACATCCAGAAAATCCTGCACATGTTCACCATTTGTGGCCTGCTCCTATGACAGGTAACAGCACGAGAGATGCTCTAGAGAGCTGCCACACCGACTGTGGCATTGCAGGAGGGCAGCTGCTCTGTGGCACAGCACTGTTCAGAGGAGTGGGATGAAATGTTGCTGTGCTGCATAAGTGTAGTGTGACTAACAACCTGAAACCCTTCAATGGACTGCATTGCAGATAAGCTGTGATGATTCGTACCTGTGAAACTGGGAAGAGATTAAAGCATTTTCCTGCATTTAAAAGATACCATAGAAGGAAAAGAACAGACCTTTCTCTGTGACTGTGGTAAACAGTGAAATGGTCTCAAATGACACCAAGGTGTGTCTGGCTATGTTTTCTTATGTGTAAAAACTGCAAAGTGGTGAAATGGATAGCTGAGGGAGACTGCAATCTTTATTCCTTGGAATACATAATGGCAAATTAAACAAGCACCTGTCAGGAGATACAGATCCTGCTTTACAGGACTCTGGGCTAGATGATCTCCCCAGGTTCCTTCTAGGTTTATTTCCCTATCATTGTATGCACAATAAGTCTGACATGTCCCAAAAGTTTCCAATTACTGTGCATGAACAAACCATCTGTGCAAAGCAATCTCAATATGGCTGATGCTTCCTGGAAGCATTTTACTTAGTGAAACAAATACAACATTTCTACCCATTTATACAAATGTCCATTCAGAGTTACTCTGCAGAGGGAAAAACAGCCTGGTACGGATATTAATCTGTAATTGTTTTCTTTATTTACTTAGCGTCTCCTGTTTGATTTTTAAGTCACATCTGAGTCTCCCAAGAACAGTGTATGCTGAAGATATCTAACATCATGCAAGTTTTCACATGTAGTCATGCCTTTTCCTAAAAATTATCAGCACATCAAAACAGCACTTGCCTAAGTGTCGTCAGAATCAGGTCTCTACAAGAAATCTTTGTGTACTGATACAATTACTCTTGTTTAAGGAATGCATCAAAACACTGTTTAAACTTTTCCTCATGGAGGGAAAACAAACATGTCTCTATCTGAATTACAGCATTAGTGGAGGATATTTGCTTAGCTGTCTGTAACTGTAGCCTTAACGTGATAGGCAGTCATTTCTACATAGCTGAACAGAATGGCTGAAGCTAGAATCAAAGCTGTTAAATGAATTGAAATTCCTCAGCTTCAGAAAAGGTGATGTTCAAAATAAAAATGCTTTTACATAAACCACTTATCATAGAAGGCTGTGGGCAAAGACTGTGAGAAGTTATAGCCAGATAGAGCAACTGACATTTGAGAGCCAGTGAATCATATCCTAAAACATCCAAAATCACTTCTGAAACTTTCTTAAAGTGATAAGCATGCCTCTAGTTTATATAACTTCTTTGTGTTTAAATTATTCTTATAGACGGACATACTATACCAATTTTTGAGGTTTACATAGACTGTGCAAAAAAAAAACCTACCGATACATATACAACAATAATTTTTAAAACTTACATGGTAAAAATGCAATATATAGTTAACATAAGATCACGTCTATTCAAAGAATGCAATTTTGTAAAGTAGTTCACTGTTTTTAGAATTAAGAATATAAAAAAGTAGGACAAAATGTACTGTTTTTTCCACTTCTCATTTCTATTGCTGCTGTTTTATTGTAGTAATAGTTGATGGTACTGATTGATTAGATCTGGGGAATGCTCAGACACACAGAATGCAAATCCTGTCTGCAGCTCATGCTACAGTGAGTTTTGCACTCTTGGAGCCTTTCTCTCATTTCTAAATGAGTAACACAGTGATAATAAGGCAGGAGTTGGGTTTGAGGGAATTTATTGTGGATTTTGAGCCTAAAAGGATGAGGCAGAAAGAAGGTGGAGGATACAGTGAGAAACAATAAGCAGAGGAAAGTTTGCCAAAACCATCTAATATTAGTTTTGCGTTTTAAACTTAGAGCTGAACTTGTACAAGTTCCATGCTATAAACTGTACTCTGCTGAATGAACAGACCCAGAAAGAAAGCTTGTTAAAACCCCAAACAAAACCTGAGTTTCACTAAAATCCTGAAGGACATCAGATCTGTCCCTCAGCTCTTATGTGATAGAAAGAAAATTTGTTCACAAGAATATATTGAGAACCAAGTTTTATAAACTAAATGTTTAGTGTTCAACATCTGATATGTTGGTACTTTCCAAAATTATGAAATAATGTAAAACATCTTAAAAAAACAATGTATTATTATTTTTATTCCATCAAATTGTGCTGCTTTTGAATAGATAAATTTCTGAATAGCATATTCAAGAATCTCAGATACATATTACCTCTACACAAGAAAAAATACACGGAAGACAAAGGTCAAAAGAGTGAGATCTGAAGAGGAATGTCCATGTATAGAAGCAGTGAAGGAAACATAGAAGACTTAGACTGGGAATAGTTAATAGTATCTTTGTCAGTAGATCTTGACTATTAGCTCACATCTACATGAGGCTCTCAATACACCTAAATCAGAAAAATAAAGAGTCTGAAACAAAAGACGGAAGTGACACCCAGAAGAAAGGGAAGGACAGACTGAATGAAACAATAAAAAAAGTGGAGACTGTGACAAGAAAGAACACGCTGGTGCTGATAGACACCTGGAAGTCAGCAGAGATGCCAGAGACTTAGTGACTTGAGACAAGCCAGAGAAGATCACAGTTACCGACAGTTCCTAAGGGGTGCAAAAATCAGCATGTTGTTCTCAGTTGAAACAGAACTCAGAAAAAGTGGTGAAGACTTGAAAGCCAATGTTTTTCCGTTCTACACCCTGAAAGAGCCTTTCATCTGACATCTAGAGCCCTGCTAGGAAAGTGGCTTTGGTAGATGAAAGCTGAAACTTAAGGCTCTTGCTTCCTAATTTAGACTGCTAGAAAGAGAGCAGAGGCAGCTTCAGTGACACTGGAGGTGTAAAGGAAAAACAATACCCAGGTCAAATCTGTGGGTGGGGAGATGGAAGGAAGTAAGAGTGAGGAATTTTTTCTTTTTAGGGGATTATTTTGGGTGGTGGATTCTCCTAAGTGCTCTGAAATAAGATGTCTGAGGGGATTTGAAGAACCATTCTTGTACCTAGTACCAAATCAGTGGTTGCTTGCTCAGCTTGCTGGATAGCCTATGCCCGGACTCTGACTTGCTTTGTGCTCTGTGTGGAAATGCAAGTTCACTACAACAGGTTCTGTGCTTAACTGACTTCGATTGGAACTGTTTCATTAAGAAAGTACCTTTTATTCTTCCAAGAGTCATTAAAATTTTTTTTCCTGCTAAAGTTCAGAAAAATAGCCTCAAGTAGTTTTTTATTGTCGTTGTTTGTTTTTAAATGTGTTTGCCTTTGTTTTAATTGGTGAAATGACATGCCAGTTAATTTATTTTGGTAACATCTGAACACTTTGGCTTCAGTGAAGTTTCCATACGTTCCAATTTAGAGAAAAGATGGCAAGAAAATGTTTTGACTCTATCCCTGCAGACAAAAAAAACCTGGTCAGAAGATACGATGCAAAATATGGAGTAACAGGGTTTAAGAGGGTTAAATCTGCAATTTCTGGGATAGATTTTTAGATAGGATGAATCTAGTTTGATTATCTAAGACTGTTTAATAACTCATCAAAGATTGTATCTGGCAGTGTCTTCAGTAACAGTTCTGTAATTTCAGAACATTCTATTTGCATCTTTCATTCCAGGATAGTTCCTCATTATAATTAATTTAAGATAACTCAATTTATGAAAAATATATCCACCTAATGCTACTTAGCCTGCACTCTACTTGACTGCAGTTACTAATTCTCTAATATTTCTAGTGTCATGTAAAGACTGAGGCTTTTTGCTTGAAATACTGTGTGTTGATGAATTACTACTTAGCTATCGGTCTCTGCATTTTGTATATACACATTCTTTTTTCTCAATAGCTTACAGGTTTTACAGTGTGAAAACTTTTTCTTTAATTATTCTTTTAACAGTAGCAAGCCAGAGAAAAAATTGTGTAGTTGTAGTCTATACATTTGTAAAGACCAAATAAAAAATGTGTCAGTCCTATGTATGACTGAAGTATTTCATCTGTACCTTTCTTCAGGGACTGCCTATTTGAGGATGAATTAGTTTCTGGAAATTAATAATCAAACTAGATAAATCTGAAGGAAAAAATGAAAGATTAAGGATGTAGTGAGCAATTCATATGTCTCTGCCAGTCATAACAGCTGTTAGAAATGTCTGTTAGATGCTTTCTTCAGCTTTGCTTTCAACCCGTGACTAACAGGATAGCTGAAAAGAAATGTGTAGGTTTTAAAATTTTCTTTCAAAATTTGTTTCACAGGACAAGTCACTTCAGACAGGAGGTGAATGAGAGGGCATGTAAGAGGTGTACTGAATAGAGAAGAAAATGGAGATGAAAATTACGTAGTCATATCCTCCTTCATAATGAAAGAACATTATAAAAAACTGGAAGACAAAACATTGTAAAGTTAAGTATATTTGCAGGAAAATACTAAATTAGAAGCATCACAGATGGTATGGACTTGATCCCATACTGAAGAGATGACAAAGCTTTTCATTGGCTTTAACGAGCTTTTGTCTCTTGTTGTGAGATGAATTTGAAAGCTGAAAGACAGTATGTGAAAGGCACTTGTGCCTGCTGGGAGAAGAGCATGCCTTATTCCATGGGGATCTGGTTTTGCTGTGTTTTCACCAGTGGAAAGCCTAGCATTGTAAGGCATCATAATAAAATAAAAGCAGAATAAGGAAAGAGCGGTCATTAACAGTTGGATGACACTGATATAGTGTATAATTTAGATATAGCACAAATAAACTCTTACTAGGAAATTCAATGGAAAAATCCACTCCAGCAATGAACAAGTCCTACAATCATAGAATGGCCTGGGTTGAAAAGGACCACAATGGTCATCTAGTTTCAACCGCCCTGCTATGTGCAGGGTCACCAACCACTAGACCAGGCTACCGAGAGCCACATCCAGCCTGGCTTTGAATGCCTCCAGGGATGGGGCATCCACAACTTCCTTGAGCAATCTGTTCCAGTGTGTCACCACCCTCTGTGTGAAAAACTTCCTTGTAATATCTAACCTAAACCTCCCCTGTCTCAGTTTAAAATCATTCCCCCTTGTCCTATCATTATCTATCATTATTGTCCTATCATTATCTATCATTATTGTCCTATCATTATCTATCATTATTCATTATCACAAAATTTCAAAGACCCTTCAGATAATTTCATTAAGGAAAAAAATATTACTCAGCAGTCTTGAAATTCTTGTTCAGTGCATATAACGGAAAAATATGTTAAAGAATTCCAATATAATCTCTTTAATAAACATGTTTAGTTATTAAATATTAAATAAAAAGTAAAGTGTTCTGCTTATACTCTGTCTGCATTGAAAATATTTTAACTGTGTATGTCAGACTTGTAGGAAATTTTATTTGTACACATTAAAAAAGCAATTAATTTGTTGACATAACAATCCTCTGTATCTTTGCACAAGTGTGGGCTTTTTTTTTTTTTTTTTTTGTATTGATACATGCAACTATGCATTTTTGCAAACTAGCAACTGAAAAATGTGTTAGAAAATCCCTAAGCCAGTACGATTTCTTTTAAGTTGCATGAGGCTCTTTAAGAAGATAACCTCAGTGCCTGCACTGCAATTCATTAAGGTTTATATCCAATTTGCTTGAATGTTTGACCAAGAGATATTGCCTGATGGTACGTTTGATATGTCTTGCACGGAAATTCAGGCTTCATTACCATTTGACTGTTTAGAATCTTTTAGTTTGCATGTCTCCTTTATCAACCAGCATATTTTTCTTCAAAATCTGATTTTGTGCACACTATTTCTTTTATTCTGTGTCCATATGTAATTTTAGTACTTTCAAGAAAATTTATTCCTTACCAATTGCAACTATTTATTTGCTGGACTTTGTTTGCCTTTTGTAAGGTTTTGAATACATTTGAATGGACACTCAAGGTTGCTAGGTTTCCTTGAAGGCAAGTAACCTTTAACATTAGTGGTAGAAATAGTATCACTGTTCTTAGAAAATCTTTAGGAAACTGTCATTATGCAGAGTTTCAGTGTAACCATTACAGCACCAATTTTCCTCTGTATAAATATGACCCTAAATGGGCAACAGTCTGACTTGCACAGATTGCCAAGCAATCACAAATAGGTCCTTTAGATGTACTTTAAATTTGAGAGAAGTAGATCTACGTATTTTACAAGCAAAAGAAGTCATAAAAGAAGCCACAAACAAAAACACTGTAAGAAATCTTTGGGATGGTTCAGAGCAGGGTTAAGCTTATGCTTAATTCATCGAAAAGACTAACACTAACTTCAGATGGAATTGAACTTGGCCCCATTCTTACACCACAGACCACAACATTTTAAAAGTGTGTGACATTGGAGATACGTTTCTATGACCACTGCTATAACACAGTCTTTTATCACCGAAACTAGAAGAATCGCTGTTAGTTATTAGCAATGTTATACTTACAACACAAAAGCCAGCAAATCTGTTACTGCTCTGTAGAAATCAAAGATAGGCTCTAGACGAGACCATTGATCACTCTAATCCAATATTTTCTTCCTGGCATTAATAAGTCGGAGAAAAAAATTCGTGAACAATATGCAGTAACCTACTTTTAGAAGTTTCTTTTCAGTTCACCCAGTTAGTAGTTAACACATCCTGAAGCACAAAGAAGTAAATAAATTCATTTTCTTCAGTGTATTCATATAAGATCTCATGGTGCATCCTGAACTTGCATATGGAATCCATACATTTATAAAAATATATGTTTAATGTATAATATGTTACATGCTTTGGTATTTTGTTTCCTTTACTAACTCCTGCCTCTATCCCTTTTTCTCCATCTATGCATAAATTTTAAGCTGTTCTATGTCCACAGGGGAATGAAGGGAACAGCATGCTTCAACAGCTTGCAAAGGCATGGACTCCTGAAGCCATGCTGTTAACAGAAGTCCTACACCTTCAGACTGAGGTTTCTGCCTGAGAGGCTATTTACAATACTGGGTTTATCCAGAGGAGCAAGAAGAAAGTTTCATTGCTTACATAAAATCATCTGACAGCTTTTGTGATGTTTCTGCATTAACACCCTTTCAGGGAAAAACTTTAGCAGCTCTTATTTCTAAACTTATGCTGATAGAGGTGCAGATCTTGCAGGTTGCTCTTTAGTTAGCTGTATATATTGCTTTAACTTGTACAAGGAGATTTAACTGGTAGCTTTCCCTCCTGTAACTACACTGCTTCTCTGCTCATATCAACTGCAGATCAGTGTTCTATTTGTCCAGCAGCCTTTCAAATACAGAGTGCAATCTTCATTCTAAATTAGTTGGGAGAAGGTGATGGTGTGTCATTGTTTCCTAGATTTATACAAAGCAGCCAAGAAACCAGATTGTAGACAGTGATGCAAAAGATATTTGTCTGATAACAAGGTCTAATTTGTACATACTTATATGTCAAAATATTTGTACATTTTTTGCAGGAAGATTCATCTGCTTGTGTACAGCTTTGTATGAGAGCTGTTCCGAAAGTAACATCTCCCATTTTATTATGCTGGGCCACAACATCAGAGGCAAACGTTAGTATTATGGCAGTAAAGACTGAATCTTCCCACCAATATTCTGTTACATTTTGTTGCTGTGCAACAGATGGCAGTAGAAGGGCCGTCTGAGAAAATGGCATCTGACATGGAAGTGCACATGGAGCAAAGGTGTATCAATGAATTCCTCCATGTGGAAAAAAATGGCATCCATTGATATTCATTCATGCTTGCTGAATGTTTATGGAGACTAAACAGTGGATGTGAGCACAGTGAAGTGGTAGGTAGTGTGTTTCAGCAGTGGTGACAACAGTGTGAAAGACAAGCCACGTTTTGGACAGCCATGCAGATTTCTGTGAGCACAGCCTACGGACTCTTTTTGATCACTGGTGAAAATGCACAATTACTACTGGGGACTAAGTTGCAAAATAGTGTTTTGTAGATGACAATTTGCTTTATCAAATAGTATTATTGTTCTCTTTGTACCTGCTGTAATTTGCATGGGAATAAAAATGAGGCATTACTTTAGGAGTGACCTAAGTATTTTATTTCACATTTTTACAGCTGCTGCTTAAGGCTTTTCAGAGGAAGCAGCAAAGTCCTGCCACAGAGAAAAGCTTTCAGTGTCATTATGTTTCAAAAGCTGAAGCCTTCTGTGTCAGTTCTAAGAAATAATAGAATAGTTTTACCAGTAGCTTAGTTCTTCTACATGTTCAGCTTTTTGCTGAGATATCAGGAAATTTTTGGCCCATTCTTAACATCTAAAATACGCACTTTCATTTTCAATTCCATTTCTGCTCCCCCTAATCTATTGCTGAATTCTATTTTTCCTAGTTAAGTTGTAAGCACTTAAATATAGTTTACAGAAGCTGTAAAACATGTCCAGAAGTAATTCTGGGTTATAACTGCATGGAGTATGGGTACTTTCTCAAGTTGTGTAGCTCCAAAAATGTTAAAGTTTATAGCAGCCCTGCCTGCGCAAGCTGGATGACATTAACAGATTTTTTTTTGCAATAAATTTTCACTTTGTTTTACACCTCTTTTACACTCTCAGTCTCACCTGAAACTGCATTATTACAGATGAGAATTAATCTCTTGGGAAATGACCAAGGTCTGTAATCTAGAAATCAGTTATTATCAGGTTTCATTATTCAAACTTGACACTTGACCTTTCAAGTTCAGCATGAGGCAAGGAGGAATGTGAAGCGCTGACACATGGGTTTTTCTAATACAGTCTAGGAGTGCTGAGATTTGCAGACACCTGGCTGAACATAACAGTTCAGTTGTACAGTTCATCTACATTAGGGCCTACATCTCACTAGCTGTGCATATTCTACACAAATGATCCAGCTTACTCAAGGTGCTTGAGATATATATTCTCCATTCATTTGCAGATCATGCCTAGCTGGTCTAACACTTCCCAAGGTTTTGAAGCTCCCTGCACACATGCTAAACAGCTCTTATGCATATATGCCTGCTCAGAAAAGTCCCAGCCAGAAATAGGGCAGTTTTTCTTTGAAGACTATCTGGCACATATTCAGCAAAAGATTAATGTGGACAATAAAACGAATTTATAAATGTTATTTTTACCCTGTAAATTATAATGCCAGAGTTAGCTGTGGATAAAAGAACTATTATTCTGGCAAGTATTTCTGTGAAAAAAATAAAAAATGCAAATTATTAATGAAAAATCATAATTAAAAGTTTATATGCCTGAATTTAATCACTTTAAGCCATACTGTTTGGAAATCATATAAGTAAGGATATTTATAACAAAGTGTCAGTCACGACATATATGATTGCTTAATCCATTATGAACTAGATGGCCAGTTAAGAAATCACAATCCTGTGAAGAAAATTCCCAATTTAATATAAAGGATTATTTGCTTAATTAACATTTTTCTGCTCTTCTTTTTAAGATACATATTTAAGAATTAAAAATAATGTTTATAATAAAAAATAGAGTTTAAATGTCCTTTAAAAAGATGTTGTATAGAAGCTGTAGAATCTTTATCTAATATGCAGTATGACAGTTAAAAAAATTACAGGACAAAATCATTAATTGATGTTCAATTAATGTTGGGTAAAGCCATATAGACTGAAACATTGCATGGGTCAGTGGTTGTGGGTAGTCATGATTTTATCTGTTCAGTAGTAACTTTTATGTAGTCAACCACATGGTTCAGATATACTTCCTTCAATTAATTTACTCAACTTTTGTTCAGTTTCTCATTTCTGCTAAGAAATGAATTTGATTTTAGTCTCCTCATGTTCATTTGCAAATCTGGAGTGAATCACATGTGCTTTGAATTTTCCAACTGGCAGCTATGATGGATTCAAAAGGCAGCAAAATATTAAACAGTGTATCCTACCAAGCAAGAAAACTTCAATATTCTGGGACCAACCTAAACAAGAAATAATCTAAACTTGAGAGACTCACGGTGCACCCACAGAACAAATGCATTGCTTCTCAAATGGAAACATATATGTAAAACACATAAAAACATAATAGTATAAGAATAGAAGAAGCTGGGGTGGAATACAGCCTCAACAGTTGACCCAAATTAGTCTCAGAGATATTCCTTGCTATACAACCACATGCTCAGTAAGAAAACCTCATGGATACGAGGAGGAAGATGGGATATTTGGGGTTATAGTGTTTGTGTTCCTGAACAACTGTTACATTTGACAAGCCCTGCTCTCCTGGAAGAGGCTAAACGCCTGCCTGCTATTGGGAAATAGTGAATAAATTCCTTGTTTTGCTTTGCTTAATATAAAACTTCTCTTTTTCAGAAGGAAAATTTAGCTTGAACATACATTAGAGAAATCTGGGTGGATTTCAAGTCCACAACCTAGCTCTTTAGTTTCAGCATGTGTTAGTCTGCTATGATCTATAGCACAAATGTACCCTGAGCTGTTCTGTGAAATCTGTGTCACTGATCTAGCTTAAGCAAGTTTTAAAGACTGGATAAAGGTCTGATAGGCATTTATGAGTTCAGTGGGTAATGAGAAAATGCCAACCCTAGTTTCATGTCATTTCTACAAAACTGGAAACAGCAGCATTATGTATATATAAAGAACATTATAAGCAGATAACTGTTCACATGATGAATGGCCTTATTCACTAGGAAGGTCTTTTGGGCAATTGTATGCAACAAAAGACAGTGTTTAACTGACTGTCTACCTACCTTGTAAAGAAAGAGCTTCTTTTGAGCTATGGTAGATGTTACTCAATGAGTTCTGATATCATATGTTGAGATATCTGTATTCTTTTGTGCCTAGCTATTACCAGCCCTCTGTCTAAATGACTTGTGGAAAATCATTTTAAATAATATGGTAGTTCAGCATGTTTTCACACTTGCGGTTATATTAAAAGATTTATATGAGCTTCTCTGCAATTGGCTATTTAGCATTCAGTGCTGTAATTCACAGTACAGCACTTTCTATTTGATACCACTTCCATACATTGGTACTCATGATGACCATTAGTTGCTCAGGAGCTTGACTTTTCCTGCCCTGGGTGTATGAGCCAGAAGGTGAAAGCAGATATCTCTACCTACATGACCTCTAGAGCAGAAGTGCAAGAGAAGGCAGACAGTCAAGTTGAAATGTTCATCTCTGGATGCAACAGATGGTTTTATTTTTTAAAGCTACAGATTAGCTAATACCCTGTGGTCTTAGTACTGATGGTGTTTATTGCTCAGATGAGTTCTTTATTTCCCTTTCTGATGTGCAACTGCCTTCATATGGTTTAGCCAGCAGGAATATAAACTTACAACTTAAATTAGTAGAAATTAACATTGAGTAAGTCCTAAAAGGGTTGCCATTTTTATATTTACAGATGTGAGCTGAACAGATCTTTTTCTTCCCTCTTTAGTATGGCTTATTTTAGAGAATTACTGGAGTAGCTGAATGAATAGTAGACCATTAAAAACACTACATCAGTGTTCTTTCTAAGACAGATTTTTCCATTTTATCAGAAACCAATTGCAGTATCTTCCACAGTAACCATAAAGGAAAGAAGCTATGCGAAGTCTTAATTACATACAGACTATTATCTTCTTATTAGTCTAGATTTACTTCAAAATGTAAATTATTATTTCTACTATATCCCCATAAAGGAAAAATTCAATATAGTAATAAAGACTGGGCAGTAAGAGGACAGCATTAAACTACTCTTAAAGCAAAACATACACCTTTCAAATGTCTTTGGAGTCAGTTCATAGGAGTGGGGTTTTTTTTAGTTATTTTTTATTCAACTACACTTCAGACTTGCTTTTTTGGAAGGAGAAAAGTGGTGAGCATATTGGTTTTAGAGAAGGAAGTAAGGCACTAATGATTCCCATTTTGACTTGTAACAGGACCATGACTGAACCATGACAGTCTAGGTGTTTTGTTTCACAGGCATGGATGTTATACAGTTCTGAATCACCACTATCTTTTCATACAAGTAGAAATAGGGGCTATACAGTATTACAGTGAAGATTTGACAATTCAGGAAAGATCAGATCAATTTTTCTACAACTGCAGCCTGATGGTAATTGAAGTGATCATAGGGATCATATTTTAAGAGCTACAACTCCTTTTGCCACTTACAAATACCTTCAAAAATGTTGGAAAGCCAGGAAGGATAGTTTTCTTACAAAACAGATGTATATTATCTCACACAGGGCCATATTGTGCCCAGAAATTATGCAGATGTATGCAAAGAAAAAGGGCAAACAACTTTTCATCCTGAGCCTATGAGGCTTACCTAAGGACATTGTATAATTGCAGCCTTTGGACACAATGGAGCACAGGGATTTCTCCCTTATCACTTTCCTAGGAGCAGGACACTGCCCCAGAAGAGAAGTGGGAGCAGTATGCTGCTTTTAAGCTGTCTGTGTCAGCTTGAAATATGAAGAGAAGACATCACAGGTGATGCACTTTGGAGATCAATTACCAAAGCAGCATTCAAGTGTCTTGGCTTTATGTTTGAATACAATTAAGAAGGTACCTTATATGCAAATTGTTGAAACACACTTGATTCACACATTTGCCCTTGTGGCATTACTGAGAAAGACACAGAATTAATAAAAATTACCTATAGAAACATGCTAAGCAATGTCTCAATTCATTTCCAAGGACAAATTTCCTGCATCAGTTTCTGAACCTTGTAGTCTTTAAATTTAGTCATTACCATGCAACTTGCGTATTGATTGTAAACCCCTTAATTCTGGTCATAGAGTTAGTCATCAAATGAAGTTTTGTACTCCCTTCCTAAATTAAGATGTTCCAAACTTCACTAGACCAACATAAGGAAAATTTTTTATTGCATACACTTTTAATTAATTTTTCTAAAAACTGTTTACTTCTAATTTAAACTGAAACACACAAAATATTTCAGTGAAATGTTTCTAAAATCATTAAAAGAATCTTCTTATATCTTATCTACATAGTACAGTGTAAAATACAAACAATGAGGAATGCTAACAATTTGCATTCATATTTTGTTTTGCAGATACTAATGCTGCGATTTATATCTATTTTTTTCTGTACAATATATGTTCTTAACTATACTCACATAACATTAAATTGTAAATAACTATTTTTTTTTTAATTTCACTAGGTGAAACGTATAGTTCATATTAATTACAGATTATACATTATATGTTAGATGTCATGTTCATTGTTATACACTATATACTGCACGCTATACACCATATAATTTATTATTTATTATGTATTATCATAGAATCATCGAACCATTAAGATTGGAAAATACCCCTAAGATCATCAGGTCCAACTATCAACCCAGCAACATCATACCAACTAAACCATGTCTCTGAGTACCACATCTGCATGTCTCTTGAACACCTCAGGGTTGGTGACTCCACCAGTTCCCTGGGCAGCTTGTTACAATGCATGACCACTCTTTTGGAGAAGAAATTTTTCCTATTATCCAACCTGAGCCTCCCCTGCTGCAACTTATGGTTGCAACCTCTTGTCCTGTCTCTGTTACTTGGGAGAAGAAGCTGACCCCCACCTCACCACAACCTCCTTTCAGGTCATTGTAAAGAACAGCAGTGCCTCCCCTGAGCTTCCTCTTCTCTAGAGTGAACAACCCAGTTCCCTCAGCCATTCTCCATAAGGCTTTTGCTCCAGACCAGTCACAGCTTTGTTGCCCATTTTTGGATACATTCCAGGGAGCCAGGTGTGGCTGATGGCAACCTCTTGATGCAAAAGATGTGTGCGTTTGCAATATTCATTCATGATCTGTAAAGTATTACTAGCCTCTTGAATAGATGCATGAGATAGCTTCTGGAAGGATTTCTCCCTTTTCACACACTAGGCTTTTCTTCTGAAAAAAAATATTTTGTGCTGTAGCAAGTGCATCTGCATAAGGAGTAGAAACAATTACATTGTTTGAAGGATACAAGTAATTTGCTCTTGCTGATACAGAAGCAGCAATATGATTTACTGCACTGGACTACTGCCTATCATTTTTTGTCCTCACAATATCAAGACTAACTCAACTTACATATCCTTGTTTGCGTTCATTATATTACATGAATTACACAGCTTTTATTGTTGTACTATCCTACTTGGACTTCTGATTCTAAAGCTCAACACTCAAAGAAGTTGATGCATACAATTAGGATCTCCTATCAAAACTAACTGTTAGTGTCTACTATGAAACACACCAATGAATGCAGATCTCATGTATTTTATTAGTTGTGATACTTTATATTCATAGGTTTTGTCAGGAAGGTATTTTTTTTTTTACTTTTCATTAAGGACAAAAGGGATCATCAAGTCATCTAGACTGTTTTTATGTACAATATGTATTTTTGAATTTCAGCCAGTTAGTGCCCACAGCTTTTTTTTTATTTTACAGAAGGCATTTGGTCTTGCTACAAACTATCAACAACTAGGCTCTCTTTCTTTCCTTAAGTTCGAATCTGTGCATAAACATGCTTTTGTTTAAAAATGCATGTCCTCTCTATCTTGGCTATGCCTGATTTCTAGTTACTGGGGTTTTTAATGCCTTTCTTTGCTGTTGTAGAAAGATCTTTAGGGCCAGGTATTTGCTCCTCAAGGAAATACTTATGCCTTGTGTCAAGTTACCTTTCAATCTTCTTTTTGACATGCTAAACAGATTAAGTTTTCAAGTCTCTTTCTCTAAGGCATTTTCTCAGCACTTGATTTTCGGTTCTTTTAACTGCCTTCTCCAATTGTTTTAAATGTGAGCTGCATTAGAGTACGTAGTATTTCAAAACTTCAGCCTGTGAGATTAAATCATAATCATAGAACTATAGAATTACTTGGGTTGGAAGGGACCTCAAAGACCATCCAGTTCCAATAACCCTGCCCATCAGCAGGGTTGCCACCCTGTCAGGCTGTCCAGTGTCCCATCCAACCTGGCCTTGAATGCCTCCTGGGATGGGGTATCTACAACTTCTCTGGGCAACCTGTTCCAGTGCCTTACCACCCTGAGTAAAAAATTTCCTCCTAACATCTAAATTCTTCTCTCTATTAGTTTAAAGCCATTCCCCTTGTTCTATCACTGTCAGTCTGTGCAGTTACAATGTAGTTGGTCTCTCTTCTCTTTATACTCTCCCTTCAAGAACTGGAAAGCTGCAATGAGGTCTTCCCAGAGCCTTCTTTTCTCCAAGCTGAATGAGCCCAGCTCTCAGCCTTTCTTTGTAAGTCCATTTCTTTGTTTATAGTCAAGGACCAGATTTCTCTGAGGTTATTAAGAACTGTTTTTCTCTTGTAAATTGTTTTCAGAATTCTTTTGTTTGTGATTGAGTATTGCAGTTTTTATTTACAGATGTAGAAAAAATTATTTTCTTAACCATCTTCAACCTGCTATGTGATCTAAGGAATTTGACAAAAGTGCTTTTTTACCATCGCCAGTCTTCAGGTTTTGTCAGCAGTGTGGCTATGGGTTTTTTATCTAGAAGAGTAATAAAAATGTTTAACAGTAGCAGTCAGTTGCTCTCTGCAAAGCCCCATACAAGTACACTGATTTGACAATTTCTTATTGAAAGATATTCTGATATAGACAGGTAGCTGTTCTAAATCTATTTTACTAAGTTACTTAACGACAATTTGTTAAAAGAAAAAGAAAAAAAAAAAAAAAAGCATGTTGTTCCAGGTCAAAAACTGTCAAAGACCATGTTTATTACATTTACAGTTACCTTTATTCACCAAAATTGTAATCTGATCAAAAAATGAATATAACTTAATATGTTATATTCACAATAATTCAAAAGCCCTGAAGATTTTGATGGATTTTGAAACAGCTGTCATTGCCACCTGCCTCAATTTCACCAGGACATTTATAATTTTATGCTTGTCATCACAATTTTTTTTCATGTAGACCTTTGGGATGAGTATTGTCCATTTTTTTCTTTCTTTATATTCTATTATCTACAGTTCCTGAGCATGGTAAAAACACACAGTATTGTTTTATTTCTCTTGTACCATCTCTCTGTGTACTGCAATATTTAACACAGAGAATTTCAGCAGTCATAAAAAAATAAAAAATAGAAATAGGAAAGTAAAAACGTAATAAAAGTAAAAAAATATAATAAAAGTAATTCCTAAGTTCACTATGTGTAGTTGAGCAATTGAGTTTGCTTTTTTTTTTTTAATCCCTTTTTTCACTATCTAAAATGTTGCTTTTGTACAGAAGCAAGCTTAGTCTAAATTACTATTAGAGAGAAAAATCACAGAATTATAGAATCACAGACGAATAGAATGGTTTAGGTTGGAAGGGACCTTTAAGATCACCTAGTTCCAACCCCTCTGCTATAGGCACAGACACCTCCCTCTAGACCAGGCTGCTCAAAGCCCCATGCAGCCTGACCTTGAACGCTTCCAGGGAGGGGGCATTCACAACCTTTCTGGCCAACCTGTTCCCAGTCACCACCCTCACAGTAAATAATTTCTTCCTATTATCTAGTCTAAATCTACCCTCTTCCAGTTTAAAGCCATTTCCCCTCATCTTGTCGCTACCTGACCTGATGATGCATTTGATGATTTGATGCAGCAAACATCAAATCAGCAGTATTAAAGGCTGTTTCCACATCTGCTTATCCTACTCCTTGTCTTTAAAAGGCAATCCACAACAAGTAAGGGTTTATCTTCTTAAAAGTATAGGAGAGGTGAGTATAGTACAAATACTGGGTAGATGATAAGATTTTCCAGAACATACTTTGGGTGGCATTACTGATTCTACCTTTCAGGGTAGGTTTGGGGGTAAGAAAGAAGGTGGGTGGAAGAGATATCTGAGCACTCAACAGAGCATATCATGCTGAATATCCAGAACATTTTTTAAGCTAAAACTATCCATCAGCATATAAGTGTTTCCAAACTCTGAAAAGAGACTCTTATTTCTTCACATGCCATATGTTGAAGGAATTAAAAAGACAAGTCTTCAAATTTATCTTAAGTAATTCTGCTGTTTTCTGTTATTGCCTAACAGTACCCTGTTCTACAATGTTATGTTCGAGGGTTGTAACTCTAGTGGTTACACCTCAATTCAGTAGAAACAGGTGATCTCAGTATTGGAGGCATTATTGCCACTGGCCTGAAATTGTGTGGTTTTTTGTTTGTTTGTTTTGTTTTGTTTTGTTTTGTTTTTAATGAGACTTTCAGTAAAGATTAAGATATTTACTTCCCACAGAACTTCCATAATGACCTACCATCTACTTCTGCAAATTCTACAGGAAATCCTACATCACTTCTTTCAATGTAAAAAATAGTAGTTTTTTAAATTTTGAAGGTAGTGTCCAAATTAAAGCATTGCAGGTATGATTCTATATTTTATTAGTAATAAGCACAGAAGTCTGACTAAAATATGCAGACATAATTGTCTTGAAGGTTAGTTTCCTATAGCAATGGAGGGAAGATAGGCTGACAAACAGTAGAATGTCCTTCTTAACCAGCACCGTTCACATGTGACACCATCACAAATACACCTGTCTGTCTGATGCAGGTATAATAATAACGCAGATTCAAAAATGAATGGTATGAGACTTACTGACTCCAACGTAGAATAATGTGCGTTATTTCTGTCACAGATATTATGTCAACGTAATTAAATTGGCAAATGTAATTAATGGAGCATCCCAAGTAACTTTGTGTGGATAAGGGTAATTTACATCTGTCAAAAGGCAATGTAACAGCTTTCAAAATAGGTTGGTAGGGATTTGCCTTTTGCATTGACTTAGATGTCTTTGCAAGGTGCTGTCAGTGGAGAATTATGTACCTCGATTCACAAGAGTATCCTTTTGGGATGTTTTTAATTCATCTGTGACAGGTATGATTCATCAAAATGTTTGGGAAGATTGAATATTTTTGTGTTTGCACCAGAACATTACAAATATGCAGCAAAGTTTACCATACATTATAGAACTCTGTTATCAACTGGCATTTTTGGCAATCTAGAGGTAAGATTGGTATAAAGACCTTGAACTATATGTATATATACTTAAGTATCTTTCTTTAGTTGTAGAATGAACTTTAAGTGTGCTACTTGCTTGTACAATTAAGGACATAATTGTTCTTTCAGGTGGACAGGAAGGAATACATCTGATGTTTCACCTGTATCCACAGTGATAGTGGCACACTAAGGGGAAACAGGAGTAGGGAACAGTGCGGTGGAGGGGAACATTGCTCAGTAAGATAATGCGAAGCTGGCATTATTTTAATGAAACAAACTGAGCAAACATATCACTTTTTTTTTTTTTTAATGGGTTTCTTCCCCTTATTTCCTCTCTTACAGGTAGACAAATCTATAGAATGCTTAAAATTGGGCAATGTGTGCTGGGGTATGCTTGAATGCCAAGAAGTTTAAATGCATGTATTTTCCATTTTGATGTGGTCATGCCCGTAGTTGTGGGAATACAACAAAATCTATTCAGAGCAGAAGCTGTGGAGCAAGATAAACAGCATGAGAACCAAGGACACCTTTAGAAGAAGAGAAAAAGCAAAAGAAATGACTCATGGCTCTGATTGGATAAGCACCCGCATGCACGGATAAGGAGTGTTTGTAGAATACTCTGTTGTCAAGTAAAGGTGGATGGGAAAGTTGTAAGGGCAGATGGGAAAGCTAAAAAAAAAAAAAAAAAAAAAAAAAGGAAACTTGTGAATGTATATAAGTAATGTGAGAACTTGTAATAAATGATTTGGATCGTTCACATTTGAGTCCATGCATCAGATGCTGCACATAGTAACTGCACTGTATCTTCGTCAAATATGTAAATTAATTCCTGTAATTTTCATAACTATTATTGTGCTATACCTTTATTCCCATCTGTAAAAAAGTCATAATTTACCTGTCAGTGTATGGAGATGACTTCTTCCCATCTCTAACTTTCCAAAGGACTGTAGTTTTGTTGCCTGTTGGGAAAAGACCTGAAGTTCACTGTAATTAACTCTTAGATCCCTTATGTCGTGTAGCTTTCTTACTTCTTCTGGAATGGACACTAATATGGAATTATTGACAGCTAAAGCTTCAGAAAGCAGTGTAAATGAATTTTGAAAGAAAATTGGTGCATATGAGAGAATGTAAGTTAGGTTGAATGTGTCTGACATGCACAAAAACAATCTCTTCTGAGCTTCTTATCAAGAAGAAATCTGCTACTTGCTTTACAAAAAAGAAAAGCAAATGTTCATTGCAATTGAAGTAGAACTTGGAAGTGAAGAATTCAGCTTATGAGAAAAGTCCTGTTTTTAGGGGGAGACTCTCTCTGAACTAAATTTAGTTTTCTCAGTCTTTTCAAATTTTCCATACAGATTGATGGTACAATGAAGCCTAAGAGGTTTGTTTGTTGGCTTGTTTTTTTAAACAAACAAACTTTGAAATGCAATTATTCCATAAACATATAAAAATAAAACATATACATAAAATAAAAAGCATTGCAGTCCTACTGTTCTATAGACAAAACAAAGTTTAAGTAATATTTTAATGCATTAGGACAAATTATTATCCTTAGTGCCTTTAAAGTATGTGATAATAATTGCTTTCTGATGAGACCGTAACTGATGTCAGCTACATATCCAAAGTTTATGCCCAACTGTTCTATGATTCCTATGGCAGATCCATTTTACCTTCTTACAGTGGGTGTCTGTCTAACTCTGGATGGAAACATGCCTGACGTTCAACAATTGGATAAAGTGGATGAGGTTTTGAAATTCATTTAAAGCACTTTGATTTACATTGGGCTTGCACACACTTTGGTTGTAAGTCAGGTTTGGAGTGAAATGTAGGCTCAGGCCTGCACTGTTACATCCACTGCAGCTGTAAGTTAGCAGCTTTACTCTGTATACTTTTCCTCCTGGTTAGTTTGTTCTCATCTTTTTTGTTGTTGTTCATACTGATAAACTGGTAAGCTCTTCTGAAAGTGAATCCCCTGTTAGCTTTGTAGCTCCTGTGCCAGTTTCTTGTTAGCTTTGCTGCTTGTACTTCTGGAACTGATTTGCATTCCCTAAGCCAGAGCTGAATCTCTTTGCTCTGAGTGCTTACTACTGCATGGATATGCATTTTTAAACAATTAGCTGAGGAATCCTACCCATAGAACTTAACACAGGTTGAAGACATTTTACATAAACTGATGTTTAAATGGCTTTAAAACCAACTGCAATTTTTTTTTCTGATTTATCTTTTCATCTGGGAATAGACAAGACATATGTTTATGACTTTTAAAATTAATGCTCAGCTCTAATTCTAGCATCATATTTTTGAGACTTTAGTGATGCATGACTCTCTCCTCCAGATGACAAAGCTTAGCTCCTTGTACTTGAGTCATTTACTACCTTTGATCATTACAGTTACCATTCTTTTGTAGCATCTCTTCAGTATTGTAATTTTCATTTATTAGGAAAAAAAAAAACATATATAAGATGATATCACAGAGATCTACCTCACAAGAGAAACTCTTAGCTAGAATGTCCTTTCATTGCATCAGTGCTGAGATGCTGTTGGTGGAATATTTGATAGGCTATTTGAAGACAGTAACAGCTTACATAACAACTGAATGTGAAATTCATTGTGTTCAAGCAATAGCTAGGCTACTACACAGAAGAGCTATTCGGCATTCCTTTTGGTGCTCATTTTATAATATGAACAGATTAGTGTATTGGACTACATATAAATAGTGTTTCTTATATTTCCATGTGTATTAGATAATATACTAGGAGAATATAATCTGTTGTGATTAGATTAATTAGACTACTGGGATTCATTTTTCAAGAGAATCTATCATTTTCATGCTCATATAAACTTACATTGTGACTGAGCCATCATATTAATATAGAGCAGAAGAGCACTTTCAGTTTATATTTTTTGACTATCCCTTAATTGGGATGGATGATTCAATTTAAGATTCCCAGGAAAGCACTTAGTAAAAAGTGTATTTTTTAAAATTTGTCATAATAATGATATATGAGCATGACATGACACTTATCTTGAGTTCAGTCAAGAAATGAATAGTTGTTTGTTTAATAATTAAGTCTAAGTCCTTGCTTATGTACTAAAAGGTTATTGTAAGACTTCTGAAGTTTTGCACTTTTGCTTATTGATTTTTCACATTGTACAGTGATATGTTCATCTCCTGACATAAGATTCATTGTTCATCTTTTAATTAAATTGGTAAAGAATAGTGAAGGATACTAGATTGTGAGAATTTCAATTACATTTTCCTAATTTCAATCTGATTTAAAAACATTTGATGTAAAATTTGATTTGAAGACTATGAAAAGTATATTTACTTTGGGTTTTAATCCCAAAGCAAGTTTTTGTACTGTGAGCATTTCATTTTTATCTTTAGATGTTAGATATCTATCCAAGTGTTTATATGTTTTTAATATATAATCTTACATAAAAACCATTTATGGGCAGAAATAGAGAAAATAAGCTCAGTTACTTTGGTACCAGGCAGATGTTCCCAGCTGTAATTGTTTCATTCAAGTACTTTTATCTGTTGATGTTAGTAATTGTCACAATGTAAATGGTAAGTGTAGAATTTCCTTTGCCTATGCTACTTTTTATCAGTAACAGAGATCTCACCAACTTAAACATATTGTTTCTGCAAGACTGGTCATCACATTCCCATCATGAGAAGTCTTCCCATTGACTTGAGTTTTGGAAAATGAAGGAACCAAAGTTGTGCCTTCCTCTTTGTTCAAGATCATCATAATAAAATCTTTGTTTTGTCACCGCTTTTGGTCTCTAGATTCCACATACACCACAGCATATATATAAACATCAGTTTCTTAGCAAGAGACATGTAAGCAGCACTCAGCAAACAAACATATCTAAGAAGTTCTGTGGGCTGAAGAAAATTTTTAACAAATTTTGACTACAACCTCAGTGAAACAAAACAAGTTCAACATCTGTGTAACTAAATATGCATTTTTACACATTTCTGATTCAGTTTGTGTCAGGAATAATTTGTATTGATGTAATGTTTCGGTTGTTTTTAGAAATAATTCAAGCAAGTCATTCTATGTTGCAAAAATATCCTTGAGCTGAAAGACATCCTTTCAGTTTATACGGTTAACTTTTCACAGAAAACTGCAGATTTTTTTCAATGTTTGAAAGTTAAGAGCTGCGAAAATAAGACTTAAATTGTCCATTAATGAAACAAAACAAAAATCAAGGTAACAGCCATGACCAGACTGAGAGTTTGTGCATTAAAATTAGGGACCAGAACAATAAAAACATCTACATATACCTATTGACTGTGATCATGTTATATTATTCTCTTGAATTAATAGTATGAATTTCCTTAACATTCACTGAATGTTAAGGAATGTGAGCTTAGAGCTCACATTACACGTTACCCATTATTCTGGTTTAAACTGTATTTTATGAAATGTACATACTATAATTAGATACAATATTCCAATTCTGGTCTCTCTAGTTTCTAGAAAAGCATTAATGCTGTCCTAATTCAATTTTATATGTCTTTGTTTGTGCATGGAAGAATTGTGTCAGAGAATCACCACACAGCAATGAGAGGTTATGTTAAATGAGTTTCTAACAAAACCCCTAGGTCACATTAACTGTATTTTAGCATTCTCTAACTGCACCCTAAATCTATTGCTTTTATGTTTGGCTTTCATTTATTGATGTTAGAATGGTGTAAACGAAGTTAATAAAAAAATGTAAATGATGTGTTTTTAAAATGCAAGAAGATGCAGAATGAAGCTTCTAAACAGCAAGGATTTCCTCCCACAATGTGAAGTTGATTCTGTCAATGACATGAGATGTAACAAAGTTCACAAACCTAAGAGCCTGTTAAATAACACATCTGACAGACTTCACTTAATCATGTAAGCATTTGACCTCTGCTCTGTCAGCAGTCTCACCATAACAGAACCGGGTATTGGGTCACAGCATTGTGTTTCAGATAATGGTAAAATCTCATCTAGGCTATGTGTTGTTTATAATAGGCTGTTTTGAGAAGTCATTAAGAAAACTATAATAATTTAATCTGAATATTATGTGTCATTAAAATGTTTCCATTACTTTTGTTTAATATCAGATATTAAAAGTTATCTTAATATGCCTGATGACTATCATAAGTCACACATTTATGTTGTTGCTTTATTAAATATACATACAAAATAATTTTTCTCTGAAAATGTTACATTCAAAATTTTCTTTGATATGTAAGTTTATTTTCCTTATGCCAGGAAGATGCACCTTACTGTAAGTAGTTGTGGTTTTTTGTTTGTTTTGCTAGAACTATTTGATTTTTCT
Source organism: Gallus gallus (assembly GCF_016699485.2). Taxonomy (NCBI): domain Eukaryota; kingdom Metazoa; phylum Chordata; class Aves; order Galliformes; family Phasianidae; genus Gallus; species Gallus gallus. Next base: position 63,256,076 of record NC_052535.1, on the reverse strand, counting down.
TGATCTCACAGAGACCTATTGAAAAACTCAGGAACTGATAGTTAAAACCATGAACAGCACAGATGAGGGTTTTTTTTGTTTGTTTGTTTTGTTTTGTTTTGTTTTTTACAGACAAGAATCCTATTTCCTCTTTGAAGAATATGTGAATGTGCTTTTTTTTTTTTTTTTTTCCTTGGGATATTAGAAAAGTTCACATATTGCCTGTATCTTTGGTCTATCCATCTCTCACAGGCTAGGACTTCTTGTCATACTTTCTTTCATTGCAAAATTGTAGAGTAAAAAAATAGACCTTTATACTTATACTAGAAAGTTTGAAAGTAATGTGTAATAAAAAAGGAAAGGGGCAATTAAAACTGTGTGTGCAATCAACATTCACATAAGAGTATGCTTAGGTGAGTGCCTGCAAGAGCATCATTAATTCTCTGTTAATATCATTCGTTAAGATATTATTTATAACTGAAATACGGCAATTTCAGCTAAGTAAATTTGTAATGGCTTATTTAAAGTAACCAAACACTTATTTCAGTTGCATCTGATATTCTTAACACTTTTAATAATTAAAAATAATTTTTACTATCTACCATAACCTAAAACATATTCAGTAATTATTGATTTTTTTTTTGACTAATCAAATGTTAATTTGCATTTCTATTAAAAGCATACAATCTGAATGGGTGTTTGACAGAGGTATTTAGCATCTTAAAGTAAAATGGCTTTTCAGTACTCTATTACAATTATTAATGGAACAAATTAAACCTTATTGTGTGCAATAAAAAGGCTCATTATCGGTATGGAAATAATGTAGGTTTGTCTTAACTTTCCTAGAGAAGAAATAACTAGTATTCTCAATGGCATCACTTGAACTTAAACATTTCCACAGGGAGACATGTGAAAAAGATTGTTACTGAAATAACCATCTGTGCTGATTGATTTGGGATTTTTTTTTTCATACTTTTTTCATTTGTTAATGAAATATTAATATCTAAGACTAGTATTTTACAGGCCTTAATTGTTATGACTCCCAAGATATTGTGAAAAAATAAATAAAAACCAAATTATGTGTGAACTTATTTCTACCCATTATAGGCACCATTAGGTGCCTATAATTCAAGGTTCTCAGAATTCAAACCACTTTCAGTTCCATTTCCACTTTCCATAAATACCTGATGCATTACATTTGTAGATTAAATTTCCATGGATAATGTTAGTTTGTCCCAAATTCAACCAACATTTTGATGTCTACTCTTTAATAAGTCACCTGTATAGTCAATGAAAATAACTGTTTCCAGAGAGTGATTCGTTGTAATTTAAAATAGCTGATAAGTTAAATTAGTTTAGAAAAATTCTACTCCAATGTAATGTGGTAACACAAATCCACTGTATATCACCAGTGAGGATCAGTTTGACATTTGTATCAAACATTAACTCCAGATTCCAGAGTGAGATATTAAAAGGCATGAGCAATTTCATATTCATGAGATATCTTTCTTTCTCTATAATCAAACGCCAAACTTTGAGTTTTCATTTAAAAAAAATAGCATAACTGTGGGCACGGAAATGAGTTATGGTGGTGTTCTTTAAGAGTTACAGGAGCCCATTAGCATATGTTTTATTATTAGTGTTTGTCAAGAATGGAAAATTTCAAAAAACTTTTGAGCCTAGATATTAGAAAGCCATAACCAGGCTGATTCACGAGTTGTATCTTCACCATAATTCTTTTAATTTATTTGAGGCAATAAACATGAACACTTCTTGAAGACAAAATAAAATGTAAATTTTAAATTAATTGGAAAATTGCATGAATCTGCATTTATTATTGAAGAGTTAAAATGTATAAATGAGCTGCAAGTGATTTTGCCATTCATTGGTGAACTGAACTACTTTTTTCTGAATGGTTTTGTTTACATTTTACCAACTCCCATTTTCACAGCCAGGTCCTGTTAATGTATATCTGTAAATTTCTTTTAAGGTTAAAAACATATCTGTGCTATTATGGATGATATACTACTGCTTATAGATGAAGGAACTTCTAGAATAACATTATCCAAAATCATACTAAACAATAAGGGACATCAGGGTTAAAAATCATAAAGCTAAAGCAGTCTAAGACTTGTTAACTATGGTCAGGATTCTCAGCCAGATTTGCTTACGCTTTATCAATACAGGTCATCTGTGTGCTTGGGTACCGATATCAAACGCAATAACCCCCATTGCCTTATGTAACTAAGTATCTTTTTATATATTTAAGTATAGTATTTATAAAGAAAAATCCTTCCTTATGCTTCAATTTCTATGTTTTCCAGAATACATGGATTATTTTGTTCCTCGAGTTTCTTTCATCAGACAACATACAGTGCATTCACTGTAAGAATATGAAATTAATTTATTGAAAGTTTGCAAAACAAAACAAAAAATCCATATACATGGCATGTTGATGTAGAAGAAAAATGACTTTGTTGTCCAGTTTCATCCAGTAATATTTTTGCATAATATTTAGTTGAATCCTATTAGAAATTAATGAAATAGGACAATGATAGAAAAAATTACATCAATTGAATTTGTATACATAAGAGGTTTACTGAAATTAAACATAATGAAAAATACCAAAGAGAAAAAAGATAGAAAGTTCAGTAGTCAATCTGCTTTCATAGCACTTTTCTATCATACTGCAAAAGCGGTATACAGCATGTTAATAAAATTTATGTGCAACAATGAACAAAGCATGCTTTATTGCTGTATTCTTGAGGAAAGGATAACTCAGAAAGAAAATAAAAGACTCTAGAAAAATCATATGGTTTCAGCTCTAGAAGGCATTTTCAATATTGCTAGTCTGGTTAACTGCTGACTCAAGTCCTACCCTGCTTTCTTGCTTTTGATAAGGATGTGGAAGTGAGGAAGTGAGAGACAGAGAGAAATGTAACAGTACACTTAGTAAACTGGTGAGCTTGGATAGATGACAGGTAGCTAGATAGTTTTATCTTCTTTACTCAGACTAAACAAAATTCTGAAGAGGAATCAGCAAGTGCTGATCTACTGCTAACCACACCCCATGAGCAAATTTTTTCTAATGGCATGCATTAGGATTTGTGCAATGCCAAAAAACTCAAGAGCCTGAATATCTTGAAAAGCACATCTGTGAGACGTAATACTCCTACTTATTTCCAAATATAGGTATAGTTCTGCTTCACATTGCCACTTACTGACAGCAATTGATTAATGGCAGCTCGTCTCTCTAGGAGGCAGCATCTCCCAAATATTCCAAGTTTTGTTCTATATGCTTCGATGTGGTTTATTGGTTAAAGAGATATCAACGGGGCATGAATGAAAAACAAACAAACAAACAAACAAAAACCTCTCTGAAGGCTGATGGCTGAAAGCTAGAAGAGAATGTACCATTCCATTTGATTACAGGAGTAAATCCATCTTTGTACATAAAAGTTTGCATCTTCTGACCTGTGACACTTAAATGACCACACAGAAGTAAAAAAAGTCCTTAAAAAACTGTTTTTTGTCCGAAGTTTGTAATCTTTTCTCTAAGAAGTAGCCCTTGCTTTGAGACTTTGTAACATCCATCACATAAAGAACAGGATTATATTAATACAAATTTCTTGCAGAAAATTCTGACACAACATTATTCATTTTGATCCCAAATCAAAATCAAGAAAACTTTGAAGTTTTAATTAAGAAATGTCCAAGAATTTTAGCACATTAATTTTAAAGAAACATATAAACATTTCCAGATCTAAGATGTTTCATCATAGCTTAATAAAATGACCAAACCACTTTGTTTTGCATCAGGTCAATACTAAATCACACTTAGCAAATGCAATTCTTGTTTTCTTGAAGTTGTAGCACAGAAGTCTCATGTGACATTTCTCTCATTAAGCTGAGCTGCTGCTGTTGTAACAAACAGTCCAGTGATGGGCTTGCTCAAAACTGAGAATCGGCTACTAAATGGCTGTGTAGTTTTAGGGGATGTAATGCTGTGCTCTGTTGCAACTTGGCAATAAAGTTATTATTTTCTTAAGCTTACTCAATCTGAGATGTCTGAACATTATGTTTAAATTTACAGTTGAAAACAAATTCTGAAACTGAGTACTTCAGCTGAAATGTGGTTTGGATGCTCATCACAGATAATTGGGAAAACATATTCATATCAAGTGAAAAACCCCAATAGACTTAAAAGGTAACTGCAGAAAATATCGAATGTTTGTGGAAATTCCTTCTTATCAAAACTTAGTTCAACAAAAAAACTAACAAAACTAATAAAGAAGTAGCAGTACCTGGCAACCAGAACAGTAACTCCTTTTTGCATATGGCTGGATATGACTGCCTAACTCATATAACTCTTCTGTCAGTAATTGATGGGCTCTAAAAAAAAGAAAAAGTCAGATTTAAATTTAAGGGGATTATTCAGGGATTATTTAAAACAAAAGAAAAGGAAAGATCATGCCAGCTTGAGTTCTACCATTCTGAGTCTCCACACACACATATATTAAAAAAAAAACAAACAACAAATTACATAGCATACAAACAATATTCTCATTACAAGGAAAGAAAGAAGAATGTTAACAAAATAGGTAAGTAAGATAGGAAGATCATAACTACTTTAATGTTAAAGTGTTACTAAAATGCTTATGAACACTTAGTTTACTTTTTTTTCTTCCAGGAAACAGTTGGACTACCCTTTTTCCTTCATGCAACTATCTTTACTCATTCTTTAAGTTTTTTGTTGTTTTTGTTGTTCTGTTTTGTTTTGTTTTTTAATGTTTCTGAATTGCAAATTTTGATTTGAGTTTTGAGTTAATCTGATCTGTTGGTTAGTCACGTTCACATTAGCTGTTCCTCACACTGCTCTCCCTACCCAAACTTCACTGCACTCATCTGCAGTGAAATGACATTTCGGGCAGCCCATTAATCCAACTCCAGCACTACATTTCTTTTACTCTTTCTTCTGTAGTTTCTTCAGAAAAGAGGGAAAGGAAAACACCCTTTCACTTTTAGGCCTTCATTAACATGATTGTACATGTAGAGATTATACAGCAGCTATGTCTGTATAAAATATCTTTGAGGCTAGCTCTATCTCTAGATAGCTTCAAAGTGAAAAACAAAACAAAACACAGTTGCAGGTTCAATGGCTTAATTGTATTACAGCTCCCAGACATTAAATCAAATATGTGAAGTCTCCTCTATTCAGTGAGCTTAAAAAAAAAAAAAAAAAAAAAAAAGTCACAAATATCTTGAATCTGAAAGCTGTGGTTTGTACAGAACACAGGTTAGAAATCTGAGCAGAAAAAAAGACAAGTTGCCCATGCTGCTGTTTCCTGTTCATGGTCAAGACTTTCAGGACTCTTGAAAATTGAGACCTTTCATTAAAAGTAAATATAAGATCCTTTACAGATCTGTATTGTGTCAAAACAATTTTCTTAGCATTTTGAAGGAACCAGGAACTTTCCAGTGGTTGTCATATTCTCATAGTTTTAATGCTGCTCTCACACAGTGACAATGTGAAAGGTCCATGGTGCCTGAGGCTCAGGAGGAGATCAAGAGGATTACAACACACTTTTGGATTTAGCAAGAGCATCCTGAGATTTTTAAATTACATGTAATTTCTTTTAGCACATTTGTTAAGAAAAGCCTCTCTTGTTCCAGTGCAGTGTTTCCAAATGTACAGATGAGAAAAAGGTCTACATTTTTTAAAACACCATTCTGATAGGAATGTCCTGCCTGTATAAAGCAGAGTTCTGTGTTAGGAACCTCTGTAATCCACTCTAACAGCAGCTATATATATTATATATATATATACTTAATTTTTATTTTTAAGTCATTTATTATAGGGAAGTAGTTTCCATGGGAGGCAGTACCATGGTATCATACTCTGTTCTCCAGATCATTTAGATTATTATATAGTGGTTAACATAGTATTGTGGTATTGATAATAGCAACACTAAGACACTTTTTGTCACAGTCATGTTGAAATATCTGTACTGATGGTATTACTATTCCAAATACAAATAACATTGGAGAAACTGTTCTGGAAGTGTAGGCTTCTCAATAAATCCCTCTGTATTAGATTCCAGTAAGTTGTTCCTACTGTTTCTTTTCAGCCACAGACTAAAAAGTGGGTGTAAACATATGGACATTTTTTTTTTGGGGGGGGGGGGGTAAGAATTATGATCAAGGGCTTTGGGGCCAGCCTTTCTATATAGCTGAGAAGCAGAGCCCACATTACTGACCACCTTATGATTACTGTTGTCCAGTGACAGAATCTGACATATGGGGATAACTTGATTTTTAACTCTCTTGAATTTAAGAATCTTAGATCAATTTTAAGTGTCTGGTAGATCAGGTGAATATGATCCATAGTTCCTGTGGATATGAGTAACTTTTCAAAGACACATTGCAAATATAAAAGAACATCACAGCCATATTTCATGTTTTAAACACATATTGCGAAGTTGTCTGTAGTACCACTGATCTAGCATCCAATGCTATCACTAAAATACCATCTAAAAATTCTGTGCCCAAAATAAATACACTTTTGAGTACTCTCGGTGCTCCAGCTTTCTATTTTCATCTGGTGTTTTGATTAGTAAATTCATAATATTTTTGAGTGACATAGCAAAATCTCTAAAGAAATGAATAGTTCTGTCTGTGGAGCCTTCAGCACAGATGTGTGTAAATAAGGTCCCTGGCATAAGGCGAACACTTGGAATCTAAAAAAAAAAAAAGAAAAAAAAAAGAGGTAGGCACTCATTAATTTAACATTACCCAGCCTGAGTACTGCAGTGTGTGTTCCATGGAAAGAAATGTGATCGGTGATTTGAGTAGTGTACTGTGCACAAGAATATCAAATTTAAGCTGCATGGTTAATGCTCTGAGAATAACATTAAAAATAATTTTATTAGAGTATTGCATGAATATTATTTTCTGCAAAGATTACTTTCTGTGTGAATAGTGAAATCTGAAAAGTGCATGCATACAAACATGGAAAATAAGGGTCGTCAGTTTTCTACTTTTTTAATACAGTCTCAACTCATGATTGCACTCAGTGCCTCTGGCAGCTGCCATGGTGGCCGGCTGTTATGGGGATCGGGAATTCTGGCCAGCAAGCAAAGCTGCTCACCAGGTCCCAGCTGGGCACTGATATCTGCTGCCTGCCTGGGGACCACTGCTACCTCTCAGGCAACAGCTTTGGTAGATGGCCGCCCCTGATAAAGCTGCCAGTAAGCTTTCACTGCACATCACTGCGCGTAGGACCCCGTGCGTTGGTGTCCGACGTGCCCGATACCGCGTCCTGCCACGCCGCCTCCGGCACCGGCACCAAAATGGCGTTGGAGCGCGCTCACCGGCACGCGGCGCTGCGGGTGAGAAGGACTACGTTTCCCAGGAGCCTCCGCGGCGTGGGGCGCTGCGATTGGCCCCGGTCCGCATCCAATCGGCGGAAGGAGGTGGGCAGCGGCGCCGCAGGTGCTCTCCTGCGGAGGCCAGCGGCTAACGGGAGGGGGGAACATGGCGTCGGGTAGTCGTGTCCTGCGGCGGCTGCTGCACCTGTCGGCCGGGAACTGCCTCCTCCTCTTGCTGCTGCTCCTCCTCTTTCTCTGCGGCCAGCTCGGGGGAGGCCAGAAAAAGAAGGAGGTAGAACCTTTGCTTCTTTCGCCGTCGCGCCCGGCTGAGGGGCCGGGGCTGCCCCGCCGTGCCTCCTCCACGCGGCGGTGCCCGGGCGAGGGTCTCCGTCCGCCTGCCCCGCGGCTCCGCTCTCCCCCGGCCCCCAGGGGCCGCCTGCAGGGCGCCGGGCAGCGGTTGGCCCTCGCCCCCCGAACATGGCCGGCTGCGGGGCCGTCCCTGCGGCGACACGGGCGCACCGGGGGGCTGAGCCGCAGCAGGAGGAAATTAAACCGTGTGTTGCGATGCCACCTGAGCGCCCCCGGCTAATAAGTAATGCCGAAGCGATCGCAGCGGGCGTGTGGTGTGCTGGTGTACATGCTGATGTGATGCCCAGGGCATCTTCTGTATGTGAGCCGTAGAGGAAAGAGCGGCTTTCCTTCGGTGGCAACAGAATGTCTGCCTTCAGCAGAAAGGAAATGTGTAAATATTTACCCTTTTCCAGGTTTCAGTGCTAGTGCAGGTGCTTACTGCATCAGCTTGCCCCCAGTTCCAGGTGAGGTTCTGCCCACCTGGGTGCCAGGCCGTGCTGCTACGGAGCCATCTCACTGAGCTCTGTGCAGGGAGAGTGGTCATAAACATTGGATGGCTTTGATTTTCTTCAAGTACATAAATTATTAAGGCTCACAGCTTTCGAGAACTAATGTAGCCTGTAAAATCCCAATGTCACCATCAAAGTGATAGTCTGACTTTGTGGTCCTACCGTTACGTAGTGCCTGTCCACGTAAGTCAGTTGGATATCAATGTAGAAAATGAACACCCGAAGTCTATGCATTCCCCCCCCCCCTTTTTTTTTAATCTTTCTTTTTTGTTTGCAGGCCAATTTTGTGCAACTGGAAAGCATGGACAATAATGCATTGCTCTGTCCTATAATTAATTTATTTTTTCAAATCTTCACTTTTTTTCATTTAATAAAATATGTTTAATGTTTATCGCTACCCATTTCCTTTTGCTGTGATGTACTGGCTTAGCAACTTTTGTTGACACTTTCATGTAGAGTGGCAGCTGTGCTACCAAGATAGCTGAAATAATCTTAATTTCTTTTTAAATGAAATCCTTTCTTGACAGTAAATAATGGCAAATTAAAATGGCTGTCTACATATGCTTTCTACAAAGTTTACTGGTTTTACTGCTGCAGAGTTGTATTGTGTAACAGGATAGAAACATACCTCTTACTTAGCCACTTGCTAGTACTGTTCAGGATGGTAGTCCTCCTCTGAAAAGCATCTGCTTGCTTAATATGAAACTTCAACTTTCTCAGAGTAAGCAGCTTGGAAATCACCTCTACAGAGTATTTTAGGGGAAAAGAAACAAACAACAAAAACCAGATCATAGAACCTTGTGTTGGAGGAAGTTCCTGTTCACAACACTGGTAGTGGCAGAAGGCAGAGATGATAGAAATTAAGAGTAAAGTGAACATGTTTATTCGTATAAAGACTAACCAGATTGCCGTAACTTTTATGGAAGTTGGAACAGTGAATTTTTGTAAAGTGAACCTTCTTGAGGGGAGTTAATGGAGTTAAAAGGAACTTTGGTGAAGGCATTTTTTTTTTTTAAAGCATCAACTATATAGAAAGTTGTGTATAAGGTGTGAATTGCAGTTGGTGTCTGGATCAGCTGTTTGAGTGTGGAAGATGGATATAATGACTGCAGAAAGAAGAGAGCTGAGTTATTAAATGTGTTTTGAAGAACTTATTGCTAGCAGAAAAAAGCAAATAGAGGAAACTAGTGAGAACTGGCATGACTTTGTGTCACTGGTTCACTGTATTGATTGTGGAATACTGTTATAACTGTTTAGAGTGGAAAATACCTCAGTTCTTAAGTTCCTGAAATATACTGTCATATCTGGCAAAATACTCTGATAACTTCAGAAACTTTTTGTTGTGGCATATCACAGAAGGCTGCTGAGTTCCACATTAAATTTGATTATATTTGCAAAGATATGAAGAACTGTCAGAGAATGGTTTTGAATTCTTTAACAATTAGCTGCATGCCGTCATTGAAGTTACATTTCTGGAACAGTAGCATGATTATGTAAACATATAAACATTCCTGTTTCTTCACTCTATCCTGCTCTTCACTTTTCTGTTCTGCTCTTTCACCCTGGACAGCTTTTGCCACTGAGAAAATAAGTAGAAAACATTGCAGTCTTTTTTTCTTAACATTCCTTTCTGTCTAATTTCTGGTGATGGTCATAAATGCAGTAAAAACCACCCTGGCACAGTTAGGCCCTGCCCAGCTTGCAGCATTGTGCTGCTGCCTTTGGTCGCCATTGCTACAGAATGGAAAGGGCTTTATGGGACTTCTTCTTCCATCTCCTGTTGCTGTTTTTATTTCCTTTAGACTTCTTTCCTTCTGAGAGATGTTCTGGTTGCCTATTTAATTTAAAGAAAAAAAAAAATGGCATACATGTAGCTGGAGAAAAAAGGAAAGAAGTAAATATGAGGAAAAAAAGTCTTCTGTAGAGGTAGTTGGTGATACTATCTTGGGCATTCTGTTATTTCTGCGTGGAACAAATAGTGTTGGAAGAACAAAAGTAAAAAGGTGTGATGAGAAGTAGGAGCATTCAACACATTCAATGGCATGTGTGGTATAAAGGATTGTTATCTCAGGTTCTCTGATACTTTAACAAAATAGTGATAATTAAAACTCTTTCCTTTCTTTCTCCCTTGAAATTTTGTTTAACAATCAGCTTGAATATAAAGACTTTTTGGTCCTTTAATCATTAAAATGTTCTGTTTGGTATCTGGGCTGTGGAGCACTGCGTGTCTTTTCTTTTGAAACAGCATGCAGGCAAATGTTTGGTACTTACATGAAGTATAGACTCCTCTTCAAAAGCTTTATTAAAAGTCAAGATGTTGTTAGGGTTGAATTTTTGAAGGGACATGCAGTCTTAAGTGCAGATTCTGCTTGAAGTAATTTTAAAGCTGTATTTAAAGTGGAGGCTTCATATTCTTTTGGGTAATTTCCCATTTTCTCTTTTGTTGCAGTAGGGAGAGGCTTTCTCAATCAATACTTAAAGCTTTTAAGTAACTGTCCTGGTTTTGAAGTGAAATAACAGCTGTAAGTCATACCTCAAAATGTAAAAATCTTTGAATGCAGTTCTAAGTGTTTTGTTCTCAACTCTGTCCTTAAGAGGGAGATGGGAAGAAGAGAAAGGGAGGGATGTGATTGCAAGAATTCTTTATTTTCTGCTGATCTTCTCAAGCAGCCAAAACCTCAATATCTCTTCCCTCTTCTGTTTCTAATTAACTGAGGTTTTGGAGAAACTTCACAAAATTAGCTTGCAGTTCTTATTTTAACAAGTGTGTGTAGAGAAACTTCATGTCTCTTGTGATGGCATGCGATAAGTGGAATAAGGAATACTTACAACAACAGCCTGACAGTGTTTTTGTAATTGGATTGCTGAAACTTTTTTCCTGCCCAGATGTCTCCATTTGGTATCCTTGGTGCCATAAGGCACAACAGTGGCTTAATTGATCTTTTCCCCTGTTCTTCTCTTTAATCAATTATACAGAGCATCCTTTGTACTCAGATGGAAAATACAAGTAGTATCTGCTTGGGTTCTAAGTGCTCTGGTAAAATCAAGTCGATATAGTTAGAGGGGTGAAGAATGTTTGTTTGATTTGTCTTTTATTACTTATTATGTGTGTTACTATTTTGGATCTTTAGGTTTATTTTCGTTTCTAAAATGTTTTGAAGGCTGCATTTTTTGGCTAAGCTAGTGATCAAAACTAAAAAAATAAAACAACTTTAAATAGTATCTCATATATCTGAAAGCGGGCATAATAAAAAGTGTTTTTTCATCTAATGCTGTGTTAGATCTAATATTCTTAGGTATTGTAGTTGCTTTAATATTGGATATGTATATCAAATTTAATAAATTAAAAAAAAATCTGTAATATGCTATTACCATGAAATAAATTGAAAGGTATTTTTATAATGATCCTCCAAGTTGCATTTCAGATGCTATGTTGTGATAATAGCATAGAAAACATGAACACATCCTATATATTCTGAGAAACAGAAACAAATTTTGTTGTTTCTTTGGGAAGACTGTTTTCCCTTCTATAGGATTTATTGGTAAGATTTTGTTTTTATCTGATCCTCGCATCTAATACTTTGGAATACCCTCAGTTATTCATCTTCCACAACTGCAGTTGGAGTTGTTAACCTAATTATGCCACTCCATTACTTTTTCTTGCTTTTTTTCTTTGAAATCCAAAGCAATTTATTCTTGAATTTCATATGTCCCAGACATTAACCTTAGTAAAGTTTGACTGTATTGCATAAAACACTTGTACATCAACATCATAACATAAGTGGTAATTAGAATTGTGCATTGCCTTTGTGGATTGAAAGCCTGAGCTTAGAATTCTTCAGGGTTATAGGCCATAACATTCACTGCTTTAAAGATAAAAACTATTTTCTTCTCTGCTTTTGGTGGTTTTTTTTATAAATAGTAATTTCCTATCACTGTTGCTATCTGCTGTACTGTTGCAAAATGAGAATGTTGTTACTTTCCTCATCTTGTTGCCATTCGCATGCTGTAGGCCTGAATCTTGCATAGTTCCATTTCTGTTCAACTTTCCTAGATTTTGGTGTGTATGTCTTCATATCTGGGCTACTGTAAATGTCCCTCTAATTTTTTTTTAAGCTCGTACACCAGAAGTAAAGACAACATAGTGTAAAAACCTGTAAGATTTAAGCTTAATATTCATGAACTTGATTGTTTTATGAAGACCTTTGATGCTTAGCCTGTTTCCATGACATGAAATAATTGTTGGTAGTTATGCTAATTGACTAGCTAATTCCCTTTATACTGCATATTATCAGGTTTTGTTTAAACATTCAAGTTCTTACATGTTCTTTTTTGGGTTTTGTTAGTGGCAGAGAAATATTCATAATCTGCCTTTAATAAGCCTTTAATTCAGAACTGCACTGTCCTCAGAGCACTTATTTGTTTAGAATAATTAATTACCACTTTCATATAGCTTGCTTTTTTTTCTTTTTTCTTTTTCTGAATAACATAGTAATTTTATTGAAGTAAAATGTGAGAAGTATATGTTATTCACTCTCTCTTAAACTTTCCATGGTAACTGTAGATGCTTTATTGCTGAGTCCAGTGGTGCAAATTGGTACTTAACATATTTTGATTATCTGCTTAGCACCAACTCCATATCACTTTCCTCTACTTTTAATAGTAAACTGGAATGAAATCTAAATTGGATTGAATCCATGGTTAGTAAATTCACCAGGGTACTGATACAGTAAAAATATGAAGTCATTTTTACCTTTAAACCTGTTTTCTGTGAATCTTTGTCATTCTGTAAAAGTTATAGCTAGAGACTCAGAGTCTGCAAGGGAGATTAATGTGTGAAATAATAAAACTGAGCAGACAGGTTGCTTTTAAATATGGCTCCTTTTGATACTCTGCTTTATCAAGATTATCCAGAGATATAAAGAATACAAGTAGAAATCTATTTTAACTGAAAGAGGTGATATATATTTTTCCAGATAACGTGGAAGATGTCATGTAGATAAAGTGAAGAAATGAAATAACTATACCAGTATGTGTTTAGGTAGCTCTCTAAAGAGAGAAATTCAAACTGCAAATAGGTGAGGCAATTGAAGAGGAGCTTAGTGAAAGGAAGAGTAGGACATCTCATCAGAGAGCAGTACCTTCACTCTGTGTAGTCAGTGATGTTGAACTAGGGAATAAGAAATGAAAAGCAGAAGAGTGTTCCTGAAACCTTATCTTTTTCTAGAGCTTGGATGCTTAAGTCAGAGTTGTAAGGCTATTGCTGTCTCCTGTGCTGTTTTGGATTTGGTATCAGGTATCATTTGCTTACGTAGATGATATATTATGTAAAATGTTGTATGAACTTCAGCTATGGGAGTAGGAAATAGGGGTTATGACTGTATACCAATTCTTCTTTGAGAACTATGTATGTAGACCTTAAAAAAAATCAGTTAAAAAGTAAACTGTGGATGTAATCACTACATTAGAGTATTGTGGTGTTTTTGTGATATTTTTTTTTTTCTTAGGACAGTTATGTAATTATACTTATGGTGGTATCTGTTCTGGCTTTTGTTCAGAATGGTCAAGTATTAGTACTGATTGTATATATGATGTGGCTTCAGGGATTTCTTCTGAGATGTGAGACTGAAATGCTTTCAGGTAGAAGATAGTACTGAATTTGTACCTCCTCTCTTGGCCAAGCCATGAATTTAGAAGGGTGCACGAATACACACAGCAGTAAATGGATTTTGGTTTCAAGAAGCTTTTTAAAGTAAAACTTTTCCTTTCATTAAGATGGTTCTGGGTTTCAATTAGATTTTTTTATTTTATTTATTTTTTTCAGATAATGCTAAAGATCAGGTGCCTAGGAAAGGTAATGCACTTGCTGCCTCATTTGTCTATCTTACTAGTGTGGCACTATAGTCATAATCTCAGTGCAAAGTCTGGAAAAATGTAGGATGTGTTCAGAGCCCTAGAGAACGCTGAGAATTCTTCATTCAATATAAAACTATGAAGAGTTAGAGATTTTTATTTGCTTTTATGTATTTACCTTCCTGACCTCATTTCTAAAAAATACTTTAGGTTTTCATCAGCCACTTATGTTGCCATAGGTCTCTTCAGCCTATCTATCAATCTAGCCATTGAATATTGCAAAAAATAGTTCAACAGATCAATCTTTGTGATGATGGATGACTGAAGTTGATAAGATTTCTTCTTATCAGCTGCCAGGCATGTGCTTGAAATGGAATTGCATGTAAAACATCATTGGTAGGCAGAATTCTGCTTTAAGTTTACTCAGCAAGTCATAGATTCTTTTAACTTACGTTGTGCTGAAATGCAGCTTGCTCAATGTATGACCTAATCAGGTAGGAAAGTTGATACATAAATATATTAGAAAGTACATAGTAAGATGCATGCACTTTCAAAAAGGTGAGTTTTTATCGTCTAATAAAATACTGTTTTGATCTAGATTAAATATTTTGCATTCTAGGTAGATGTGTCCGTCTGTTACAGTTTAGCAGTGGTTTTCATGAAATCCAGATGATTCCATTTAGTAGTTTGATGTAGGAAACTGCTCTAGCAGTGTGCTATAAGGAACTGCAGTATGACCTTTCCTTAACAAATGTTTAGCAGGCTTAAATATTACAGTTTAAGAAAGCCAAGTTCAGTGATCAAATACTGTCAGCACTGCTAAGTTGTTTCAATTCTTTCTTATTTTTGCCTCACACTTCAGTCATTATTTGTGTTCTGGGAAACCATATGATGGTTCAGCTTTAATACATTTCAGTGGAAGGTTTTTTCATCTTTTAACTTCATGCCTTATTTCTGTGGAAGCTTCCAACCTAAGTGGGAAGTGAATGGCAGGAATTTTGTTGGAGTTTCAAGGAGGTCAGCAGTCCTTGGAAAACTAATCCAAGATGAATATGTGGGACAGTTACACCTCTTATTTTATCCACAGCAGATGGGTTCACTTACTGAGAATATCTCAATGCAAAGGATGAGGCAGAAGTTTTAAGCTGTCCAGCTGGATAGGAGTTGCTCATTAAATACTGAAGTTACTGTGGTAGATATTTTTCTTTTGTTGTGAGACATTTTTTCTGCTAGGCTAGATGTGGGTAGCAGCTGTTGCCTATATTTATAAGTTTTCTTCATATCTCTGCTTATTGATAGCAATGCACTAACTTCTTTAGTGGGCAATTTGTTTAGAAACTAAGATAAAACATTATTAATATCCGCTGGAGAAGCTCCAGATACTATCATTCCTTTTCATTTCCTCTTTGCTTCTTTGGCTTTGGGAACTGCTGATCATTTTCCACTTAAAATGCACAGTAGGCTTTTTCATTTTTCTAGTTGCTTTGTCTAAGCTGGATAAATCAGCCAATACAGATAGTAAAATACATATATAGTGGTTTGCCCTGGCCTGTGTGGAATAGCGTTTACCTTTGTGTTGACAACTGAGTTTTTGTATTCCTGTAAGTCTAAACCTAGGTCCTACAAGGGATGAAAGCACTTAAACTAGAATTCATGGAGAATGTAGCTTCTCGAGTCCAAAATCTTCACCTAAAATGGTCTTGTGTAACTGCATATTGGTTTTGCAGGTTGCTAACTAAATTTGTCTTAAAAGTAATAGGCACATGAAGTTCTGCTTTTACACATACAGAGGACAATCCTCATCTAATTTGGTAGCTTGTATTTTAGCCCGTTCTGTGCATGAAAACTTTGTCTTCTTGAACTTCTGTCATTGTTTGCTGTGAAGTTGTGTAATGTTCAATGATAGGATTTAGGTTGTCAGTGGAACGTGACATCTTGTCACTTTAAATAGTAGCCTTGTGGTTAGAGCATGTCTGGGAAACTGAAATAGTGAAAGCAATTGATACCATTTCCCAGAAATCAAACAATTATCCTGCTTCATGGGATAAATGCTTGGCAGTCTGCTGTTCTGGGTGCTTAGCTCCTCTTAAGGTGACCTGTTATACCTTTTAAATTAAAAAGGAGTAAAGTGAATCAGCTGTTGTCCATCTGTGAGGCACTGTTTTCATGTTGAAATGGTCTTTGAGTGTGTGAACTGGATTCTCGTATTGAAATTAACATGAAACATACACTCCAGAAATGCACATACTGCACTCCAGCTGCTAGTTTACAGTCAGTCCTTGGTTGAGAATTAGTTCGAAGTAAAATCCTCAAAACATAGAGGATTTGAATATTGGGATTGAAGACCTAGGTATTTTTTCTGCAGATCTTTTCTTTAGATTTGCACTACTTGCTAATACAAATGTATACATAATGCAGCTATCCTCTTGTGCAGGCACAGAGCTTCAGAGAGTTGAAGCATTTGCTGAGCCAGAGTGGAACAAGAGGGAAAATAATTTTGTGGCTGAATGATGATCATTCAGGAGAGGGAGTTGTAGAGTTCCCAGAACTGTTTATACACTTAATCCAATAACTGTTTAATGTAAAATATTGTAATGCAATCTGTTCAAGTAGGTTTACTTGTCCACCATCTGGAGATGAGTGCTGCCTGCCAGACTTCTTAGTTGGGGAACGGACAGAGGGCAGTGAAAGATGTCAAGGTTGCTTCTGAGTAGTTAGTTCTTCAGTGTAAGCTCTGCACATTGACTTTCTCCATTCAAGCTACAGTCACTTTCTCAGTTGTAACTGCTGTTATCAGTGAAGGTGGCTGAAGGAAGGAAATGTAGAGTGCACTATGCCCAGTGCCCTAAGTGTCAGTCCCTGAGCTAAAATTGAAGTCCCTGAAATAAACAGAAAGGATAAAGGTGCTGTAATCAGTAGTTTCACTATTCTAGGCTTGTTTATGTATTACAGGAATGTGAAGGAGAGGGAGAATGTACAACATTTGGGCTGTAAGTACCCAGCATAGCCAGGAGAAGCTTCTTCAAACCTGGAATTGCTAGCTTTGGTCTCACTTCCTGGTTGCAGTACATCACAGTACCCTAAGTTAACTGCTTCTGTGTGACTTAATCAAAGTGTGACGTTACTTTTACAGAAACCAGGCTAGTGAGATTATAGCACAAAGTTAGCGGTGTTTGATTTAGCTCATAGATTGTCAGTTATGGTGAAATTTGACTCTTATTGGAATACAAGATGGGAGGGACAAAATTAATTGGTTTATTTTAGCAAAGGATGTTTTATACAATATATTAGCAGTAGGGCTGCAGTAAAACACAGTGGGATCTGAATTCGTCCCACTTGAAACTTCTAATTGAGATATTTTTATTGGAGTTTTAGCAACCTTTAGTACCATCAGTGGTAGAAGAAAAGGCAGTTCCATACACATATCATTGGAATGATATTTCTATCAGTCATGTTCATTTTAGAAGATTCTCAAGTGATGTGAAATGGAGAGATCTGGAGTCTGAGTATGTATTATATGCTCAGGTTAAGTGTGGTTTTGTAGAAAGTAGAACTTTAATCTTTAGTTAGTTACATTTTTTTCATTCCAATGTTTTCAAGTAACATAATTACAACTATGTTGGTATGTTAGTCTCTTGGCATATATCTTAAATGTCTCAAAAGTCTAGCTGAAGCTGTTCAGTTATGGCAACATCAGTTTTCTGAGCAACAAATGTGTTGTGCTCTGATGCAAAACTCATGTTCACTTGGCTAAGAGGGGAAATTATAAGTTCATTAGCTGATATAGCAGCTCTGTTTTCAAAAGTAATTTAAAGTCTGTATTTCTCTCAAGAAGTCATAATAGAATTTTTCCTAAATTTAATGAACTCTTTGATAGTAAAAGTGTTTGAGGAAACACGTTTTTACTCACGTTTCTACACTGAATCTTGAATCTTCAAAGAGTTAGCAAAAATATTTTAAAAATGAGTTTATGATCTGTGAGACCCTTTCAACTGGTCTTGATCATAGAAAAAAAATATATAGACCTTTATAATTAGAGTTCAGTTAAATTTCAGAAGTTTTTTTCAGAAGGTAGAAGACTTCATGACACATACTATTGCTACTGTTACTGAACACATTTAAAGCTTTTACATTAAGCACGCTGACCAGTTTAAACAGTTTTGATTCAGCATTCAACAGCTAATAAACTTCTTTAGTCTTATTAATTGCACTTCTTTACTTGTATCTAATTACACATTGCTATCTGTAGTCTGTCCTTAAACTGTTCAGAAATAGATATGAAACTGTGAAATAATTATTTTGTGTTGAAGTGATTGAAAGTTTTATCCATCACAGGAGATATCTCCTCTTGACCAGAGGCTGTCTATTAGTTTTAGCACCATGCATAGCCTACATAGTCTTGTAAAGAATTAGTTACCAGCAAAGGTGGTATTTAGATGAGAGGAAATTCTGCTCAAGGAATGCTTAATACTACTCTCTGTTGATATATGGGTAACTGCAGATATGCAAGGACTTCATCCGGATGACTGAGAGGAAGAAGGAAATTTTGTAAAAACATATTACTGTTAGAAAATGTTGAGGTAATAGGCTCAGAAAAGAAGAATGTTAAATTCAGTGATTCTGTTGTATTTTTGTGGGTTTTTTTCCTCACGTGAGACAGAAACTGCTAAGAAACCCTGATGATAAACTGACCAATGAAAGGATGACGTAATATAATAAAATTAAGGTGATTAAATGTCTGAGACAGCGAAGAATATGTGGTAACTATTAGGAATAAAATGACACTGAGATAGCATAAGTGGGGATAAATGATCTCTCTCACAATGAAAACATTAGTCATGAGTCATGATTGAAATTAGTTTGAAAAAATATTAGGAGGCATGCTACCCTGAAATATGCATTAACACAGATAATGGATACAATATATAAATCACTTGATTTTTATGTAGAGTAGAGCTTACATTCAATTAATGGTGATGCTCTCAAAACTTTCTTTATTGCCTGCTATCTCATTGTTTAATCACTTGTTTCATCTTTTAACTGAAAGATTTCACCAAAAGGAGAAGGTTTGCTTTCTGTACAATGGAAAGTGGGAAGGAAAAATCAATAGTCAGAACTTGAATCCTAACTTAAAGTTTCTATGAAGTCTGCATGTTATGAAATTGCTGCAAGCAGAGGAAATTGTATATTTGATGGACTTCTGCTGTTTATTTAGAGAAGCACATGGTCAAAGAAATCCCACTGCTATCTTTTGAGGTGATATCTGCAACTTCTGTACAGAAAGTGCTGAAGATCTTTTTTCCTCTTACATTGTTGTCATAATTATTGGCACTTTTATCAGAGAACATTCCTGTTGGGCCATGCTAGAAATTACCTTTTTAAGGAAGTGTGTGGAAGAATAATACATCCAGATTGTTGTCTGCTCTATTAGTCAATGTGTAATACTACATACATAGTATAATAACAGTTGCTTAGAAATACTTAAAACAGCAGCCCAAAGAAGTGATTTTTGTCATCACTTCTGTATAACAATTATGAAGAAATGTGTATGTGAAGTGAAAAACTGTGGGAGGTTCTGAACTTCTCTAAAAAACAATGTGCAGCATGCTGAGGACACTGAGGTAGGTTGTTAGTTATATTCCAGAATTCTTTTAACAGACAGAAACTTGTGACAAATGTTCTATTTCATCTCCCTGAAGATTTTGGGCTTCCCATTACTGACACAAGTACTTATATTAAATTAATGTAGATTGGTCTTGTCTTTTTTTCATAAATATAAACATGAACTTAGGGAAAAGCCCTTCTCAGAAAGGCCTTCATCAGGCAACAGTTTTCAAATTGAATTTCTGTCTTTAACCTTCTTGCTCTTGGTTGGATATGAAATTGCTGCAAGCAAATGCTACAAGATGTTATCTGATTCTGAGCTTTTTTTTTTTTTTTCCCCTTCTTGCCACTTCAGACTCTTCACTGCATATATTTGGCAAGCCAGAATTGCACACTGCACATTTTTCCCCTACCTGCCTTCTAAGGTAGCCTTTCATGTGGATAAGTTTAATGCATTTAAAGCTGAAATTACAGGATGATTGCATCAAATATTTTGATCTGAGATCTTTGTTACATTTCAGTTATGGTTTTGTTGAAGTTCAGTTGTAACAAACATTATTTTTCATTGCGCATCTGTTTGAAGTGGAAAAAAATAATGTGCAGGAATTAAACTTCCTCAGTATCAGAATCTTTTACACTGCTATGAAAATTTATTGATGCAGAAATGCTTATATTTATATACTTTTATTCCTACTCATGCTTCTACTACTCATACTCATGCAAAGAAAGCACAACCATAGTGCTTTCTTTGTTTTTATAGCATTGTTTGCATGCTGTCTAAGACCCTTACTGGAACAGGTTGCCCCCTTCCTGGAGGCATTCAAAGCCAGTTTGTGTGGGATCCTGGGCATCTTAATCTAGTGGTTGACAACACTGCTCCAGGCAGGAGAGCTGGAACTAAATGATGTTTAACATCACCTCCAGCCTAAGTCATTCCATGATTCTAGGGAACTGTCTTTGCTACATGGTAGGCAATCTCTGGTTTGACCAAAGCCACATATAATGAGTTAATTACATGGAGCAGATGATAGCTTTTCTTTTTTTTCTCCCACCATAATGGAGAATTCATGTGCAAAGATAAGCCCAGAGAATTTTGATTACATATCTGTCATAGGTCAGATCTAGATATCTTCTTGGATAAGCATGTGGAGGAAAGAGGATGAAAATACTGTTTTTTTTCCCACCAGCTTTCCATTATATCTGATGGACTACTAGAAAATTAAAATCATGCTTGGAAAGTAGGAAGTAGGAAGGTATGTATTTTCAAAATTAAAAAAAAATATACATATATAGATAGGACTGAAGACCAATTGTCTGTCCAAATCTTGCATGCTATCTCATGCTGCTTTTTAAAGTGACCAGACTGATTTGCCACCTCTTTTCTATCCACTGTTTTTTCTTAGAGCTAGGGATAGCATCTAGACTTCCTGACTATAAATATCTTATTGTTGATAGTAAATAGGAAGGGGAAAAAGTAGTACCATGTTAAGAGCCTAGACTAGTCGAAACTTGTGTTGCTCAATAACATAAAAGACATTTTTCATCCCAGGTGTTCAAACTAAGGTCAAGACTTCCAGTTGTCTAAGGTACAGAGTGAGATTTATGATTTGATGGCATGGAATTATCTGAATGCAAGATAAATGAGCATTATTATATTTTATAAAAATATTTATATTTTTTAAATCACATGCTTTTGGGATAGTTCATTGGTTGATGCCCTTAATTTCTGGATGTAGAGTTTACAGCATATTTCAAGATAAGAACTGTCACATTAGCACAAAGCTGTAAAATGAGAGCTTTTGTTAACTTATTTTAGTGATCACCAAAACAGCAACCATAACATATGCATAAATATCAACATAGAATTAATTTCCCTTTTGCTTATGTACCAGCCTCAGTTGAAAACCTACCAGGCTTGATATGGGGCAAACCTTTGCTTTACCAGTTGCATTACCAGATTTCCAGGTGATATTTTAGAATGTGAAGGTATAATGACATTCAAACTCATCTCCAGTTGATCAGTACCGTTATATTTATTTTATTATTTTTAATTTTAATGTAATTAATTTCCTGCTCAGAGGTTAATAGTGGTATAATATTTCATTTTTATAAAATGTAAATGTTATAAGAAATATATCTCAGTGTTATTCAAAATGTTGATGTAATGCGAAACCAGAAATAACTTCTCTTTAATTCCCCAGCAGGTGTAGATTTTTATTGATTTTTTTTCTGCAGGTAGAAATACTGCTACACTTCAGTATTTCATTTAAATGAATAACAGTAGTTCTTGTTTATTTACATTCACAAGAGGATGTTATGTTTACCTAGATTCTTATGAGAATAGAAATAAAATGAACAGAAAAGTGTGTGTGCTCTTTTCCAATTTCATATTGCCCATATTTTTTCTTTGTTTCATTATTTTCAACTCTGGGCTAGATCTCGTGTCTTGGGTCAGTACAAATAACTGCTGTGTATACTGTGCCTCTGGAAATCATAAGGCAGTCATATATACACTCATAAACAACAGCAAAAGTCCTTACTTGTAAACTTTGATATAGACATCTTAGAGAAGGCTTCCGTGCCTCACTAATGTATTTAGGAATGTACCTACTGCAATCCTGGCCCAGAAGGGTTGCAACTTAGTATTATGCAATAATTATCAAACATGCTCAGTGCATCCCCTGTGAAACAAAAGTGCACCTCAGAGGTTATGTTTTTAGAAGGTATGTGCTAGACTACTTAAAGCTTCCCTTTGTGAATGTTCTGGTATTCAAAGATGTATTGAGTTGGCTGAAAAATTCATTGTACTGATTGTAAAATCATTAGATGAAAATTTTCCAGATGTCCCAACGTTCAGTTTATGCTGTGATCTGTTTTACTGATGTATTGAGTATTGGGCTGCTGTTGATTCCTTTTCCTTTGCATTTTCAGTATCTTCTTGAGTTTTTGGACATATTCCAAGGATACATTCCCAATGCATATAGTCTTTTAAGTCACCACTGTGCATTGAATCGATTGTTGATTTGCCTCCTTCCCTGCTAACTACAAACTGAGAACTGCATCCGTGTCTTGCAGCTGCCCTTGCTAAGGGGCAGGCAACCCAGCCTACAGTGGAACTAATTCCTTCCCTAAATTTCTTTATCCATAAAATTGATGAGCAAACTCTAAATGTTTTTAAAGACTTCTCATATAGCATGTGCACCAAGATTAGAGGGTTGTTTCTTTCATGTTCAGCTGTTTGGGCCCATAGACTGTGGATGTTTAAACCTGGAAAAGGGATTAAAGTCTTCAGTTTTACAAACTGATGGGAAGCTGTGTAAATTATTACTACAGCAGTAAGAGGATTGTAATCTGTTTTTATCCTTAAATTTTCCTTTAGCACCATATTTTCAAATAAAATTAACATGTTCTTTAAGCACTATATAGGTATACTGCTTTTTTTATGGAAATGAATATATTGTACAAAAAAAAATACTAAAGCACAAAACAAATACTTGAAATAATTAAACCTGAAGTTGCTGTTTATGAAAAGTTACCTCGTTGTTTAATCCAAAGTGGTATTAATTCTCATGTATATGACAATAATACATATTGCATATATATGTAGTAGATATTTGTCCATCCACCTGAAACAGTGGTCCTTCAATAGTGAATAACAAAAATGATACACAAAATATTACAGTTTTATGTGAAGAATTTCCTTCTAAACTGAAAGTAACCTTGTGATTCAGCCAACTGACTAAATATCTCCTAGAATGACTGCTATTTTAGATGTTGTCAGCTGAATTATACCTAAGATTTTTCACAAAGAGTGGTCCAAAATGGAAATAAGCCATTTACCATGTCTCCCTTATATTTCATGTCAGCTGCTTTTACACTTTGGGTACTGCTGTCCTTCCCTTGCCTTGGTCCCACCCTCACCCCCTTTTCTCCTGTTAAAGCTCTGTAAATGTTTTAATTTAGAAAAAGTTAGAGCTCCTGCTCAGTAACATGCCTGTCTTCCAGAGAGACGTAGCTTAAGAGTAACCCAAATAATGCTATTTCTTTTATAGGAAATGGAGTATGTGCCTTATTTTAATAGCACTGTATTATAATATTAGAATAGCACGTATTTTAATAGCACAGAGAGCAAAGAACAACATTTAGTAGTAGTAGTGAGTAATCCTATGGAAGTTAGAATACAGTCTGCATGTTTGTTTGTTTTTCAATCTGATTTTTCTCTTACCTGCTGTCCATTTTTGCATATTCTCAATTTTTGGATGCTCAGTTCTAACAGACAAATTAAGGAGTAATCAGATCAGTCGATTACTCCTGTGGTAACTAAACTGACCTAATTGAAATGGGATGGGGGAAATGTAAGGTGTCTATATTAGATGTGTTTCTGTCTATGGAATGGCATTTCCACATTCAGTTTACTTCATCCTGAGAATGCTATTTTGATCTTTAAAACAAATTTACCATCTCAGCAGGTAGTTGTCTTTGTATATTGGTTAGTCATCTTGACCTGTCATTTATCCTTGAAATTCCCTTATATAGGCAAAATAAATTATTTCCCAAATGTATGGTAGGGAATGCAGTCTTCCTGTAATAGCTGTTGCTGCTAGCATTGACTTTAAATGACTTCAGATCAGAAGAGTGTTTATCTTTTCAGTACTCAGACTATTTTTGTTGGCCATCTTCCTCTGTTTTTGTTATCTCTTTCTGTGTAATTCTCCTGGGGAGCAGTTTGCTATCTATGTTGTCTTTGGATATTTGTCTATAAAACTTGTAAATAAAGAAACAGCGTAATAGCAGGTAGTCCTTTATAACCTCATTGCTTTTTTTTCCTTCTGGCAGGGATTTTGCAGTATTTTTTAACACTTCTAGAAATAACTTCTAATTTTCTGAGTAGACTTTCATTGTACTTTTTTGCATCTGCTTTTGCTTCTCAAGATAGAATTCTCCTTGTCTGCCAAACCCTCTGAGCTTTTATGAAGCAGAGTAACTAGCTGCAGTCTCAAGTTATCACACAAGGAGGTTTATTTTGCTATGTGACTTCATTCTTATTCTTCTTAACTGAAAGGTCTCCCAATTTCCTTCTTGTATTCTAAGTGCTCTTTTTCTTTTTTTTTTAAAGTATGTGTCACGTCATATCACTTGTTTTGTCTTTCTGTTAATTTTTGTTATTCTCTCAGCTTCTTTCTTTTCTCTAGAAAATGAATATTCATGTTTTTGATAGACATTTGATGCCTGCTCAACTCATCTTGGAATGCTTATGGCTGCTGTGGGGAAAGTTACTGGTGTATTTTCAGCCAAAAATTGTCCTCCAGGTCTGTTCAAGGTCAAATTTAAGACTGCCACCATTCATTTTCTGCATTATATTGTATTTCCCTTTTTTCCTTAATGTTAGAATTTAGTATTTTCTTCCATTGTTTTTTCATACTGTAACTCCCCGTGCTTCTACTTTTTTCTTCATAAGAAGAATTTTTTTTTGTCATAGCTGTTGCTTTTGTATTTTTTACATTTATCTAGGTCTTTTTCCTTGTAGGCTTTGGTTTCATCATTTACATATTTTTGTATAATATTTTCAATTTTTTTTCCCAAGGGTTTTGATAATTTTTCTTCTTACTGGTGTACTGCTTAGTACATATAAATGAATTTAAAGAGGGTACTCTGTGATCTGTTTTTTTTTTTAAATTATTTCTTGTTCTAAAACAGCTGTCACATTTTGCTCCTTTAAGATGACAGCTAAATGAAATGACAATATAGGATGAGTTAGATTCTGATGTACTTGTATTGGAAGAAGTACATCAAAAGTACATCATTTTTTTTTTTCTTCTCCAAAAAGTCTGAGCATCGCGTTTCTAGATTTGTTTGGAGTGGGGGTGAAAGACATCATGGTAACTGGATACAAGGGTACCAGGAAACAAAAGTTTCGTTTCATTATTTATGAAGGAAATTCTCATATCCTCTTTCTCTATTTGTATGATATATCCTAAAATCAAATACCATGTGCACATTAATGTTGACATGTATACAAACATATCCTGTTGATCAGGACCAGAGTAAACCAGTAAAAAACCAGTAAACCAGTTCAGTTTACAGCATTCAAGGAGTAGTGCACCTAATGTTTCCTTCCAAGTTCTTAACCCTTTCAAGTGAAGACAACTTGAAGGATTCTTTTTATTATTATTATTTTATTTGAGCTTTTAAGGAATCAATTTTTCCTAAACTGAAATGTCTGTTTACTTCTAAGTTCACCAAATCATATAGAAAGCTGACCTTTGGCTTCCACTCCAGTAAGAAATAGTCAAATTCTGCTTTCCAGATGCTATCGACTTGATACAGATTTTCTTTGAGAAATTACTAGCAACACTAATCTGTTTGTTAACCTATACTTAACATCTTGTGCTCTCCTGTTGCCTCCGAACCTTGGGAAGTAAAAGCAAGTAGAAATCCTTCAAGGATAATTACTGCCATTTCTGACTATAGGGTGCTAAAGAATGTTTTAGCCTTATAAATACTTGACACATTATTAATAAAATGAAATATTGTATTGACTGAGCTGCGGCTAGCTTGTCTAATCATGAAATGAAGTTCTGAGAGTGAGCACAATTCTGTTTCTTTGAGACCGCTATCCTTTTGTCTTGAGAAATTTATTACATTCCTCATTTTTGAGTAAAGGTCTTCATTGTAACTCATAGGTCTCTGTTTTGTATTTCTTTCTGAAAATTCAAAACAGGCAGCATGAATTAGCTCAAGAAATATCTTCTTTGCTTTACTTGAAGGAAAAAAACACAACTGGGATGGTATGGTATGAAGCACTCAAACCTAACGTGATCTGTTGAATGTTTTTTCCTTGTTGTTTTTTGTTTTTATTTATTTATTATTCTGTTTTTATTATTCTTTTTTCCCCATCTCCTCTGATTGCAATACCCTGACATGTGCCAGGCCTGGTAATGGATTCTGGACTCACTCTGATCATTCTCTGCACTAATCTATAAAAGGGATGATTCTCACTCATTAAGCTCTAATCGTTGCCTCTTGTGTTATCCATCTATTGACAGACCTCACAGAAGTGATTTTTGTTCTGTTACTGTGCTCTATTGAGAGAAAATGGTTCAGATGATATCTTTAAAGAACAGTAAACTGCTTGCCATATTGTGATACTCAGAAAATCTTTTTTTCTCTTTCGGTAGTTTGAAAAAAATACCTTGTGCATTCAATATTTTTTAATATCAGATCAGCTATGATCTTAATATCATATGGATAAGAATGATTAAAGTCATTCAAATTGAGTTAATCCAATCCCAGTATTCTTTCTTAGACAGCATCTGAAAGGGATGCTTAGGGAAGAGTAGTAATAGGAAAAGCATTACTCCGTTGTCAGCCCATAATCTCTCACCCTTCTGCTGCATTGTGCTCCGTCTTTCTCGAGTCTGATGTTTTACACTAATGGAGCTCTCTGAGGAATGCTCTGTTGTGGTAAATTCAGCAATCCTACATCTTGCATAGCATTCTGTACTTGGTAGAGATTCTACAGATTCTAGATCTGCAATATGTGGAAGGATTGATCTGACCCAAAATTAGCAGTATCTAATCAGATGAAAATTCTGCTCATTTGCGCCTTCTTTTGCAGGAGAGTTGTACTTGGAATGTACTGAAATACTGTCCTCCATTTAAGAAGCAGGAGAGTCCATTTTCCTGCTGAAGGACACGTCTCCTTCAGGATAATTGGGTTGATATTTTGACCTCTTATTAATAATATTCTTAGACTGTGGATGCTGTCACTCAGCTTTCTATGACTGAAAGTAAGTGGGATTGAGCAGTTTTTTAGCCCTTTAATTTGGGAGTACTTTTTTGTCTTTAAATATATTTTAAGTCATAAGTTTGGACTGCATTTTACTGTTGAGATAAAGGTATGTTTTGTTCTGCTGTGCAATATACTGACATACAGATTGCTTATGTGGCATGTTGAGCAGGCAGTTTTTCAGATATTGCACATTTAGATATGCTTTGAGTGGCAATTTTTTTCTACTGTGGGTAGCTGTTCTTCTGCACGTCATGCTGTTTCTGAATTGGTGAAAGACTGAAGCATTCCATTCTGTTTGTTTCTTAACTTATTGCCAAAAAATATGATAAATGTGATCTGTGAACAAGTTTTCCGTTGTCTAGCACTTTGCATAGTGAAAGAACAGAGAGGTGAGGGTCACAAGATGCAGGAAGTATAAAAGTTACACTGTGTGCAAGGGAAAACATTATGAAGAGGATACCTGGAGAGATGCAAACAGATGGGATCAGTTTATGCTCATTGAGTGCACTGAGGATTCCTCGTGTATGTGGCATTTCTGAAATGTAAAGAAATGTGAAAGTTTCTGAATCTACCTGGCTAATGCTTCTGGGGCGAAAACATTTTTATAGAAAATGTGACTAGTTTTTTTTTTTAATCCTAAAGCTTTTAAGTGCACAGCTGTGTACTTTAATAGACAACCATGAATGGACTGTAGACAGCTAGTGCCTTATAGGAATGAATTAACTACAAAGGAAAAATTAAAGTTTAATATGGTTGTTCTGGTAAAGAGATTAGTTGTCACATGTGGTAATCTCTAGCTACCAGTTCTGAAACTTTATACAAAAGAGAAAAATACACTTTCTTGAACATGCTTCTTTGTTTTGTATTTACTTATAAAATACAAAAGCTTAGGGGTTTTGTAACTTATGTGTTTTCTGGTGTTGAGGATGGCTGGTGTGATAGCATGAGGCTGTACTTTCAGTGGTAGTCCCTTGAATTTGGAATGAACTTGTGATGAAGATCAGAGTCCATTGTAAAATGTGACTGCTTTTGAAGTACATTAGCAATCAGTCTATCTTGAAAAATTGAACTAATAATGATCACGTGACAGTAATTTATACTAAAAACAAAATATGATTTTATTTTGAATGATTGAATGTATGAGGACAATCAAGAACTTAAATATAGAAAGAAAACAGGTGAGCTGTGAAACACTAAACATAAATTTAGATGTATAGTTAAAGGAAGCTGATTTTAGACTTTTACTTTGTATTGGTTATAGGGTGATAGGGTTAGAGTTATGGTAACCATTTGCAAGAGAATACCAATTATGAGCTGTTATGGAGAGCACGAGAGTGATTTTTGAATAAACACTGGGGAAGTGCTTATCTGATCAAATTATTTCATATGCAGATAGTACTGGCATGGATGAAACAGTTGATAGGATATTATAGCCAGTTACAATAAATGTGTCAAAAAATACGTTTGATGAATAATGAAGCAATTAAGAAAGAATTGCAGGAAATATTTGCAAGCTACCTGGAAGGGAAAGGCTTGAATTCAGTCCTTGAATAAAACCAAACATTAAGGATGGCCATGACTACAATCTGAACCTACCTGTCTAAAGAAGGATCTGCTAGGTAAAGTCTCTGGCTATCAAAAAAATTTGTTTTGGGTTTGACCGTTAAAAACTGAGGCTTAGGCAATGTGAGAGATTAGGTACAAATTTTGTATTGTATGATACTTCATTAACTTAATACTTTTGTAAATATAATAGGGGATTAAATTTGTTTTATCTTCTTGTGGATTAGATTGATTGTGTTGCTTCTTCTTGGCTTGAGCTATGAAAACTGCTTATCACCAGCACAATTTCACTGATTTCTTTTTTTCTTTGCAGCTCATTCTGTATGTTGTGTATTCTTTCTGTATGCCACATATTTGTATCAACAAAGCATAACTGCCTTGCTGAGTGACAAACCAGATGTACTGCTCTCTTTTTAATTTTTGAGTTTCTGGTATTTGAAAGTCAGTTGGATAGTTTGTTACAATGTTAGCTGAATGTTTAAATCAGAATATTCAGCACTGAAATTAGCAGTGAAGACATTCTGAATGTCGTTTGTAGGTCTTAAAGTTGGAGCAGATGAATAATGCAAGTCATGCTGTCATAGCTGTTGTATTTTCCACTACTTGAAATCAACACTGCACTGATGTCTAATCAATCAGTTCATTCATAGATTATAGAGTTTTCATCACAAGCCTCAGAGTTGGAATCAAGATTTTTCTTAGCTAGTGTATGTCATTTCTCATTTAAAAAAAAAAAAGGCAAAAAAGCAGCTATTTTTTTCTTAAGGAAAAAAAAAATACTTGTCCTCTCTGCTCCTTCCTCCTCTTCTGTCCCCTGGAGTACTTGAATATACTAGTATTGTGTGAATGTAGTATTTACTGTTAGGACAGGGTTAATTGCATATATGCAACCATTAGTATTCTGTCCAGTGTTGGTTTTTTTTTTGTAATTTTTTTTATATCTCACCATCTTTGTTTGTCAGAAGAAGTCTAATGAATTACCTAAGTAAAAATACTGGACTAAGTACTTTTAGAAACTGCATTTATACTATCACCAAATTCATTATGAAATCTTTTATCTGTAGTTGGTAACCCCACTTTGAATGTCATTGCGAACTTCCTTGCTGATCTACTTTATATGCTATCACCTGAACAAGAGAATGAGAACAGAACTGTCAAGTTGAGGATGGCTAGATTTCACACTTAATTTCACACAATGATTAGTAACATTATTTTAATCAATTACCTGAGGAAGTGATCAGCTGTGGTTTAGGCTGTAGGGATGATAGTAAGTGTCAAAGAGTACATCCAGACACTATTTAGTAGTAAAGTCCCTGTCATATGAACTGACAGATGAAATTATTTAAAAGAAAGTAATTTGACAGGTAAACTGAAATCAGTTTTTTTCCATACCATTAATTTGGGGAGAAGTGCTTTAGGGTTTGCAGAAATTTAATAAATATGCATAAGGTGATATTTTGTGTTCCACATCCTTTACATTTATACTGGCTTATTAAAGATTTAATTAAGTTTTCTAAAAAGGGAGAGGATGCAGTCTTGCAAAAAATGTAGATGACAGTATGGGTTCACAATAATTAGGGCTTCAGGGATAAAATAAAGGGTCTCTACAGTTAATGAATATTAAAGCAATGGCTCCTCTGAAAACTTCAAAAATGACAGCATTTTATTTATCCCATCTGCCTTCTGTTTGTATTCTAGCTCCGGTCCTTCAATATTTGTGACAAATGACATGCCATTTACTTCTGCAACTATTGGTAATAAACAAATGCTTCAGAATGTATTTCATTTTCCTGTTCTGTGCATAAGCAGATTTTTTTTGCCATCTCCCTAGTCTTTATTATCCTGCAGTGTCTTTATTGTCCATCTGTTTAACTCTTCTAAACAAAACCACAAAAAAAAAAACCACCTTTAGATCAACTTTAGTAATATTTTCCTGTTGAAGCAGCATCTCAGGAAGCATTGTAAAGCATGTGTTCTTACAAACACCTTCTTAAATTGCTTTGGTTTTCGTTATCTTATTTCCAGAACCCTCACAATGATGAGACAGTAGATGTGAAGCAACTGTAGATTGTCTACTTGCATTCTTAGTTGATCTCTTGCATGTTGTATGCAGGTGTACGTAAACAAATGAAGGAGATCTGTTGTCTTCCTTTATCATAGCTTATACACTTCAAGGGCTAGAGCTCTCTTTAGTTTGTGCTTGTCTGGTGCCTTGCATGGTTGCATTCTGCTCCTTGACTAGGATTTCATAGGACACTGTTTAAAGAGCAATAGTCAAATCATAGTTCCTTGCACACAATAATTAAGAGCATAAATCAGAACAGTGTTATGCTTATGACCTAAACTTGTCTACAAAAATCTTTATCGCTTAGAGTAGATGAAATGCATTGTTCTACTGTTTAAAAAGTCTGTTCAGTACTGAGTTACTGAGTTGAATACAACTGCCATGGATTCTTTTATTTCCCTTCTTTAGAGTGTGTAAGGTCTCAAATGTAGCTTCTTCTTTCTTTATGCTTTACAGACCATATTTAAACACACTTTTTTGTCCTTGTGCTGTGAGTATAGCAGAAGCTCACATCCTTTGTTGTGCTTACACCTTCTTGGCAGTTTTCCCAATCTACTTCTTACTTTCATTGTTAATCATTGTTGTTGATCACTCTTGTTGATCCCATGTTACTTTAAAAAAAAAGCAAAAAAACAAAAAAGAAAAAGGGGCTGTTAAACCTAGTTTGGACCATGAAGAGAGATAACAGGTAGCTGAGCTTGCACTAAGTGTTTTTTACACTTCAGGAACTGAACTCTCACCAGCACAGCCAAAGCCTCTGTAAGACCCTTGGATTGCCTCTGGTATACATCTTCTGGCAGAAGCGTACCCTTTCCTGAAATTTCTCTTCTTGGTTGAAATTTGAAATTGTAATTGTCAAGAGATTAGTTTGTGTTCCTCTCTTTTTGTCTCCCTGACAGTCTGTTTAAATGCCATTTACAAGTAGCAGAAGAGTAAATTTTCTTCTTGAATTAACTGTGTTTTTTAAGTGGAAACTTTTATGTGCTTTATACATAGCATTTGTATTTCTGTATAAGTGCAAACTTTTGTTTTACTGTTTGTTACAGGTTCTGGTTAACTTATCCTGAATGCAGAACTGTGGATGTGTGAAATGACTTAGTAGCATACAGATTACTTTTATGTATTTTTTTCCTTTATGAAGAAGTGGTAAAAAGCCATCTGGGCTGTATACCCCTACGTATTTTATGGGATCTTTAAATACTTTTATTTCTGTACACTTATTTGTCATTTGAACCATATGTGCACATAATTTCTGACAAATGTTTTTTTCAGAAAAATATTATTTCTGTATTAGTGCCACATATTAGTACCACAAAACTGCTAACAGTGTTGGTCATTTGTCCAAAGTCGCTAGGCTAAGCTAATAGGTTGTAAGAAAACAGGTGAGTTCAGTGTAGCTGGTGTTACTTGGATTCTGTGTGTAAACATTTATTTGGATGATAATATTCTACAGTTTCAGTCCTTCATATTTAACTTTGTGTGCGTATATATAGTCCAAAATGCTGTTTTTAATTTTTATTTTTGTTTACTCTGTATGTTCATTTTATAAATGATTTATTTACTGGAACTATATATTGTTTTGCAGAGCAAATTCAATTCAATTGAACTAAATTCTTGGAGAGGGAGATAAGTACTTATGCACGAGGGTAATAAATTGGAAAATAATGCCTCACATACTTATTTTAAAATTTGATTCAGAGCTGCAAGTTGACAGCAAATCACATCGCGTTCTAGTTAAAGGATAGCTCTCTGTCAAATGGAGATAAAGTCTGTTCTCAGTCTTCATGTCTGTAGGGATTAGGACAGTAATTGCGTCTAATTTTGGGTAATTCTATTCTCCTCCATATGGTCACTGATGTATTATTTCAGTGCAAACGTATGGAAGAGTTGAAGTGTCCGTTGTGGATTTCTTAAATCTGGATGTAAACCCTGTTGTTTAAGTTTGATCTTTAGGCATGGTAGAATGAGGTGTATTTGTTTGTTCTTCTTCCCACCATAATTATCTTCTGTCGATGGAAGAAAAATTATTATATAAATAGACAATTTTATTTAGGACTATGCACATTTGTAATACTATTATTCACATATTTCTTTTTTTCATTTTTCCCCTCGTATTAGAGGATACATTTCTGTGACTGTGGGTAATAAAGTTTTGGGAAAAAGGTATTTATTAGCACGAAATATAATCATTCATGAAATTAGTTCATGATGTGAAATCTAAAACTCTGGGTCTCTTGAACAGCATGATTAATTGTGCCAGGTTAAAATTGGAAGGAGCTAGTCAGGGTTATCTTTGCTCTTCCTTTGGCATATTTCCTAAGACTAGAAGAAGTTTGAGTCTCTTATACGATTAAAATCTCCCTAATAAATTATGTTTAAAGCTTTGCAACCAATGTGAAGTGAATGTTCCCGATCGGCATTTTTGCATGATTTGGTTCATGTTCTTGCACGTGCAGTGAATACTTAACCATTTTGATGTTAAATATATTTATGAGATCTTACCTTTGTTTTTAGGTATCTGTGATCTTCTTTTCAATAGCAGTTCTTTTGTCAAAGGTATTCCTCTGCTCCCCAAAAAACTTTTTTCTCACTTGATCTTTATGTAGTCGGTTAACTTGCCAATTAGGTCATCTTTGTAATGTTAAGTTGGCAAATGAATAGATCAGAATGATGAATAGATCAGAACTGTGTTCTCTGCTTCAGTTGCTGCTTCAATTTTTACAGTTTATCTTTCTAACAGGGAGATGTGAGCTTAGACCATTGTTCTACTGCAGCAACTAGATCTATTGGGGTAGCTAACTTTGCCATTTAATTATAATGGCAAAACCTGTAGTAGCATTTGTTGGGGAAGTGGTGAAGTGATTTTTTGTAGGGTCGCATCGAGAAAAAGGGCAGCACTGCAGACCTTCTCTTTTGTAAAGGAGAACAATTTGCATGAAAACAACTTCTGCACGTTGCTGAATTTATAAAACAAGGTTTCTGCCATGCCTATTTTTTATTATTATTTCTTATTGCACACTGGATGGGAATTGAAAAGTGAATGAAAGCTGGAAGGTAGAGTGGTTAACTAGCTCATTAATATTGACATTACAGAATGCAGATTTCTAAACCAGAATATTTAAATGTGAGATAATAAATTGAATTAGCTGTAGTGTATCTTTTCACTTAGCTGCTAACCAAGAAGAGAGGAAACTGCACACATTTTATTTGTGCACATATGGATGTGTTCCATAAAGATAACGTGGCCTTTGGCTTCAGTAATTTTTCAGTATTTATCCTTTTTGGAGTTATTTTAAAGACAAAGATAGCATTTTCTATTTCAACATGTCCCTTAAATACAAATGATAAAGACCAGGACAGTATATAATAGGATGTGTGTGCTCACATTCCTGCAGTGTTTTGTAGGAGTCCAGAATTGATGTGGATTAGGCTGGTGCTTGGCCTGGCCTGATGGAGTTGCTGCTAAGAGCTCACTGTACGTGAGAATGGATCGGAGTGCCTGCTGGTAATCAGAGACAGAGATGTCTAGTTCTACAGCTAGGAAAAAAAAAAACCTGGAAGTGCTTCATTTACTCATCTGATTGCTCTGAAGGCTAATTTCAAGTTATATGCCTGTTTTTCTGTTGCAGTTGTATGTCCTCATATCATTTTTTTTCATTTTTCTCCATCTCCTTTTCTCCAGATCTCCTTAAATTCCACCACTGATAAAATACTAAATTTTATCTAAAAACTAAATTCTTTTTTTTCTTCTTTATTATTAAAGAACTCGTGCTCAGAAGCACAAGAACAAATACTAGTAATTAGTTATGTTTCTTTAAACACAAATTCAAATTGGATATCCAATCTTATTATACAAAACAAATTATTTTTATGTAGTTTTTAAGAACAACAAAACTTTGTCTTTCTTCCATTCTTAAGGAGTGACCTCCATATGTTGAACAATCCAGACAAGCACATAGCAGACTTTTGAGGAGAAGGAAAAAGTCACCAAAGCCAAAATAAGCCGTTTGATCTTATGCCAGTGCACTGAATTCTTTGTCAAATTGTGGTTAGATAGCCAGTATTTTAACACATTGCCATTTTACAGTGATCTGCAGGTTGTACCCTGGCTAGTTATGCTTGCTGTGCAATCTGAACTTTTATTATTTATGATGCTACTGAAATTTTCAGACTTCCATATTCTTTCAATGTTTTTTGGCATCTCAAATTTTAAGGAAGAAAATGCATCTGATACCTGTGGTGGGTATTAAGATGTTTCAGTATCTCTGGTAACAATACTAACTTTTTTACTTTAAATCTCAATAACCAGTTTGGTCACAGCTTTCAGAGTAAAACTTTTATATTCTCATTTTGTACATAGACCAATTTGTGCAGAAAATAGGTAACATGCTTAACTCAAGATGGGAAATATTTGTTGCTTATTACTGCATCTTTGCTCTGAGATCAGCCTTTTAGTTCTCTTATTATTCAATGTGTTGTGAAGAAGTGAATGAGAAATTTAACTATATTGCTTAATTTCCCTGTGTTCTAATAAGAAAGGTAACTCTTATTTATTAAAAGTAAAGGTGCCAATAGGGAATAGGTACTCACTTCATAGGAATTCACTCAGTAATCTATGACCTCTGCCTATTCTGTTTCTAAGTTCTGAGAGATTAAGTAGCTAGTGTGCTCATACTCAGAATGTTTTTCAACCAGATGCTTTTTGAGGACTGTAGATAACTTAACTGATCTTTCTGTGCTTGTGTGGAAAATCTTCTTTGTAAAAATTCTGATGATGTATTTAGTTAAAGGTCATTTAGCCTAATTTAAGTCTTTCATGTTCTTTAATATTATCTACTCTCATTTTAAATGCCCATTATATAGTAACAAAATAAGTTGAAGTACTGCTATGTTCCTTGATGGAACTATTAAAAAAAATAAATAAATCTTGCATTCATTATTAAAGGGATTGTGTCAACATTATTATGGCTTGTTTGGTGGAGCTGTCATTGTTTTCTTGTTCAAGCAGTATATTTCTGATTACTAAGCATTGCTTAAGTACCTTACTACAATTTAATTTCTGTCCTTTCATTCCCCTCTATTGCGGTAAGTTTTCACTCATTTATGGAGCCAAAGTATCTCTGATTTGTATCATATTTACTGTGCATTTATTTAAATGATTGTTGAAGCTAAATCAATTAGCAGCATTTCTTTTAATAGAATGCCCCTTACCATTCTAACTTTAGAATCTAGTTCACTGTGAAGTGTTAGTGATTTTCCCATAGATACAAGTTTATAATAAGCTTTTTTTGTTGTTGTTAAAATAAAATTTGATTTCATTATAGCAGATCTTTCTGTGATAGAAAGAAGAACCTACAGGATTTGCATTTTAGCATGTTATTTGAAGTAATTTATTAAGTTGATGATGAGGAAGTAAGTCCCTTTTCATCACTGCCTGTAGTTTGGTTATCTGTTGTAATCTAGTTTTATTATCTGATTACTGGGTAACTTTGCAGTGGTAGTAGAGTAATTGACAGCTTTAAGAGTTTAGACTCTGTGTGGTGATTCCACCATGAAGAGAGCTCAGCTATGAATGGCTGTGTAAAATGTCTCTAATATTACTGTTTATAAAGAGAAAAAATCTGACTAACATTTAAGTTCTTCATTTTTTTCAGAGATGCTTTTACACAGT
This sequence comes from Gallus gallus, assembly GCF_016699485.2. NCBI lineage: Eukaryota > Metazoa > Chordata > Aves > Galliformes > Phasianidae > Gallus > Gallus gallus. The sequence continues at coordinate 63,219,322 of NC_052535.1, read as the reverse complement.
TCTCTAAGATTGAGTTTCGAGGCACTTGCCAATATATATGTAATTTCTTTCATCTTCAGAATGTTTTGACTGACTTCCCTGAGCTAGTTCTTTCTTTTTGTCTTAGCATACATTAATACTCTGAACTCTTGTTCCATTTTTGCCCCCTTTCAAATGGTGTTTTATTGCCAGCATTACACCGAAGCAAAAGGAACCTCAAATTTCAAAAGTGATGGAGCTACTGTTCAGTACTGTTCATTTGCATCCATTAAATATCATGCTTTCCATCTAACGTTTTGAAATTGAAAAGGTTCTGAGGAAGATCTGAGAGAGCTGAGACTGTTTAGCCTGGGGAAGAGGCTCACAGCTGTCTTATCAGTGTGCAGGAATACTGAAGGCAAGATAAAGAAGGTTCTTCTCAGTGGCATCTGTTGCAGGATAAGAGGCAGTGGGCAGAAGCTGAAACACATCTGTCTAAATATCAGGAAGCACTTGTTTGCTATGGGTGGCTGAGTACTGACATAGGCTGCCCAGATGCTGTGGAGTCTCCTCCTTGTAGATCTCCAAAAGCTGCCTGGATGTGAGCCTTGGCACCTGCTCTGGGTGTCCCTTCTTGTACAGGGGTTGGACTAGATGGATCCAGAAGCCCCCTGCCAACCTCAGCTGTTTGGGAATTCTGTGAAATTGCTCTACAAGTGTGAACTTAACCTACAACCAGGCAGGTTTTTAAATTCTAGCATCATTTTGTGGAGGACGAAATCCAGGGATGCAAACTGTTTTCTTGATCTTCAGGCTTAAAGTTTGTTTCTAATTGCCTGTACTACATTCCAAAGTAACATCAAAATCAACTTCATGTTGATTTTTTTTTCTATCTTCTTCCAGTGTTTCTGTTATGGATACAGAAAATATTACTGGAGAAATAATTCTGAAGAGGATTTTTGTTAAGGATCTTACTGCTTTCTTCAAGAGTGTCCTTTTCTTGTTGTGTGAAAAGTCCATGGGATACATTCCCTGTCATGAACTGCTTAACACGTGAACAAATGGATCCTGGATTACTAGGTTCTAATGGCTTGCTCTGTAGCAATGTATTTTATTAGTAGTTTTCTTATTTTAAAGAGGTCCAACACAATATGAGAATTCATAATAAAGTTGATGGGGAAGCATTTGGCTATGTATTACTGTCTGAAGAAATGGTAAGCTTGTTTTTAGAAACAGCGCTTGAGAATAGCTGTTAAACAGGAGTCTTAAAAGAGACTGCAGTGTTTTTTTTCAAGGACTCTGTGGACGTTAGCCTTAACAGATAGAAAAAAGACATTTGAGGGGGAAAAAGAAGAAATGGCTTCTGCCTTGTTTTTGTACAACTGAGATTTTGCTTCTAGTACTCAGATGTCATTTCTTTAAATGATATGGATAGTTTATTAAGGCTGCATGCTGATTATCCAGATGCTGAAGAAATGAAGGGAAAAGAGGAGGATCAAAAGTTAGTTCCTTTTTCTTAAAAAAAAAAAAAAAGCAAAAAAAAAAAAAAGCAGCACAATATTAGTACTGAGTCTAGAAGTTGTTATCCTTTGTAGCAAAAGAGATACACAAATTATGTAATAGTAATAGCAGTTGAATGGCTTCTGGCAATTACTTCATAATTCTCTACTGGAACTACAGCCACATTAATGAGTGCTGTGAGGAAAATACTGCAGCAAATTGAACTTGGTGAAAGATCTTGGAGGGTGTTTGGAGGAATTCCTGAAACTACTGGAAATACTAGTAGAAATTAATGTAAAAGGCTGTCTTATCTAAGCATGTGATCTTGACTAGATCTCACAAATATTTGAAAATGACAGACTGAATGAATGTTATTGTGTCTCTCGATGATCCATAGCTGCGAGATGTGTTTGTGGAATAACAAAGATTTTATTTTTGAAATTATAGTTGTGCACAGAACTAACATAAAACATCTGCTTAAAAATCATTAGCTTACCTATCTACAAAGATCAGCCATATGAGGTTACCAGGACTCTGAAGAGTTCTAAATACTGAATGAAACAGTTGTTTATAAGATGAAATGAACTATCAGTGCAGATCTATATTAGATTCTAACTTTTTGCATTATTTTAATATTTTGCAGAGTTTTTTTTTTAAACAGCCTCCCCCCCCCCCCCCCCCCCCCCCCCCCCCCAATCAAGAAACTTTGTAATATTTTTTGCTAGGTCACCCTGAAATCTTTTCTAGTGAGAATAAACAGAACTTGTTAAGCCTTCCCATGCAGCATTTAGTCTCGGAATCCTGGTTGTCCTATATTGTGCTGTCCCAAGTGTAATATCCTTTAAGTATAAAGGTGACCTAAACAAGATATGCTATGAGGTTTAGCAAATGCTTTTGTTATAGTATCTTCTCTCAAATTCATAATTCATCCGTCTGATGTTTCTCATTGTATTTTTAATTGCCTCTGTACTGTGGAAAACAGCAGCAACAACAATAAATTCAAAAGTGGGGAGAAAAGTCTATATTAGTGTTGCACAAGACATCTTACAGAGGTCTATTTCTGTATACTCAGCAAGAGATGAATGCAGTGTTTAATGCAACACAACAAGGATATGTGCTTGTTCACAGTACTACTCATAATACTCTATAATTAGTACTGTCAAATTTATTTTAGATGAACTATATAAATATCTATATCCATGAAGAATAAAATTTGTAACAAATTATGAACATGATGAAAAGTATTTTAAAAAAAAAAGAATTAATTTCCTGTATTTCTGAAAATAATCAAATTTGGATTGTACTTCCTGGAAATTCATGGAAATCCACTGGATAAAATAGATCCATGTAAACAATCATGTAAGTTACTTTCTAGCCTGCATTTTCTACTCTGGGGAAAAAAAAAAAAAAGTATCTCAATGTAATTTCTTGTAGAATTACCAGATGATAGCTATATGTAATAGGAAATTAACAAGGTTTTTTCTTTAATTGCTAGTAATGGGTCTTATGGCCTAAAATCAAAAACATCAGTACTTAGTTCTCTAGTGCTTTATTTACTCAGATCTTAAAATGACACATTACATTTATTCCCATAAAATCTAGACTATTTTGCATAATGATGAAAATCAGTTGTCTGACTCGAGGAAGTAAATCCTGTCTAAACCATCACAAATATATCAACTTCAAGTCAGTGGAGCATAATATTGAGTAGTTGTACTGTGCCAGCTTACATGGGTTCTCATTATTATGTTTAGATAATGGCTTTTTGTAAATAGAAATAATACTTTTATCTCTTTTCAGAGACATTACTGTCTTAAAAGATTTCTATGTACATCAGTAGTTATATTTTCACTGACACATGCTTATTTATTAAACAAAACCAACCAAAGAAAAAAAAACTGATAATGTGGGAAGGAAACATTTATGCTATGGATTCTCAATAAAGGATTTAATTTCCTACCTACAGAACAAGGATCAAAGAAATTACTTCTTCAAAAGAACTTGATATCCATATGCCACGTGAGCTCTAGTTTAGCATTGCCTCTTAATGAAAGAGAAACTGTAGAGAATAGTTAGAGAAACTCCTGCTTTTGCAAAAAATTATGGAATGTTTGTGAGGGAAAGTAATCATTTTAGTTTTCCATTTCAAAAGGGAAATAAAGTGCATAAAACAATTGCATAAAATTGATTAATTATATACGAGTATTTTTTGGTTAAGGTTTATGAATGATATGAACTATTTGGGGTATGTTCAAGAAAACATATCAATAGTTTATATTTATATGCAGGCATGAGGTGAACAACAGACAGCAGAGAAATGAATGACTTTAAATTAGCAGTAACACTATTTTTATTTTTAATTGTACTGTCTTCTAATTCCACTGCATATTGGACCCAATAATTACATGTCTGTGATTGTTTATCAAAAGTTTTTAGAGAAGTTAACTATTCATACAATGCTTAACTGAAATGCATTTATAAATACAGCTAGTTTTTCTAGTTACATTAAGAATAATAGGGTAAAAAATGTTACAACAGGTTGAAATTTAAGGTAGATGTCAGGTTAAGAGACATTTATGAGTTTTACATGTATTGTCAGTGCAGCCTTGCATTTTTTTTTTACAGTAAAATTTTTCATAATATTACCTATGAAACTAACATTTCTCAGGAACATGGATCACTCAAGTGAATAAAATGATCTTCGTGAACGATGGTCTTTCAGTCTACATTAGCTTTCTTTGTTACAATATACATGTAGGAAACAGGATGATCAAGCCATCTCAAAGGTCTTGATTGACAAAGTTATGATTTAAGAAATCCTTTAAAACTGTAGTCAACATTTATACTACCTTTGGTACAGGAGATAACTTTTAATTATAAATTCATTACTTTTGCTTTTTTATATCACAAACTGTGAAATTAGAGCTACTCAACTGAATCTGAACTTTTCATCAAGAGAGATAGAATGGCTTGCTAATAAATGATGTCTCAGCCTTACTAGTGGTAGACAGTTGATTGAGGCCTCGTCTAACTCTTAGTATTATTTTTGAGGACTTTTTCTTAATATTAGTGGTATCTTCTTTTACAGACCACGACCCTAACTTTCCAGAGTTAAGGTTTTCCATGTTCACAAGCCTAGTGGTATTGAAGGAGCACTTCAAAGATAAAACCTTTTCTGAAAGCTGAAGGAGGCAGTTGGTAGATCCAGTACTTTCCATATGAAAGGAAGCTAATTTGGGCTAATTAAGAAACTGAAGCATTAAGTAGGATTTTTGGGACTTCACTTTTTCAGTAGTCCTTTATGCTGTAAGTTACCTGTGTGGTGATGTTCTAACTAAAGACAAGGCAAATCAGAGGAGATTTAAAGATGAAAGAACTCAAAATAAACTTTATGCAATGTAAAGCACTTAGGAAAATCTAATTATTTAGTTGTTTATTTTCCCCCAGCCATGAATGATTTTATCCGAGTCTACAGAAATTTACAAGTTTTAGCCAAGGAAAATTAGCAGTCAAGTGAGGGGAAACATCTGTAAATATTAAGTTGTGGTTATTGTTGTTTATCCTTTATCTTATAAGACATTGTGTTTAGGGAGGATGAGTGAATAAAGCTTTGTTTAGAGTTGCTAATCTTCTAGTCACAGAGTACTAAAAAGAGGGCTTGTAGATGCCAAGCTCTGCTGATTTAAGAAGCAAGAAAGAGATAGGGATGTTGCTGGGAAGCAATCCCCAACAGGGAATTGTTCTGTTGGAAGCTTCTAATCAGCTGCAGATGACAGAAGCTAAGCCTGCCAGCATCTTCTTTCTTGTAACTTGCTACAGCTTGCTTTCAGTTTTGATAGGTAGCATAGGTGTTTCATCACATCAGTGGAAACTGAGATTTAAAACAGAGGAACTGTAACTGTATTCTTTTGTTTTGTTCTTGCTTCAGTGGTACAGACAAGTTAATGTGGAAAATTCCTTTGTTAGCCATAAAAGCACAAAAGCAGAATTATGTAGAATTGCTCTTCCAAGAACCTGATTTCAGTAGGGACTGCTCTTCTGGCTAATGGGATTAAGGCCAAAACATTAATTACTCTGCCCCTACTGAAGCAACAAAATTTATTTTCATAGGTGATCTCTTCATGGAAAAATCCCTGTCCTAAATAAGTAAATAAACAACAAACAAACAAACAAAACTGCTTTTTGTTGCTTCAGAAAGTTTCTGTATTTTGATTTTTCTCAATTATGTTTTTAAGGGTTATTTAGTTTTGAAAAAATATGCTTTGTATTTGCATTCATTTCAAAACAGTGTAAGAATGGAAGCAATGTTATTGGTTTGGTTTTACAGTTCTTAGCATTTATGTTGTTTCCACACATCTTACATATTCTCTTTCTGAGTGGAGAGGGTATCAGCTAATGAGAATAGATAAATGATACAGAGCTGCCTTCTCTGTATTTAAATTGATTTAAGTATTCTGTGTAGCTGTTTGCATCAACAAAATTCTGAGTTGTTTTTGCCTAAAGGAGGAATTTCCCTTCCTCAGATTTATGCTTGTGGATTTTTTCAGTGTTTCAACTAAAATAGTCCCATTGAATTACCAGCATAAAGCTGGTAAATTAACTAGTAAATATTTATAGCAACTCTGCAAATAAATAAGCTTAAACAAGTGCAGGGTCTTTATTTGTATGGAACAGAAAGGAACAAAAATGAATTATTGTCTGTGGTTTTCTCGATAATGAGTAACAATTGTTTGTATATCTCAGTCAACACTAGATGAGTTTTGTTTAGAGAATTATAGAGTCTTAGGGACCTTAAAGATGATCCAGTCCCAGTCCCCTGCCATAGGTAGGGCTGTTACTCAGCAGATAGGCTGCCCATGGACCCATCCATCCTGGCCTTGAGCATCTCCAGGGATTGTGCATCCACAGCTTGTCTGAGCAGCCTGTGCCTCACCACCCTCCAAGTAAAAAAAATTCTTCTTAATACTAATCTAAATCTCCTCTGTTTCAGTTTAAAGCCATTCTTCCTTGTCCTATCAGTATCTGCCCATGTGAAATGTTGGACTCTCTCCATTTTATAAGCTCCCTTCAAGTACTGGAGTACCACAATGAGATATCAGACCCTTCTCCTATCTGAACAAGACCAGCCTTTCTTCATAGAAGAGGCGCTCCAGCCTTCTGATAATCTTTGTGGCCATCTTCTGGACCCGCTTTAACAAGTCTACATATTTCTTGAGTTGGGGGCACCAGGCCTGGATGCAGTTCTCCAGCTGGGGCCTCACAAGGACAGAGTGTGCACTGCTGGCTTGTATACAGCTTTTCATCTGTCAGGACCCACAAGTCCTTTTTTCTCCCAGTCTGTACACTTACATGGGATTGCCCCCAACTCAGGTGCAACACTTTGCACGTGGCCTTGTTGAATCTCATTAGGTTCACAGCGAGTGAATTGGATTTAATCATGTTCTTTTATCTGGAGATGTGAAGGATTCTAGCAAACAGGAAAGTTTGCCAGGTGGGAAGAGTTGAATTACTAACACATCTGCAAAAGTTCAGAAGTCTCAGAGTGATTCACTTGGTTGATAGTTTTTGTATTTGTGTGGTTTGATGGTAACTGGGGAAAGAACTACACTGAAGACATTTTTATTTTCTTTGTGAGAATAATTTTGGATGGATCACTTTCATTTTATTTTCTAACAGTGCCTTCCTGTGCACCAGAAGACATTTTTTTCCTATCAAGTTTTTTTTCCTTTGCTTTTCAACTGTTATTTTATACAGAAGTGTTTTGTTTTTTTTTTCCCCCTGGAGATACAACTCAAGTCATGCCTTCACTTGACAACTATTTTCTCTTATTTTTATACAACTTTATTTTAAAAACTCAATTTTCTTAGAAAAATTTCTAAGATACTTTCTGGGTTGTGAAATCTCTAAATCCAGTCTGCTAACTTCAGCATTTAAAGCATACATTTATTTCTCTTTGAATAGGCCACTCATTTTCAGAGCATACTAAGAAGTGGGTGCCTTTTTGATACTAATTTAAAACAGCCAATTGTAATGCTGAAATCTGCCATATTTCCAGAAAATTGATACTCAAAGTAAAACGCATCACTACAGGAGAAGCTCATTTAACACTAGATGTGTATTTCTTTCATTATTGAATGAGATGAGCAGCATTCACTGTGCAAAGATCTTATCAATGACAGAGCAGTATCAGACCTTCAACTGTCTGCACAATGTTATAAACCAGAACCTTAAAACATAGTACATTCCACAGATTTGATTGTGAAGTTTAGAGCTACTCTAGAAGATTTTTCCTATTAATAATTCTGCAAGAGTAGACTTTCTGCAATAGAAGTGGCTTTTAAAAGTGGTAGGATAATAAAGTGCAGACAGTGACCTAAGATTTGGTAATCTGGTCTATAGAAGGAGTTTTATGATGTATGTAGTTATCCATCATCTGAATCAATGGTAGTTTTATGCTTAAAACAAGTACATTGTTCAGAATCCAATGAAGCAAGTAATAAAATGGTACCTGATAGCTTCATATTCCTGAAGTACTAGCTTGTCTGCCTAGTGTGGTAAATTTAGTAGGTTAGTTTGCCTGGTAGTTTTTTTATCCGGTGCACTGAGAAATAGCCTACTTTCTGTTAGGTTTGTTTGTTTTGGTTTTGTTTTGTTGTGTTTTGTTTTAAAAGAAGTTTCATAATATCTTTTTGAAGTTAAACTACCAAAAAATTAGTAAGCCTTTTAGCAGAAGAAAAGTTCTAGTATTAATTGTTTCATTGGTATTCTCCTGTTAAACAGCTGTAATCTCTCATTCAGATTGGTAATTATGGATCTCAACCAAAGTAAGAGAATGCCAATGAAAATTCAAAGGATTATTTTTAGTCTTAGTAGGGACAAAAACTGTTTCAAAACTATGTATGACTTAGGCTGATCAAATCTTCTTTTAAACTTGAAACTTCTGATTACAATTTGTATCTTATAAGGAGCTGTGCAAGAGCCATCTTTTCTAATACTTAAGGTATAAGATGAGAAAGGTAGTGTAATTTTCTGGTAACCCTAGTACTTCAGTCTTTCTCTCACTCATATACATAGGTCACTCCACAAGTAATGCCACCTGTTTATTTCCATGGAAACTACAACACAGACAAAGAGCACAATAACACTGTTTGATAGAGCAGATTTTCAGCTACAAAACTTTATTTTTCAGCATAGTCATCACCATTAGCTATGAGTTTTCACAAGTGATAAACAAGAGCCTTCATGCCAAACCTATAAAAATCTGCATGGCCATCTGGAATTTCACTTGTCTTTCATGTCGTTGTTACCACTGCTGAAACGCCTCACTGTGCTCACATCCACTGTTTGGTCTCCATGCACATTCATCAAGTATTGGTGAATGTTAATTGGTGCCTTTTTTTTTTTTTTCATGGAGGAATTCAGCAGCATACCTTTGCTTCATATGCACTTTTATATCAGATGCCATTTTGTGAAACTGCCCCTCTGCTGTTATCAATTGCATGACAACAAAATGTAATAGAATATTGGTTATAATGTTCAGCATCTACTGCCATACAACTAACATCTGCCTCTGACATCGTGGGCCAACATAATAAAATAGGAGGTGTTACTTTTGGAGCAGCCCTTGTATGTATATTGGTGATCAATATAGCCTAAGTAATTTTTATTCTGATTTTATCATTTATTTATTTAATAACCTATTTATTAACCTCATCTCCTTGGACAGTTCTTACGCAGTATTTCAGTTCATCTTTGTTGTACCTGTCATCACATTCCCTTTTTCCCAGATCCTCATTACTTTGTCTGCCTACTGCCAACTCATGCTTGCTTTGTCATAGGTCTCTCCAATTTTCTGACCACAGTTTCTCTCTTGCTTGCTGGCCCTTCACTGGTTTTATCATCTATTTTTTCTTTCCAGAGCAGATTTTTCTTTCATTATAATATTCCTGTAATTTGATTTTTACTGTATAGAGTAAACGATATAATGTTTTGTTTTCTAAAGCTACATGGAAATTAACTGCCATACTGGTATCTTACATTTAGTTTTCCTTGCTTTACTCCACTGTCTAAGTAACAAGCTGTATTCATTTCATTTTATGTATCATTTCTCTGATATGATGAAAGACCAAACAGTTGTTTTAAGATACTTGTGAACTACTTGTCTACATATAGGATAAATGTACATATAGGATAAATTATGCTGTAGAGCTGCCCCCTAACTTCCAGCTTAAGTCAGTAGGAGCTCAGGGGTTGCGAAACTAGAATATAGTTACAGAGAGCTTCAGGTTTAAACTTAAACATTCCTCTTCTCTGTCCTCAATTACAGAATCTTCTGGCTGAGAAGGTGGAACAGCTAATGGAGTGGAGCTCAAGGCGCTCGGTCATCCGCATGAATGGAGACAAATTTCGAAGATTTGTGAAGGCTCCACCTCGTAACTACTCTGTGATAGTGATGTTCACTGCTCTCCAGCCACAGCGGCAGTGCTCTGTTTGCAGGTAATTTATACCATAGTGATTTTTTTCCATCTTTCTCACCTCAGTTTTCAAGTGAATGTTTTAATCATTGTTCAGTATGAGTCAGGTTGTTCTTTGCTTGGGGCGGATATTTACTGTTTAACAGCCTTAAGTGTTTTTTACAGCATCTTTTTCAACTTCTTTTCAATCTATATGACAATTTTCAAAAGTTTTCTCAGTGTTTTTTAATTACAGTTGAATAAAATGTATAATGCAGAAAAAAAAAATCAATCAACACACATTTAAGAAATTGCTTTATGCTTTGATCTCTCCAAAGATGTTTTGTGATTAAAGTGAATAATCATTATTTAATAACATGACATCCCACTAATTTCTTCTTTTAAGTGATACCAGGGCTCTGGTGCATATGTGAGTCTGTGATTTCACAGATTTGAACAGTTCTTAAAAATGTAAGCATATTTTCCCATGAGAACGTACATACTGAGGAATATTGTCTGACACTGCACTTTTTCTAATATGTGCTGGTAGCTCCTTTCAGAATAAATATTGAAGTAGTGCTGTTATACTTTTAATACAAGATCTTTTTCTGCAAATTTCTAGTTCAACAAAGTTAATCTAAAAATGATTAATGATAGATGTGGGACTGGGGCCAAAGAACTGAAAGCTAGTCATGTATTTAATTACCTTACTAAATCAGAAACTGAGCTAATAAAACCTTCTTCAGCCAAAATGTGCATTGGAAATTACTGAGTCTAGCAATAGGTGGGTTTATTGTGCTGGATATTCTAAACAGTATCTAAATATGCAGCAAAATGCTACATAGGACTGTGAAATAGATAACCTTTATAGGAAGAGGTATTTCTTGGTTTTAAGGAGGTGCACTGTAAATAACATGCACAGTTGATAAATGTAGCAAGTAGCTTGTTGGATTTGTTAGGTGATAGAATGCAATTCTTAATATAGAAACTTCAACTTGGGTAGTGTTGTAAGATTTAAACCTGTAGTTCTATTTTCCTTGAACTTTGTCATATATTTTTTTCTTAATATTGATGTTGATTGCATTCCCATGAGTTCACCATCAACTCTGAACTCTCAAGGAGAAGGTGTAAGTACAAAAGCTGTCCAACATTCCTAAGTCAAAGGAATATTATTTTACCACTTCTTAACACATGGCAGCTACTGTTTGTTCTTTGTGCTGCCAGAGTTCAGCTTTAGGAGATGAAATGGGTGTTGAAAGTTTACCATATTTTAAGTTGTTACTTATTTTCTTACCAGGTAGATAAAAGTACAGGAGTTCAGCTTTATAAGGGATCAGTGTATTTGTCATCATAATGGTAGTAGCAAATTTATTCCCTATGTTATGCACAGATTTTTTTTTGCAAGACATGTGCAAACAGCATAAATATTGCTGTTATTAAGGAAGTTAATTTTGCTTAGAACTGCATATTGTTTAATGAAGTTAATTTTGCTCATAATCTTTATCCTGTAATATGCCAGTCTAGGCATTTATGTACAGAAGCAACTAAAAATCTTTAAGCGCAAGAGAAAAAATCAACATTACTGCTTTTGGTTAGGATTGTTTAAATGATTGTGAAGCTGAGATCTTCTCTTTCATGTGGAATAAAAGGAATTTAATGAGGTTGATCATACTGCGCATAAAACCATTATCAGGAAAATCGACATTTTCAAATCAATGGCTAATTAATGTGCAGAAGCACTGATAGGATATACAGAACTGAAACACATGCGTTATTTTATTGTTAGTTATTCAGTAGCCAGTTTGCCTAAAGGAAAAAACAGATTTTTAAGTAAAGCTGTAGTGAAAATGCTTCTGTCCAAGATTTAAGTTAACTGTTCCTCTTCATAATATTTTTGACACAATTGCATACAAAAAAAACAATGCTGTATTTAAGATATAACACCTGTAATTTTTGAATGACTGTCCCAAGAATGAGTACGTTTTCCCCCTAAAAATTAAGCTTATGCACCATTTAATTACCTTAAAAAAGGGTAGTGGGGGGGGATGGAATGGGATGGGACTGTCTTTTCTCTTTGGCTAGATTTGACATTTCAGTATCTCATGTGAGTGTCCAGTTTCTAAAGAATGATATTTTTGAAAGGGAAATGTAGTGTACTGCTGCTGCTTGGAGCTATCTCGAAAGCTAAATGTGCATAATACAGCATTACACAAAAACAAAAATAAGATTAATAACAAATAGGGGAGCAGTGGTGGATGATCTGCTCCTGTTTTGGAGAAGGGGAATGGAAGCTGACCATCAAAGCAGGCTGTTGCAGATTTGCACATCTGAGGCCATAAGAGATTGTGTGTCCTATCGTGTTAAAATAACCTATACCTTTCATATATCTGATTAAACTTTCTAAATATAGCCAAACGAATGAAGTCAGAATGAGCCCAAGCTTAGAATAAAGTCTATATGGCTTATCTTGTAAGTGTTTTGAATGACTGTGCTACCTGTGATGGAGAGGTAGATTCTTTCATCACAAAAGTTAGCATCACCTTTGGCACTCTTTCAGATTGCATGTAAAAATCGGTGTAGTGATCACGTTCTCTACCAGGCTAAGGATTACTCTGTCTGTCCATTGCTAAAGTGGTGTAGTTTGGTCATTGTCTAGAAGGTATTAAGGAAGATGATTTTCCTTCCTTTTAAACACCTGAGATCTTCCAAATTTTGGATGAAACTTGGTTGAATGATCTTAGCCAAATCTTAAAACTCTTTGGTTTTATATCTGTATAGTAAGAACCTGAATGTGGGGAAATTACCCTTTTTGTCTCCAAAAATAAGAGTTGTTTTTTCATGTGCAGAGGAGAAGACATTGTCTCATTGGTCACATAAAAGTTATAGGTGTGTGAAAGCATGTGGAAACAATACCAACTTAAAGTGCTGTATACAAAGGAATCCTTTGGACTTCTGATGTTTGGATGAAACTTGTGTGTAAAAATTAACCTTCCAGTCAAAGTAGCTGATCCTTTTCCTAAAAATCAAAACATAATGCATGTTTTATAGCTGTTCTGTAGCAAAAGATACTTAACGTGAGATCTTTTATACTAGTGAAATGAGAACGTCAATGTTTTGCAGGTGTGGCACATCCTTTTTAAAGACTTGTTACATTGTGAGCAACTATGCTGAGTTGTATCACGGACGATTAATTGTATCTGTTTGGGCAAGCTTGTAGCTACTGCAGAAAGCCCGCTGCAGAATGATCTCCAAGTCAATTTCTTTATAGCTTTTTTTTTAATTGTAATTTTTTTTTTTTGCACTTGTTTCAGAATTGTAATAGGTAAGCTGAAATTCAGTGTATATTTTATGTGTACTTAGGTGCTGAGCTTAATTTAATATGCATTTCATAAAGGATTCTTAAGTCTAGCTGTCTTCTGCTGTTGACTCACAGCGTGCAGAAGGAAATGACAGAGTATACCAAAGAACAGAGTCTGCATATTTGTATCATCATTTATCCTATCAGTAAGAGACATCTAGGGGGGTTTTTCATAGAGAAAAGAAAGGAAATCTATTAGTCTCACTGCTCAAGAAAATATCAAGAGAACTGCTTTCAAGTAGCCGATCAAACAGGTCAGCAGTAAAAAATAATAATAAAAAAATGTCGATCAGGGAGATGTTACTAAAAAGAAAAAGACAGGATCTCTCCATCTACCTCTCGGTTTTCTGCTGGTTGATCAAGAGCAAAAGAACAAATAGTGAGAAAATCATTGCCATGTGTCTTAGCTGTAGTGAAAGAGAATTATCTTTTGAACTCTTGTTCAGAAAAGGAACAGGGGGCATGGAAGGAGGCACTGAATGTTCTACGTATGTTTGTTTTTTTCCAGTACAACTTAGAATATTGATAGAATCATAGAATAGCTTGGGTTGGAAGGGACATTAAAGATCATCTACTTCCAACCCCCTCTGCTGTGGGTAGAGTTGCCACCCACTAGGTCAGACTGCCCAGAGCCTTGTCTAATCTAGCTTTGAAACCCTCCAGAGATGGGGCATCCACAGGTCCACTGGGCAACCTGTTCCAGTGCCATACTGCCTTCTGAGTAATATCTAAACTCTTAGTATCTAATCTAAATCTCTCCTCTTTTAGTTTAAAAATGTTTTCCCTTGTTCTATCACTAGAAGTATGGGTGAGTCCTGTTTTCCAGGATAGTACTTGTTTTTGAGAGAGAATCTTTAGTCTTGTTGTTGTTGTTTTTGCTTTCCACTTCCCAGATTCTGCAAAATGTGATCATGGTGCATCTTTTTAACTGCAGAATATCAGACCTATTGGAATGCTGTATATAGATCAGCATGGATTTTAACTTGCTTTATGTTATTACTTGTATTTAGATTGCATAAATAGCAGTTTTTAACTACTATCTATACTGTATCATTTTGTGCTGTGTGGGGAATATTCTGGACATAGTGGTAAGTTCTTTCATGTTTTCTGCCATGAAACAGAGTGATCATAAATAAAAACATAGAAGCAAATAAACATTCTGAATTTGTTATCTTTATACTAAGTAACAGTAGTTAAAATATGTCTCTAGCCTCTTCCTCTCTTCTTTTAGGCAAAATGATTCCAAATAATATGCAGGAGTTGCTTTGGAGTTAAATTACTCTATTGATCACAGTTTACTTAAGCAGATGGGTAAGAACTGTTAGGTCACCTGCTAGTCCATTCTTTGGCAATTGTACGTTCTTAATGTTTTCTTTACAGTCCAAGTATGCCAAAAAATAATGTTTCTACTACTTTCTTTGGCAAATAATTCCAGACTCTATGTTATTCCTTCAAGAACATTCCCTTAGTGTTTTTCATACTATAATGCTGTAATTGAGTAAAATTAATCAAATTTAATGTAACTCGAACTATAAGTTCCTAAATAAAACTTTTAATATCTAATGACTGTAATATAAAAATACTTAATGAATGTAATGTAGAAGATTTTGGTTAGCATCTTTCTTTTCAGTGTGTTGAATATTCCAGGAAAACCTAGTAGTAACGTTTCGTTTTGATTTGTTAGCTATTTTCTAAAAGCTTGTTAGTATTACTGCTGGCATTGCTAGTTCCTAAGTTGCTACCCATTATTACAAAATTAAGAGGTGACTAGCAGCAATATCATTTAAATCTTCCCTAACAAAAATCTGGTCAAACCAAACAAGAACAGAGCTAACATTATTCTGATGAGTTCATTGCAAGTGTGATCTTGCTCTATGTCTGTAGAGTATTTCATATAATTTATAATGATAATAATTTTATACTATGTATATATTATAATAATTTTATATAATTGATGTTATTTAATGCAAACAAATGATACAGTTGATATTAACTAATGGTAGGGATAGACAAGTAGAGAAATGGTGACAGAGTTACTATAAACCGATGTTAATTGGAGGTTGAATGTTTTACATCTAAGGGCTTACACTAATATTGTATTTAAAAAGGAGTAACAAACATTTCACAAATTATTAATGCAATTCACTGTATCAGCAGTGTATCTCTTGGAAGTGATACAGAGGATGTAGTTTTTATAATTTAATATAGTAATTGTAGGGTGTTCTTCAGTAGTAATTCTGTAACTTTTTATTCTTACCACTCCTTGTTGCAGACTCCCCCATCCACACTCACTAAGAGCTGCTGTGAGGGTGAACTGCAGAATGCTTTTCTGTCTTCAGTGCTTTCTTATAGAATATTTGTACGCTCTTACAGATAATTTGAGAAGACTTTTTTGCAAAATGTTACTTTCTGAAGGTATATTCTACCTATTACATATTTTTCAAAGTATTAGTTTAATGTAAAGATGCAAAAATACATGGAGATCAAGGGAAACAAGAGGCTTTTATCAAATAGTAGAGGCATAACTGGAGTATCCATATTTCCCAGAAGTAGTTTCTTCACAAGTGAAAAGTAGACTAAGAAGAATGCTAGCATGAAGATGAAGTGATTTTTATCTTGTTCTTATAATGAAAATGGTCCAGCTTTAATATAGCAGGTTTAACGGAACAATGCCCTACAGATACTACTTGTTTTTACAGCATTCCTTTGATGTTGTCTGACTGCCCTCTTCAGGATGACAGTCAGCGTGTTAGCCTGCTTAATGCTAGTATGTGGTTCTAGAAGCAACCAATCCAACGCATAATCCATTATTCTAATTGCAAATTTAACCTGTTGAATAATTGTTTTAAGTTGCAAGTTGTATTCAGTCAGTAAGGGTGAAAGTTGAGTTTGTGTTTCATAAGATTTATTTTTTAAGGGGTGGAGATTTTTTTTGTGATATATTTTATACAAGAAAAATGTATTCCAAAATACAAGGCAATTCCACTGCAGTTGTATGTAATATATCTCATGCCTAAGGCTGTTCTAAGTTAAGAGGAAATGGGAGAGAGACGTGTTTTTTTTTGTTGTTTTTTTTTTTTACAACACCTATAGTCTTCTTCCTCTTTGCTCTCAAAATATGATATTTTAGCGTTCAGTGCAGTTTCTGTCTTGAAGCTGCAGTTTTTAATTAAACAGTATTCTGTGCCATCACACACATGGAAAATATTGCTATAGCATAGTGTTTTGAAAAAAGCTGCAGAATACGTTTATGCTGCTTTTGCATCTAATCACATGCAAATAGAAGTTGCCAAATATTGGAGTGTTGGTTTGAGATCTACAACAGATGTAGTTAATATGATTAATCACTAAACGGGAAGTAATTAGTGAAGGAGCCTATGTAAAGATGAAAGTATTGCAAGGATCCTTCCAGGATGTTTTCCTTTGCTTTTTGTTGAAATATTTGTTGATATGGATTTGTCCTGTGGAATAATTTGTTTTATGTATCCGTCTGTTGTTTTGTGGCACTTCTCTGTTGGTAAGGATTCCCAGTGTTTCTTTTACTTTCTCCTCAGTGCAGACATGACCAGGTTTAAAACAAATGAAGCAACCAAACCAAAACAGAAACTACCTTGAATACAGAGCTGTGAGAAAAGCCAATAGAAGCCTTTCTTTACAAATATAAGTACTAATAAAAATGACTTTGTAATGATGATGGAAAGGATTATGTAACACTGTTATGTTGTGAAAAACTATCCTTTATCACTTCCAAAACATGTTTTATAGGAATAATCTTGAGCATTTTTCTGTTACTTGCAAACCTCCTGTCAGTTTAATTGCTTCCCCAGTGTTTAACAGTTTTTTTGGCACAGTGTAGGCAGAGCTTTTTCTATGCATTTGCTATTTTAGAAAGAATACTGCAGTCACATTTCTTCATGATTTTTCAACTAGTTTCAGTATTCCCATATCCTCTTCCTCAAGCAAATCCTGGTATTGCACTTGAGGACCATGTGTCTCCATGCATAGATGTGCTTGCAGATTTTGGTGATGTTTGCCACTCAGGCTGCTCCCAAGCCTTTTGTGTTTTCTGAGGCTTTTAAATGTGAAAAAGATTAACATCTGAAATGTTGCTGCTTTTAGTTTGACTTAGAACGTTTGTAATTTTAGAGAAGGCAAGTATGAAGTAGAGATGCATAATGAGCTGAGACTTCTTTTAAAATTGATAACGTGGATGTTGAGAGTGATATTGCAAGAGTAATTAATCTAACTGCTGCAGCTGGCTAGAGTGTCTCTTTTGCCAGTGAATGCTTCATGGATCTATGTTTGTTTCTTTTAGGCAAGCTAATGAAGAATACCAAGTTCTGGCTAATTCATGGCGCTACTCATCTGCTTTTTCAAACAAGCTGTTTTTCACAATAGTGGATTATGATGAAGGGGCGGATGTTTTTCAACAGGTAAATGCTGCATATTGTAAAACATTCCTAATATTATTTACTAAAGGACACTAGAAAACAGTTTTTTCCTCAGATACACACCTCTGTATTCTCTTTGTGTGAAAATTCTTTCCGGTTACGAATAACAGATGCTGGAATTTCTATGACTTTAACAAGGGCTGCTTACGCAAGTAGCTACTTCTGGTATTTTACAAGTGTGGTTCATAATGTTTATTTATAAATTAATTGATACAAATGCAAAATTTAATCAGCCCATTGTTAATGTGTTCTGGAGGTTAATGTAATACAAATAACATGTATATTTAAAGATTTGCTGTAGGGAAAAAAAGTATTTTAAGACATTTAGTTGCCTTTATATGAGAAAATATTCTTCAAATTTAGAACTCTTAGTCTGGAAGTTCTTCAGACAAAAGAAAATAGAGCTTTGGTTTTATATATATATATATGAAGAGTGTGGAATCAGTTCCTGGAGAATAGTCTGAAATTCACTCTTAAATTGGGTAGTCAAGAAAAGGCACATTCCTGGAAAATGCTGGTAATTACTGCAGTGATGTTTTGTTTGATATTTATCTGTTGACTGAGGTTAAGAATGGTGATTAAGAAGAGTACTGAGTTTTGAAGCTCTCTATTTTGAATAAAGTTTTCAGGGAAAATCTCTACTATTTAATTTTCAAAAATTTAATATTTTTGAAAGTTTAATTACTGTATTTCCTAAGTATTTTTGCTTCCAATAGACATTTTGGAATATGTTCTGTTAAGTATGTTTGTTAATGGTTAAAGTTTTGCTTTATTAATTTTGAAATAACCTTTAAAATTTAATTTTACATTATCCTTTATAGCTACAGTAATACAAAATATACTGTTTAATCTTGCCTTAAGTCATCAGTGCATATCAGAATAGTCCAGTCCAACTTTTTCCTTACGTAGAAGAGAATAGCTAGAGTTTAGTTCAGATTATGTGCATTTAAAGTCATATAAAAGTTATGCCAAATTAGATAAAATGTCTAAGTCTTTATGGCTACTTCTCAGAAATTCAGTGTTAAGCATAAGGGACACTAATTACCAATGACTTTTAACGTGAATTTTGGAATAATTCTGATCTTGTGCATATGTATGCAAAGCAGTACTGCTACAGGAGGGAGGAAAAAAGAAGCAACAGCAAAAAAAGCCACTGTTTTGCTTTTTGGCTTTTATCCCATTTGTAGAGAAATGAGAAAACATCTGCAAACCACCTTTCCCTAGGCCCTGTACAATGATGTCAGAAGGTTTCTGTCTCTGTAGCTTCTAAATCTTAGAAAATATTGTGTTAAACTATTTCACAACAGCTCTCTTATCCTTTCTAAGGATATTTTTATTTAGATATTAGTTCACTAAGGAAGTGGGCTGTTTTTTACTTAGTTGAAAAATATTTAAATAGCAGGCAATTTCTAATGATAGAATCAGTTCTATATTTGATTATATAATGTTTTGGTAATGTGATAGAAGTCATTTTGCAGGAATGAAATAAACAAGATTACTCTTCATTTGTTATTCAAAGACCTTCGTATTGCATCATGCTTAATATTTTTCTCAAGTTTTTTTTTTTTCTTTCTGTTTCTGAGATGGTCTAAATGTGGAGGAATGTTATATAGTAAAACTGTAATATGCTTTATCACCTAGCAAAGCTGAAGTCAAAATTTGAACATAAAGTGGCAATTATAAATCTATTTGTTTATTTTCTTTGATTTTTTTCACCTTGTACAAAGTATAGCTACAGAACATAGTGAATCATGCACTGGCTTTTAATTTATTTTAATTACAAGAGATCTGAAATCTATTGACATGTATTCAAACAAATGTCCAAAATTGATACACTGTGAGTAATTCCAGTGACATCAACACGTGAATTAACACTTTTGTGATTCCTGGAGAAAGTTATGCCATTTAAGACAGTTACGTAAGCCTTTTGGAATTCAAACAAGACTAATCATTAGTGGGTAGTCAGTCACCAAGCCAGTGGAAGTGTAGATGAGTAGTTTAGTCTCGATACTTTGGACTGGTGACAGCTAGGGAAGAGAAACAATGTCAATCTCTTTTAAGCATGTTTTCCTTTGAATTTCAACCTAATATTTAATTGATTGGAGGGAAGTGAGGTCTCTGTTTTACTAATTACAGGGAAGTTCTTATAGTGTGTGGAAACTATAAAGCATACTCATACTCAGAAAAGCTTGCAGGTGAAATACTCCGAATCATGAAATGTCCCAAAGGCTCTACCAGAAGAAGGTAGCAAGAAATGCTCTGAGCACTCTTGTTACTGGACTGTGCATGAAGATGTATTAAAAAAAAAACAACAAACAAAAAGCAAGCAAACAAGCAAAAAAAAAACCCTGAACTTATGATTTGGGAAAGCAAATACTGTTTTTCACACTAATTATGCTTGTGTTGTCTGGTACATAAAAGGTAAACATTTTTAGGTATGAAGTTACTAATTTTTTTTTTGCTATTTTTCCTGGTTTTATAGCTGAATATGAACTCTGCTCCGACTTTCATGCATTTTCCTCCAAAAGGTAAACCCAAGAGAGCTGACACATTTGACCTGCAGAGAATCGGATTTGCGGCTGAACAGCTAGCGAAATGGATAGCTGACAGAACAGATGTTCATGTAAGTCTTTCAACAATTTTAAAAGTTGGAGCCAAATGTATGTACCTTGGTAGTTTGAGACAGGCAGATGATAAATGTCATCTCTCTTTAATACCTGCTTTTCCCTTGAACATGGAATCTTGACAGCACTAAAAAAAAAAAAAAAAGGAAAAAAGTGATAGTCATGGTAGCTGCAGTTTGAAGATTGTTCTTGCTTTGTAAATTTTATGTGGTCTTTTCTAGATGAAAAAGGTGATGATATTGTGATAATTAGTTCTTGATAAGTAATATGTGCTTGCAATAATACATACAAAATACATAAATCCAAAGTAGCTGCTCCTAATTCAGACACAACGTGCGTATCTGTTTAAAATTATAATTATTATGGTATATTTATATATATACATATATTTTGTAATATATGTCAGTTTAATTTTCTTAAGAGTTAAGAATGGAAATATTCTGTATTTAAGTTTTCAGATTAGTAGCAAATTATTAGTGCTTAAAACCTGTTTTCCTATTACCAAAACTAGTACTGTTTCTTCTTATTCATGGATACATTCACTGATTAGTCTTTGTTAACACCAGACTTCAGATGCTCATTGTTTGTCTATAATGAAGGTATTCTCTGTGTATGTATTTCTTTGTGATATGTATGTTTGCATTTATCTTTTTCAGATTAGAGTGTTCAGGCCTCCAAACTATTCTGGTACAATTGCTCTGGCTCTTCTGGTATCTCTTGTTGGTGGATTGTTATATCTACGAAGAAATAATTTAGAATTCATCTACAACAAAACTGGCTGGGCCATGGCAGCTCTGGTATGCACTTTTTCCGCATGTATATACTTTGAATTAGTTCCCTATCATAGCATATTTTGTTACTTGCCCAGTACAGTGCAATCTGTCAGTACATCAGGGTGGTACTAACAGATGAAGATTCATAACCTTAATCTTGGAGCTAACTCTTGTCAACAGTTATTATCAGTTACTAGAAATGATTCGCTGAAAATTAATGTTTTTCCTCAGTTGTTGGCTGCAGATTATTGTTTGAACTCCAGTAGAAAAACATATCTAATAGAAAGTGTTACTGATGTTTGTTGTTATCATTCAACATGCTCTTTGTAAAAGCCACAGTTACGGTTGGCTCAGTGTGGATATTGATGTCAGATCATTGCTTTAGAGTAATGAAAGGTTAAGAAAATTATCAAAGCTTTTATAGGTTTGTAAGAAAGTGAAACAAGAACAAAAAACCAAACGAACATGGAATTCTTGCATAGTGGACTCAGTAGTACTGACCTTAACAATACATTTCTAACCTGTATGAGAGATTTTATAGAGCTAACTTTTAGGGAATTTTAAATCTAGCCAATGGATTGTTGCAAAAAGTCAACCAAATCATCAAGGCCGTAAATAATGAATTAAGTTTGAATGTGCATTGAGCATACACTGAAATGAAGTTACATATGAAAACGAGAAAGAAAATCTTTAGGTTGAGAGTGACTGAGTACTGGAACAAGATACTCAAAGAGGTTTTAGAGTCTCCTCTGGAAATATTCAAAACCTACCTGGACACTTTTCTGTGCCAGCTACTGTAGAGAACCCGCTTTAGCAGGGAGGTTGCACTGTATGATCTTCAGAGGTCCTTCCCCACTCCTAAGATTCTTTGATCATGTTGGTGGTTTGTTCTCCTGTGATTCAACCATACAAGACAAAACACTACCTTCTTACGACACTCAGCTGATGAGCTCACTGACAACTTTTATTACATCAGTTCAGGGAAGAAGTTATCTAGTACCTGGTAGGTTGTAATTCATTTTGATCTCTAAATGATTAACAAGATTTTGAAGCAGGGTCAGTGTTTAGAACTCTTTAGCATTTGGCTTTTGAATGCCACTGTTGAATAGTGGTTACCGATAATGCTGTTCACTCACATGCTCTCATAGCATTTATTTCTAGCACACATGAGTACATAGTACACATTCTTCTGTTTAAGCGCCACGTTAGTCTGCCCCATATACTAAGCAAGGATTGAAATCCAGGATTTCAAATAAACCACCTGAAGTACTGAATTTAAGTTTCCTTTCAATTTAGAGAGCCAAGGGCAGAATGTGTTCTTTGTTCCAGAATATCATTTGGAATATACTGAGCTGTAGCACAGAGTTTTCACAATTCCCTTCCAAAGCTAGGATGTTCCCTATAGTTAGTTCCATGTATTTGTCTAGATTACTGGTATTTATCAATGATAAAATTTTTTGAAAGTACCAGAAAGCTTGTTTGATAAGGATATGTAGCAACTATTGGAATCCTTCTTGAATATTTTGAGGTCACCTATGTTAAGCAATAATTAGCATGATAAAATAGATACTTGTGTCAAAAATCAAATAAAAATATGTAATCAATAGAATATCCTGTATTTAACCATACACCATGTCTGTGGACACAGCAATGTTATTCCAATTTCATGCCTCACTGTTTCTGACCAGAAGCTTAATGTTGGGAGGGAGCGGAGTTTTCCATCTTGCAGAGATTAAAACTCAGTTCTTCAAATGGAGAACAATTCTATTATAATCTGCATCAAATAAATAGTTGAATACATAATTAACTTTAAAAGTAAATTAAGGAAGTAAATCCATCAGTTTTTTTTTCTCAAAATATTTTCTGTTATCCCTAGGAACTGCTTGACATTTTACATCTGTACATAACTGTAAACTGCAGCGTAGGAAACTTCTAATTACAGTGAACCAAGCTCATTTGGAGAGAGTCAATGCCTAAATGTGATCGGACATTAAAAAAAAAAAAAAAAAAAAAAACACAATATTTGTGCCTTTCAGTACTTATCATCCTAGTGATTGCATTAATGGGTAATAATAGAGTTTAGAGGGATAAAAATGGCATCAATGTGATTTATTGCTGTTTCTAATGCTACTTCCTGTAAAATCTATTTATTTTGAAGATGAACAGCACTTGAAAGGATATTTTAGAAAAACACCTTATATCTGAAAGTAAATAAAAAGATAGCAATGCAATTAACCACGACTTCAGCTATGTTTTTTTTTAAACATTTTCGTTACTCTCTTCCCTTCACAATGTTGTCAAAGCCCATGCTGAAAAGTGATCTTTGAGCAATGTTTACCCAGTTACTGTGACTCCTTTCAGTTTTAATCAGATCTATATGGACATACAAGTTAACACTGAAATTTTTTTTGGTCAGCAGGGAGTCCAGATTTCAGGCTTTGAATGGATAGACCTTGAATTGATAGACCTCAGATCCTCTGTTTGTTCTGTGAAATGACTAGAATGAGTCAGATTCATAGAGGTGAAAATGGACAGCCATTAATATATTCATTCTAAGATACGTGATTACGACTGCCTTATGTTGGTACTTTTTTTTGACCACTGAAACATACTTTGTTTACTAAAACTTTTTTTAATGGTTTTTTTTGTTGTTCTTTTGAAGAGCTTTTATTCTCTTAAATATTGGATGATTGTTTTTGTTTGTTTTAAATGAAAAACTGACAGTGTGTCTATTCCTAAAAAATAGAAAAAAAATCATTGTATGAAGCACCTCTACGAGTAGAAGAAAAAAGAATACCAGAAGTTTTGACTAGATTTCTATTTGATATGACCATCAACAGCAATGAGTTGTCTTAGAAAAATATTTTCAGTAGCATTTTAATTAAAAAAAAATTGGAATGCCATTTTTAATGGCACATGTAATAGTTTTGATAGGCTCAGAATCGAGAGAACTTTCATCTCATGTGTTGATTCCACCTCCAGTTAACACAAGACTCAAATTAGTTTTGTCCTCAACATTAAATTGAGCAGTAGCAGTGCAATTAGCTGTTTTCATCCCCTCATGGAAGTACTTCAGACTCAGTAGTACCTTGTATGCCTTAGGCATTTTTACTTGCAACATTACCCAGAAGACTTCTAGAATGGCAAACGGTGGTGGTTGAGTACCTAATATTAAAAAAGATGTCTTTTGGAATCACACCCAAAATTTATCCCCTGTATTATTTTAGACTTTAATTCAATTCTTGCTACTCATCCATGGATATTTTTCATTCTGTATGTAGTGCAGAAGTGAGGACGGATTTAGACTTCAGTCCTTAGATATTTGCAGAGTCATTCATTTTATACTGATAACAAAAAGCAATTCAGGTTCTTGTCAAGACTCTTCATTTCTTAAGCAGGGAGTAAAAGGTCAGATGTGTAAGCTGAGCAAATTTCTAACATTTTAGATAAGGAATTGCTACATTTCAAACAACACTTCTAGTGCTGAGAAAATATTTGTTCAATTGACTAGAATGTAGCAATGGGAGGGCTTTTCAAAACAGTTTCTTTACCAGATTGCCACCATGCTTTTCTGTATGTAATTTTCAGTTTCATTTTCGGTGTGTATTTCATATTTTTGCCTGTGGTGTCTGTGAGGGCAAAGTCTGTGCTCAGATTCCAAGACACCTGCCTAGGAGTTGATTCTTCTAGACAGAGGATGTCAAATCACTTGAATGAGGAGATGAAACGTGTATTTACTGTTGTCTTAACAGTAAGTGATTATGAGAGATATGTTGTATGCCAATACACTGCACAGTGCCTGTATCATATAGTATATTCATCATCAGTTACACCTCCAAAGGAACATGAAAGCTGCTAGTAATTCTTTACCTCCTTCTGGAAATGAGGATAGATAGACAATTTGTTTTATTCCAGGATACGGAAGGAAAAAATAAATCAGGCTTCTATACATGGGAACTCCAAAAAACAGCAATTAATGCAAGTTATTAAAGCGTTTTCTTTCTTTT
This sequence comes from Gallus gallus, assembly GCF_016699485.2. Lineage (NCBI taxonomy): Eukaryota > Metazoa > Chordata > Aves > Galliformes > Phasianidae > Gallus > Gallus gallus. Next base: position 63,194,198 of record NC_052535.1, on the reverse strand, counting down.
CCCCCATAGTTAGAGGCTTTAGAGATGCACATCACATTTAAAGATACAGAAATGCCTTCTCTTTGCTTGTGTACTGTAGTTCTTGTCCTTGAAATGTCTGTGCCTTGCTAGAGATTCTAATAAGTGATGGATTGCTCTTTAGAAATTGAGTACAAATCCTGCAGCCTTTATTGAGTGCAAAAGCAAATTTAAACTGGGTAGAAGGGATTAAATTTCTTGAGAACAGTAGTTGTGAGTTGGATAAAATTTATAATTCTGGGGTAATTATAGAAACTGGGTGCAGAAGTGGCTGCCTGGGTCTCCTCGTTTTTGAAATTAGGCTTTTATTTAACTACATTTATAAATGAATCTTGATTTATTTATTTATTTATTTAAAATTTTTCATGTGTTATAAAATTATTGCCAGGTTTTGGGGTCTAAGCTTGTAGAGAGATATAATGAACTGCTTTGCGCAGTATCTGCTAGCAGGAAGTTTTCTTTTAAAATGCATGCCAAATGGCCTTTTAAGCCTCTAATAATTTTATTAAATAAATTGGCACATAGTGTTAAACAATGCTTATACCTCTGAAGAAGTAACACATTAAACCTGAATCATTTGACAATGTTTTGAAAGTTTGAGAACAGTAGAGAGATTTTCTCCATGTACTTGTAAGATTGCATCTTAATAGTACTTTAGTATTCTGGAGCAACTCTGTATGATTAGTTACCTTGTGTCTACTCTTAGGAAACTTGTGGTACACACAAGCGCACCACTGGTGAATTCAGACCCATTCCCTCTTATCAGAACTAAGGCTGAGATACCTCACTGTGAAACCATTGAGAAGGACCCCCACTTGCAAGGTTCTTTGTTTACAAGGTTCTTGGACAGACCTGTGTGTGTATATATATAGTGCACTTATGGTAGTTGAGGTGTGCTTCATTAAAATTGAAGCCATCCTGTGGATATTTGGTCCTGGGACCATAAAGTGTTGAAGCAAATCATTGGTCCTTCCCTCTCTGTACTGCTTATCTGGATCGTTCAGTTCAACACTTCGCTGTTATCATTTAGATGCAGAGCAATCTAGCTAGATCAAGAAGCTCCTAAAATAGTTAAATCCTGAACTCCTCTGGTAATTCAGGTGGCATGCAGCTGGTAAAATATTCTGGGAGTACGATGAGGAGAATGAAGGAGGAAGGTGTATGAAAGGGCTGTCCTTGGTGAGGTGTGAGTGGTACTGTATCTGTAGAACTGCTAAAGGGGGGACTCTACTCTGCTTGGGTAAGTGGAGTTGTAAATCCTTTTAAGTTCATAGAGGATGCCTCAGCTTTAATCTTCTTTCTACACTTTTAATCCTTTCTACCTTGACAAGATCCAAGAACACTGGAAAGGGACCATTTCTCTGCATGAGTTTTTTCATTGTGATCAATACCATACAAACCCTTAAGGTAAATATGGAGGCATTAATCATGTGTTCCAAGTCATTCATAGAAGCAGGTTTGTAAAAGCTTGATTCTAAGAAACATCAACTCACAGTAATGATAAGAGTTGTGGAAAGTTTGGATCCCAAAGCATGGGATCATATGGAAACCAAGGGGTTTGGAATGTTAAGCACAGGATATTACACTATCTATATAATACATGCATCAGTTCTAAATATAGTGGGGTATATTTCAAATAAGTTTTACAAATACAAGAAGTCTGTAGATTCCAATAGTAAATACTGTGGAACAGTGCCTCAGTGATAGCAATAAGAGAATATGGAATGGAGTGAAATAAGCTTGAATGTCAAGTACTATCTATAGCATACTGAATGCTTGCTTGAGGGATATCATGGAAATGCTAAAGTACCTAAAGTAGATTAAAAGGTTCCTCCAAGTATTGTCTCCTAGGTATTTTTTGTTAGATGCTACCATGTTGTGAGGCAATTTATTTATACTAGCAAACATTAGAGAGCTTCAGTAATTTGAGATAATTCTTAGTTATGAAGTATATATTTAATAAAATATGAAGGTTTTTTTCATGTTTATGTATGGAAATAGATTTGGCTCAAGAGACTGCGAGTTAAATACATTAATTTAAGTAAAATGATCATTTTCATAAAAAACTGTTCTCTTTTGATGTTTTACTTTCCAACTGCCTAACTCTTGGATTTTCATCTCTCTTACCTCACTTTTCTTACCCTCTTCGGTTTCTACACTTTTACCTTCACATATGATATCTATTGTATGATTCATCACCAAAATTACAGTATAAATTCCCTGCTAGAATGATCTGCAACAAGTTTCTCTTTGTCAGTAATTGAAGCATATAGTCTTTTCACTTTATTGCATATTAATAATTAAACCATAATCTGTTTGCTGATAATCACTACTAGTATGCTTTCATCTGCCATATTAATTACAATACTGTTACACTCCAAGTCCTGTTATATACAAAATGAATCACACCTTATATTTAGAACCAAGAATTTTTCTTAGCGTAGTTGAAATCTAACAGCATATTCTAAGAATTATTATTAAACCAGATATGATAATTACAAGGGAAAAACATTCTTGCTGTTTTCTTTATACTGATTGAAAACTGTCAATAGTAATAACACATTTAAAATTGTTATGTACATATTTCCTATTATCTTTTCTTTCTGGATGTCATGGTTAGTCTTCTGGTTCTCTTTGGAGCCTGAGATCTTTTGGCTTTGATCTTGGAAAAGGGATTATTATGGTAAGTTCTCAGTGTTCTAGGTTCTTCATTGGGAGGAGGATAATTTCTTTCTCTTTGCCCTCGGACCTACCTGGGGCTATTTTAAAATTTTGTCCTTTATTCAGTGATCTGTAACTACACCTTAAATCAAAATTTACAGGATAAAAGGATGCATATCTTTTCCCTTTGTTACCTCTAGGACAGGTTTTCACCAGCTTCCTTGTCTCTGTTTTACCATTAGTGTCATCATGTGTCCCCTCTCCTACCATTCCATATTGTGTCTTGTGTTACTGCTTTTGATATCTCTGCTATCATCTCACACCTACACTACCCTATTATGTTGGTCATAGCTAATACAACCTAATGAGAGTAGAAAAACAAACGACTGTTGTGCACTACAGAAATCCTCAAAAGTAATATAGATTAGGCATAGCTATCTGATCTGTTTCTATAAAACCTGTCAAGATTCAGTCCTAAATTGTTTGAAGTTGGTTCAGAGTGTATTGCTAGAGAGTCCACACTGGATTTACTGGGATAAAGAGCTATGCTGGCTTAAATTTATTTCACAAATGCATTGCTAAATATTAGTTCCAGAAAAGCTGAAGAGCTCCTCCCCACCTTTTTAGTAAAAAACAAATTTCTCTTCCCTGGTTTAGCAAGCCATCCCGGTAAAAATAAATAAAAATCTTACACTTGTGATCCATCTACTTATTGATATGACTGTACTGTGCTAGACAGAATATACATATACAGTAAAAATGAGAGTGTATGTGGAGGCTGGACTAATTTATATTGAATTTTTCTAAATGATTATTTGTATTAATAAATCATAAACACATTTAGATTTTTTACAAACATATTTATCAGAAACATAACAATTTTTCTCATTTGGTAATCAGAAGGTATTACACTTTCCTCTTTAAGATTGTCATAATGACTACTGCTATGACTATGATTTTTGTCAATGTAGATTCTGCAATATGACCATCGGCAAGAAGTATTTCACAGTTTTCATAGATTCCTAACCTAGCTCCTGTCAAGGGAATTTCCTTTTCTGTTGTCTCAACCGTTGTATTTGGCACAACTAAAATGAATCACAGTCATTTAGGACACACAATGCGAATTTCTTAAATAGGTGGATAATTCAATTTTTTCCGGTGTTTTTATATTGTTTCATATACCTTATAGCAAATTGCTAAGCTAAAGATTTGTTGTAGAGGCAGAAATAACTTCATGAGAGGTTGCAGAAATCTTGAATTGTAGTTTTCAGAATATTTGCGATGAATGCCTTCCACAGTCATGAGTATTCTCTGCCATATATTTATGTAAATGTGACACTTCCAAGTGCACATAGAGATGATTATTTCAAGTCAGATTCTGAAAATTTGTCTTTGTAAATAAATGATTGCATTGGTCTTCTGTTTTTCTAGTGTGTTGTATTTGCTATGACATCTGGTCAGATGTGGAATCACATCCGTGGACCTCCGTACGCTCATAAAAATCCTCAGAATGGACAAGTGGTGAGTTAATTCTTTTAATTTTATTTTGGAGGGTGAAATTTTGCTTACTACACCGAATCTGTGACTACAGATATTTGCACTGTATGACACTGGGCCAGAGTCTGAAGTCTCAAATTCCAAGCATATTCTGTTACAGAATTCTTGGTGTTTTAGAAAATTCTACTACCTTTGATTTGAACAATGAAATTTCATAATTCTTTTATCACTCTCCCAGCATGATAAAAAAAAAAAAAAAAGCGTGTACTATAGAGTGTTTCATAGCACAGTTTCCACTGCTCAGTGGTAAATGTGTTTTGTCTTTTTGTAGAAACATACTCCCTCTCCATGTGAAAAGCAGGTTTTTTTACTTACACAAACCTTTGCAATCTGTAACCTTTTTCTCTTAAGCATTTTAGTTAGAAAAGATGACAAAAGGAACACATTAAAATATTTGCCATTTTCCATCATACCTATCAGATTCCTGCTGAATGTTCAGAACTTTACGTAATGCTTTTTCCTGCATTTCATTACTCCTTCAATTTAAGTTCTTTATCGGCTTCTTGGGAAGGTACCATTAATTGAATGCTCCTGAAATAAATTGTTGTGAAACTTAGGCAGGGCACTTTTCTGTGCATGTATGGCATGTGGAGCTATGTTCAGCTTTGACCATCATTAGTTAAAAGACATTGGCTGATATCTTGGAACTTAAAAGAAAATTTATTCTCTCTTTGTGTTTTATCTCAGTTGGACTAGTAAAAAATGATGGTTTGATTACTGATCTGCCTTGTATCTGGAATATAACAGCATACTGAGATCATAGAGTGACATGATTCAATCTGTCAACTTTGTTATGCAGAAGTAGAGCTGGTAATGTAGTAAATAATCTTTGTAAAACACAGTTTATAAAAGTTTTAAATTTTTCATTACTGCCTAGTAGTAATAAACTTATGAAGTTTTCCAATAGAGTGACAGAAAGAGAAATACTGCATAGAAAGAGCACTATTTCTGTTAAATTCGTTTTTTACCATACCGAGGTTTATACACAGTGCCTTTCTTAAAGACTTGTTTCTGAAGTGTAATCTACCTTAAATGTTAAAAGTATCCCTTTTATCCTTCCTCAGTCTTTGCCATCTTGTTCTGGTTTTCATAGAATGAACTCAGAGTCTCTCTGAGAGTCTGAAAAGCTACTACTTTGGTAATGCAAACACAAGCAACCAAATAATGAAAATTACCATAAAGATGACCTTAAATTCTAGTTGTTAAACTGTTGTATTAGTCAACATGTATAATTATGTATTTATATTCCACTACATGTCTTCAGGTAAGTTATTTTGATTCTCTGATTCACTTTGTACATGTTCATGTGTCAATGCTTTTATCTCCTTGGAACTGCCTTGGTCAGTATGTAAAAAGTCAGATTCTAAGAATTAAAAAAGATATAGGTAGATACAGGATCACCAAGCATTTAATTTATTTGATTAATTTAACCTATCACTGACCAGTACTGTTCCAACTTAAAGGTCTGATTTTTACAAGTGCTAGAAGCTTAAGCATTTTGCAGACCATTACATGACATTTTTTTTCAAAAAAAATATCTTAAATCTTAATCTTAAATTCCTATTTTTTTTTTACGATGAAAAGGCATTTGTTTGCTTTTCTTAAACAACACTTGTTTTTAGTATCATTTTGTTGTAGAAGTACTGCTAACATTTCTTAAAATTTTTAACTTCTGCTCTGTGTTTATGATTCTTTGATTACTGAAATTAGTTTGATTCTGTAATTATATTCTGGGAATGAAGCTTTTAAGCCATATTTCTGAAATTCTGAGTAGGTCTGTTCTGTGAAGTTGATACACTCATTTACTGAGGTTGTTGGAGTTGCTTCCTGTATTCATCCCTGCATTCAGCTAATTTTAATTTGGGATTCATATATTATCTTTCAGTTCTGATTTAAGTTAACCAAACTAGTTCAAACTAGTTGTGTTAGACTTCTGTCTTGATGTTATCTGTTGCATTTTCAGATAACAAGTTGAAGGACAAGCTTGATCTAAAAATAGTGAAAATGGCTTTGAAAGCTTATAATTTCCCTTCACTATTTAGAAGAAACGATTAGAATTTGGAAAGTTTGTGTGAAGGGGGAGATACTGTATTTTTCTTGTCAGATATTAGATGACTTTCCTACACAAGCTGATGCTTTGTGAAATGCGTAATAGTTTTTTTTGCCACTCTATTAATTGGATTCTTTTCCTGTGTCTTGTATTTTAAAAGCTTGTTAAAACTGTTCAAGTGTAACAAAAAGTATGTTGTTAGGAAGTAATTTTTATACATTTTGGTAGTTCTTTTAACAGATCAGTTCAAATATAAATGTCTTTTACATTACAATATTCTTTAACAGTTTTAAAATGGATCCGTCTTTAAAATATCACTTTTCAAATAATCTCCCTGATGGGAATGTCCAGTAACCTTTATGTTTTTGTAGTTAAATGAGAAATGTTTGACTCTCTGTTTCATTTTTCCATTTGCCAATGTAAAGATAAGGTACTCTATGAAAATTTATAGTTGGACTATGAAGATACTAAATTCACAGCAGTTTTTTGTAGCTAAGTAGCAAAAAAAAAAAAATTAATGCAAGTCTCATGAAAACAAAAGCAGGAAAAATCACCAAAACAGCCACCTGAACTATTTATTGGAACTGTCGTTAGATATACCTTCCCTCTCGAGCTCAATACATCATAGTATTTTTGCTTTCAACATTTGTCTAAATATCTATGAATGCAGTTTGTATTTAGAATGTGTTATTTTTCTGAAAGTGGCCACGTTATTTGGTTCAGCTTCAATATATAAAAATATAATAATATATATTATATAAAATATATAATTATATATAATATAATTGTATAAAAATATAATAATATATTTATATCAAATATTTGTATTTCTTTTGTAGGTTTTTTTTTTTGTTTTTTTGTAAAGTTCACACAGGTTATTGTTCCAGTGACTAACATAAGATAACCTTGATCCACAGCAGTGTTTTGGTGCATCCATCAACAGTAATCATAAATGTACTATTGAAATTAATACTTTATTTTTTACTGGAATAGCTAATTATGTTAATATACTTGAGAGAAGTGAGAATTAGGTTATTTACTTAGGGTTTATTCAGTGAAATAGATTTTCTGTAGTCATCACAACTGAATTTTCTCAGAAACTTTATCCAGTATAGGGTTTCTCTAGTCTTTTCTTAAAATTTCCATCTTGATTCGGTCAAGGAAAACCTTAGCAATTGGCAGTGTAAGGAGTGGAGCTAATGTAAAATAAAACAAAGTATCAAGTAATTCTGTTAGCAGATCAGCGCATTAAAATGAACATTGTAGTGTTTGGAAAACTATTAACAGATGCATCTGTCCTAATGTTTGAGGTTGAAGGAGGGGCTGTCATAGCTGGCATTTCAATAACGTTCTGTGTAACAAATGTTCCTTCTTTGATATCAGACAAGGGTGATCTTATCCAACATTTTGCATCCATTTTTAATGTGGGAAGAGAAGGAGGTAAGAATTCTTGTGACAAAACTTTTTTTAGATGAGAGATAAGAACCTCTAAATTATCAATTCTTGAAGCACACATGCTATAAAAGTTTAGATAGGCTCATTTTATTGCAGTACTGTATTTTGGCTCAGTAAAGATGGAACACATTCTCATCAAATAAAAGTGGATTTTGGACAATCGAGCAGGCTGCAAGTATTTTGTCAGGATAAAATCCAATTAAAAAAAAAAAGCAGCCAGATTTTAATTGCTGCTCATAACAACAGAAATTCAATTTTAATTGATCAGTATTTTCAAGTAATAAACAGTTCTTCCCACTGCCCCACTTCCTTTTAACTATGTGTTCATAGTCCTCTAGAAGCAATTCAGTTTCATTTGGAAAATGAACTTTCAATGCAGAAATTTTACATCAGAAGTCAGATAAACTTTGACTATTGGAAGCTGCGAAGCATCTTTAGGTAAGAAAGCAGAATGATAGTGCAATACAGAAAAAAAATGCACTTTTTTCTAAGAAGAGAAAAACAGAATGATGCATGGAAAAACCTATTCATGTAGTCCTGTTGCTTATCAGAATTTACTGTTTTACCTTCAGAGCTAGGTAGCAATCTAATTTTTCTCTCTTCCTGGTCTTTTCTGGCTATGTAGATGTCAAAAGTAAGTGCTTCCTCTTAACTGAATAATTTTGAGTGGAGGATGCCTATCAAGAATATGGTCACCTGCTTGTTTGATTCTTGTCAGGTTGCTCAGGACGTTGCCATAGCCAATTTTGAATGTGTGCATGGACTGAGATTTCCACAACCTTCCCAGGCAACCTGTTGTAATGTTTGACCGTCTTCATATAACTCATTATATTTTACCTTTTCATTTCATCTTTTTATGCTTTTAAATTTTATTTCCTTCAAGAACAGACAAGGTAATTTTTATCCTGTTCAGCAGATACCATTGACTTTAATATGATTAAACTTTGCCAAGCAGTACGCCTCTTCAGAGTTTCTGAAAGTGTATCTTTTCTTAAGTGGTGGCATAATTATCAGATGACAAAAATACACTGGAAATGAGAAAAAGATATTAAGCCTGGAGATTCTATTCACTGTAGCTGAATAGAACTGTTCCTATACCTTAAGATTGTAGTTTGTTCTAAAATATTAGGAAATATTTTAAACAATTTTGAGGGAGTGAGGAAAGAAGAGAGGAAAAACTTTACCAGCATTCCTTGTTGCATAGCATACATAGTCTTTTCCTACATCAGATAGATTAGTTTGCAAACATTTCATATTCTCTTTCAGAAGATAACCTTTAACAAAAGGGTACTGATGTTCCTTTTGTTGCAGTAAAATTTCAACATTGTGTGATGATTCGAGTATCAAAATATGTTCTATCCTTCAGAGACTTCCAGGGCTGAAGATCTAGTATGTTCTTCTGTTGAAGATCACTCAGTCTCTGTATAGTTTTCCAGTAAACATTAATACTGTCATTGCAATGTAACAATGTTAGATTTCTCTTATGCCTGTGAAAAACGTCAAGAGAAAGAACAGGCATTTGAAGGGCTATCTGAATTTTGCTGCTTCATTTTTGTTTTTTGGTTTTTTTTTTTGTTTTGTTTTTGTTTTTGTTTTTTAATCTGGAAATCAGCAGTTATTTACTACTTGCTATTTTGATATACATATAAAATGCTTTTTATATGTTTTCAAGGAAACAAATTAATCTGCTTGGTCCAGCACTCACGCCAATATTTATTCCTTTGTTTAGCTAATTTTTCATGTTTACTGACTGTTTCTGAAGGAACAAATAATAGAAGATGACTAAATTAAAAGGTAAACTAAAAAGTCTTATTCTAGATACAGACTGTACTTCTGAGTCTCTAATAAGCAGTAGGATCCTGCCGTTTATGTAGCAAGTGCTTCTCTGAGTTAAAACTTTCTGCTGTTTTGCTATGTCCGAGGGACATAGATGAATTGCCAGTAAACTGTTTTGTGTGTGAAAACAGAACTTCAAAACTGAACTGCATATTCTGGAAATATGCAGAAATATATCTGGCTGTATTAGCACACAGCCATTTTGTGTAGCACTAATATGGAGGGAATTTTGATAATAATAGGCCTTCTGAATGTGCATTTAACCAAAAGTATACTTCAGTAAGTGGAAGTAATGCAAGGACTGGATCAGCTGCACAGTTTAAGAACAGATTTTAAGAATTGATTTATGAACCAGACTGAATTAAATTCAAACTGAGTCATTTTGTATGTCAATAATTAATCACTTGTTTTATTATTAATTCTCCCTGGAAAATACAAAATCAAAGGGACATGGTGTGAATGTATATGCTATTGTAGGGACTCACAGAGGGACTGTAGTATATTTGCTTTATGCTGTATGGTAGTCTTTTCACTATCATAGAGTCATATCATATAATGGTTTGGATTGGAAGGGACCGTAAAGACCATCTAGTTCCAACCCCTCTGCTATATACAGGGACACATCCCATTAGACTAGGTTGCTGGAAGCCTCATTCAGCCTGGCCTTGAATGCCTCCATGATGGGAGCATCCAGAACCAATCTGGGCAACCTGTTCCATTCTTTCACCACCCTCACAGTAAAGAATTTCTTCTAAAATCTCCCTCATCCTTTCAAAACACTCTATTAAGTCCAGGACTACAAAAACATTACAAACCTTGAATATCTTGAAAAATAAAAACAGTAAACAGGCTTTAATTTGTTATTGCTTTAGCTTTTTTCCTCCTTTTCATTTTATTTCCTGTTTTCCCTATTAAAATGTGTGAATGCTTAATTTACTGAGGAACAAACAGTTAAAGTGCCTCCAAACAAGCCTTAAAGGCTAGGAAAAACTTCTAGAAGAAACAGATTAGACACACATTAAAATCACTGTTACTCAGAGGTTTTTCTGTGTCGATTGAAGAACATGCCTTCAAAAAGACATAGCAGATAGAGCTTGGGATAGGGTGGAGTCTTGAAAATAGACAGATCAACTGAAATTGTAAACACACAGCAACATGGGGAAGGACACTTCCTGTAGAGTGAGTGTACTACCAAGTTAGCAAGTGCAGTCCAAATTTATAATATTTGTTTGAGTTTTTTCTTCTCCTTTGCTTCTCAATATTTTTAACATTGGGCAAATGACACCATTTCATATAGCCCTGTAATTCTAAGTGGGCAAGAACTGAAAAGCAGGAGGGGCCTTGTATGACCAGTCATGGGCAAGTGCATCTTATCAAAATTGTAAACTTAGATTTTGTTCCCACTCTCATTTCAGAGCACTACTTTGTATTCTAATGAAAAAATTTTTAATTGACTAATTCGCCATTTATTTGTCATTGCTTGCCTCTGAGTTGAGTTTCTTCTTGTCTGTTGTGTGTATTTACAGATATCCTTCCTGTCAGCCTTCGTTTTCTAAAGCCTAGACAAACTCTTTTGCTTTTCTGTCTGATAAGAGTATTTTGTTCTTTTGACTTGCTCTCTGCCCATTATAGACAAATCCTGACTAGAGATGATGAGTAGTTTTTTAATATGTATTGCAAGTGTGTTTTGTATCCTGAATTAATTTTCTAATGGGCAGATCACAATAATGAAGAGCATGCTTATACTCATTTATTTCTCAGTTGTTTTTTAGATCTGAACATAATTCTTGGAAATTCTTCTCACTTCCCAAGCAGATAGCTTTCATTTCTTCCCATGTAATGTAGTGTTGTTTCTAAATCTGATTTTTTTCTGATATTGGCTGAATTTGTTTGTACCTGTTTTTGTATGTAATTCATGAACTTGATACTTAATAAATTAGTCCCAAAATGTGGGCTTCTGTTAAATATTTCTAAAAGCGAGTTGAGCCAGTTATTCAGTGTTCTGTAATGTTTGCTCTAAACCCATTTTTCTAGCTTTTAATTTAGCGGAATGAATTACTGAAGTCCAGATAAGTAATACCACATTTGTTTGTCAAGAGGATTAGTTCCCTTTTGAAACATATTTTGTCTGCTGAATATGGTCTCAAAATTTTTCGAATAATTACTTCATCTCATTTTTCATGTTCCTTCATACCTTTAATTGTTCTCTATTTCAAATTTATCCAAAAGTATTTCAAGTTAAAAAGCTAAATTTGCTTTCAGAATCCATTTGTTTCCCATGTATGCTAATCCATAGATAAACTCTAGCGCATACTCTGATAGATAATATAAAATATAGATAGATAGATAGATATACTCTGATAAATATATTTAAAAAAAATAACATTACTTTTAGGCTTTAAGGTTCATCTACTAGTTTTGAAATTAGGCTTTTTGAGTTTGCCATTAGTGTGCCACAGCTGCATTCTGTCAGTTGCAAATACTTGCCTCCCTTTTATTCATCATTAGCATTGCTGAAGACAGAGTTCAGAAATTAGGTCGTTATCACCCTTTACTGCATATTAACTTCTTTGCTTGCTCTCTGTTTTAATGTCGGAAATATGAGCTATCTCTTTTCACTTCATTTGCAGAGTCACCTCAGCTTACTTCTTGACGACTTCCATTTTATCTGTAAGCTTTCTGACCTTTTAAGAGAGAAATGTATTTGCTAGTCAGTCTCTTTTCCACTGTTTCTAAGGTCTGGTTCATTGTTATTCCATTTGGAAAAATTGATTAGAAAGGTCTGGAATCCATTCCTGAACTCTGTCTTTTATTTATTTATTTATTTAAAGATGTGTGAAATACAGATCCAAGGTAGCTTGAGGAACTATAACTGTTAGTTTGTGACTCCTTCAATTCACCAAATTTTCTAGTATAGATGACTTCCTCATTAATTTTTCATTTCACTTGAAGTCTTTTGAAAAATGAAATCATAAATGGAATGTTACTGCTCATCTTTTAGTCTAATTTACTAAATTGACATGGGTCATTTTCTCTGCAATTTTTGTACTTCCTGTGACTTCACAATGCCTTTTCTCTTATGAAAACTGTACTTAAAGTATTATTGCTTCTTGTTGAACTAGTGAGTGACTGAAGATATAGTCTACCAGTTGTCACATACATATCAGTGATGCCTGCTGTTCTTAGTATTCAATTTCAATTGCTATGTAGAAAATTAGTCTTACGTCTATAATAAGGAGTTTTTTTTTTTCTTAATGCTTTTCAATTGTTCAGCCTTGTGATATCCTCCACCATGAATGGAGCCTGTGTTATCTGTTGAAATTTTTCTCTTTTTCCAGGGCCTGAAATGTTCTGAAGCTCAGTTTATTATTTTCTCACTTCCATTTTTCTGTGAGTTCACCTGCATCAGTACTTAGTTCAGATAAGGAGTGCTCTTTGGAAAACCTTAATCGCTTTAATTTCCACCTTACATACTTGTATCATGATTGTGTGATTTGGTTGTCATTACACAGGATTCATGGAATGTGTTCCTTTTGAATGAAGATAAAAGGTAGACTCCAGGAGTTTACTCAGTACACTTCCTGCTGTTGCTGTTTTTGTCAGTCCATAGAACCAGAGAGGAACTACTGTGAAGTAAAGCTACTTTAAATATGTAGAGTGGGTAGTGGATTCTGAGAATCAGTAGGCACCGCTTGCTCATAGAAACAGCCTGGGAGGCTTCAGCAGCTAAACATAAGCATCTTTGCATCAGTAGTGATGATCATCTTCCAGTCAAGTATTGATATTTCCTCTGATATGAAGGGTGATACTGAGCAGGCGGCTCCAGTTCCATGAAGATAATCCAAACACAGGTTTGTGTCTGATATCCCTGTTCCTGGGGACAAGGCGTGTCTTACATTTTACCACATACGCTCTGGTAGTGGTTCCTCAAATGAATGTTCATCTATTTCTTGCTGATATATGTATATATGCAAAACACAGCTAGGAGTAACTTTGAGAAGTGTCAACATTTATCTTAGCAGCTACTATAGTCATCATCTATGTTAGGCTTCTCTGACAGAGCTGTTCCTCTACATCTTCTCTGAGGTTGTGATGCAGACACAAATATTTTGTTTTCTCTGATTGTTGTTTCGTTTGGGGTGATCTTTATTTTTCTTTTTTCTTTTTTTTTTTTTTTTTTGCCTTGATCGGCTGTACCTCCACAGTTGCTGAGGGAGGGCTTATTACCAAATGCCACAAAGAAAGACAAATAGTGTTCCCCAGTCCTTGAGCAGGAAAGGCTGTAACAACAACTGCTGCTAATGTAGAAGTTCTTTGGCTTAACTGCAAACAGCATAATACACTAAACTATAAAAGGATAACATTTATTACTCCAAGAAATAAAAATTCTTTCATAGACATAAACAAAAAAGCTCAGTCTTCTAATAGAACTAACAAATACTTCAGTTTATAGTTATATATGTATATTTAATAATTTAAATATTCCTCCTTTCAGTTTAAAAGATGGTTCTGTTATTCCTGATGATTTTATTTTGTCCAGCTTAAAAAAAAATGAAATAGGACAAATTCAAACATATGGAAGTTACATTTTAATATCTATCAAAAATAGTGTATTTCTCAAAAGAGTTTGCTAGAAAAGGATTGCTAGATAGTATTAAAAATACTAGTTTTGAGGGAGACAAAGGACTAACCTTCAAACTTTTTCTGACTTTGTCTCTTATCAGTCATGCAAGTGTCAGAGTCATAATGTGAATACTCAAGAAGGCTTTGAATTGTCAATAGAGGAAGCTTCCTCTTTGAGGTTATATTCACTGGAACAGAAGAGATAACGCTATTATCAGTGTTCTTATACTGTAGCCAATTTCTCATTGCATGTACTGAAATGCAGTTTTAATACAGTTTAGATATTAGTATAATGATAAATACATCAGACTTTAAAAACTGAATTCTGAACTGTATCTGGGCTGTTTCAGTATGAAGTTCTACTCTTATGTCTCAGATATTTGTGAATGTTTTCTGAAAAAAGTGATTTTTAAACACATTTCTACCTCCACCCCCCTCCACCCTCTTTTTTTTTTTTGGTAGGGTGAGGAGTTGACATTAAAATCTACATTTATTTCTGGGATGTGAACCTCGGATCGAATCATCAGCTGGAACTTTAGAGTCTAGCACTGGAATATAAACATGCAGAATAAATACCTGCCCTCTGTATGATATACAAATAGCATTATTTATGATGAATAAACTAGGGTTTTTAGGCTCTTTTTGATAATGCACGCAAGCTCAATATTTTAACCACTGACTGTATGAGTTGGTTTGAACTGGAGTTAATGGACTTGTTACTTTCATCTTGCACGTATTGATTTCTAGGTTTCTATATGTTAGTTAATGCACAAAATCCAAGTGCACTGTGCAAATTGTGCATGATAAGACAATAACTCTAAGCTTTTATATGTGGCTCACTTCAAACTTGCTAATATTTACACTAAAATCAATTGAGGGCTTAATCACTGCTAGTGGACAGAGAGCTGTAAAGATTTTCTTTTCATCTGCTTTCATTCATAAGTTATTGTTAGTCATATGTCAACTAACTCATTTAAGATCATTTCTATGAGAATTGTATGTTATCTTCACTACCAGATCTAGGTAGTCTTAAATCCTTACTTCAGTTAGGTATTCTGAAATAAGACTTAGGTTTTACTTGAGTAAATTCTCATCCCTGACCTTCTAATGTAGAGGTTAGCAAATAATAATTGACAGTTGTATCAGTGCTTAGGTTTCAGTAACCATCTCATATATGTCAGGTATATGAAAACAGTCTCCAGTGACCATCATTATAAATATTAAAATAATCATCAAATATGCTATATGCCTAGAAAATTCTATGCAGATAAAGCTGTATCTCAGCTGAACGCTACGTTATTTTATTCAGCATCAGAGAACAAAATGCTATATTTTATAAGTATTGGAACTAATTGGTAATGAACATAGATCTTCATTTGGTATTAACAGTATCCTGTATCGTGTAAAGTTGGCTATGTTTCCCTTTTAATATCACTCAAGAGTCTGATGATAAACTTTTTTTTTTTTTTTTTTTTTAACCATAAGACTTCAGGTGAGTTCATGCAGTGGCCGTTAAATCAACTTAGGATATTGTGCTAAGAACACTACCGGTGTGAAATTTCAGTGTTGGAGATCTTATATCACTGATGAAATATATTTTCTAATATGTGAAAGGTCAGGCTATCGTGCCCATCTTCCAGAAAAAGGACTAATTTTTTTCTCATTTCCACTTAGTTGTTCTCAACTTGCCTTCTCTCTTATCCTGCCAGTATACAAGTCTTCAAGAAAGTGAAAATAATTGAAGGAATGAATAAGCGTTTTCTCAATTTTCTTGTTGCCAAAGGAGTAATTTGAGTTAGGAAAAAAAAAATTAGATAATTAGATAAAAATAAGTAAGATACTTACATCTAATACTTACAGCAGTATTATTAGCAAATACATACTTTCATATTGCTCTGCATACCTTACTGGGTTGAATCCTACTATCTATTGTAGTTTTAAAGAGATCCAATTCAGATAGCAGTAGTTCAATTCTGCAAGAGATAAATGCTTTGCAAAGTGTGTGCTACAATCTGTCTTCAGAGTTCAAGATGAATAGGGAAGAAACTTAGTCTAAAATGCTGCATCAGAAACACAAGTTTACTTGTAATGTTTGTAATATCATAGTCTAACTTTTCAAACATAAAGTTGTTTCATCTTTAAGATGTCTAAACAATTGACATCTGTATTTGAAGTTGGTCTTTGGTTTTGTTAACCAGCCTAGCTTACCTTTTTTGAAAGACACACTGCAAGTGTAGATCAAGGGACTTGCGTTGTGAATATTGAATTACTTTTAGGATTAGCCTGGAATTTGAAATATCCAGAATAATCTCCTTCCAGAAATATTCTTTTTCAGTGATTCTAATCAGTGTTTTCTGAAAGTAGGTCATGGAATTTGATGCCATAGATTAAAGACTACCTGGAACAAATGTTTCTAGAAAAGTTTGCAAAGTCAGTCATATATTATTCAACATGGGGAAGAGATTTCTTTGGCTCACTGATGTGTAACAGTTTTACGTTCAATATAAAAATAAAAAGCTTGTATCAAAAGTCAGTGACGTACAAAGCTGGAAGAAGCTAGTCAAGAATAGCTTGAAGTTGTCACAGAGCAGGCAAAAAGAATAATAAAATTTAAAAGGAATTTTCATACGAGACTGATCTGTGACTATGACAATAGAGTGATACCTAAATTTGCATGAAAATCTGCCACAGAATGTTTATATATCTTCTGAATACTATCAAGGTGTTTATATATTTTTTTTAATTTCCAAAACTGTTTCTGAGATTTTAAAATATTTTTCAATTAGTTTGTAATGCATATTTTGGTTATGTGCTCTTTATGAGCAATTCAAGAAATACAATTAGACTCTAATTCTTCATAGAAAATTGATAGCTCTAGGCTGAAGAGTTGGTATTAATTCTTGGGTAAGACAAAGACATGCCTCTTTCAAGTCTCTGTTAGAAAGATCTGCAGACAAAAACAACAAATTCCAGTCAGCAGGTTTTCTAAGGAATGAGGCTGCATATTTTTGATGGATTTGAGCCTACCTGAAACCTGGTAAAAGCTAAAGTAAAGTTGTATAGAGGAGGTAGAAACATTACTGGGTTTGTCCCACGGTCACTAAAAAGCTTTTGTGTTAGCAATTACATTTGATAAGTTTTCTCATTTATACTCTTTATAAAAAACTGTAAATAAAATCAGGTTCTCAGCTTCTTATAGAATCGTGCAAGAAAGGGAACTGCAGGAGCACAAGGAGCTAGAAGGGGACAGAGCCAGGACAGCTGACCTAAACTGGCCAAAAGGGATGTCCTATACCCTATGGCGCTGTGCAAAAAAAACTATAAAACAGTGGGGAGTTGGCCAGGGATGGGAGGTACAGCTCGGGCTGGCTGGGCCTCAGCCAGCAGGTGGTAAGAAATTGTTTTGTGTAGAAGAACTGCAGAAGAGTGCTTTCTGCCATTGAACTGCTTTGTTGGAAATAACCATGAAGCAATTTGAATGGAAAAAACACTTTGTATGTTTTTTTTTGTTTTTTTTTGGTTTTTTTTTTTGGTATTAAATGCCTGTAAAATGGTTGACTCTTGGCAGACCACTCAGGAGTAAGATCTTTTGGTTATAATAGCCAAATCAAAATAACTTTTAAATATGCAGTAGTCAAAAGAGTGAACAGTGTTTAGCATTATAAGGACAGCCTATTGTAAATTCTGTGTTTTGTGCACAGTTTAACACATTCTGGAAAAAGCGCAGGAAAGGACATAGGATGAGCTTAACTATGGAGGTGCTTCTGTAGGTGAAGTGATAATGGCAAAGTAGGAGAGCAGATGACATGCAGATCTGAGTGAGGTCTGTTAAACAGTGACATGGAAAGTAGGATAAATTTTCAGTTTATTCCGATTAAATTTGAAGGCAATGTCTTCAAATAAAGTAGTTCTACACATGAAATAGAAAGCTGTGAAACTCCTTGCTTCAGGCTATTACAGATATTTAAAATTTACGGCTTTCAAAATGCTGCTGCACAAACTTATAGCTAGAAAACCTGTTCAAAATGGTAGTTTCAAGATAGTCTCCCCAAAACCAGGAATACGGCTTGGGGGACAGTTTCTCAGAGACCACTCTAATGGGGCCATTCTAGATCACAACCAGGATATAAATATTAAGCTGTAATGTCATTAATAGGTTCTATCTAAACTATCCTGTGCAAAGTTACTATTGTCTTTGTTCTATTTAATAAAATAAAAGCATGAGTTACAAATCAGTTGAAAATTAACTGCAAATAATTCAAGTGAGTGTACTTCAAGAAATGTGAAAACGCTGGAAGTATAGTCACAAGAACATTTTAATTAGTTGATCATTTAAAAAAAACAACACAGAAGTTGAGAAATAGTAGA
Organism: Gallus gallus; assembly: GCF_016699485.2. Taxonomy (NCBI): domain Eukaryota; kingdom Metazoa; phylum Chordata; class Aves; order Galliformes; family Phasianidae; genus Gallus; species Gallus gallus. The sequence continues at coordinate 63,175,630 of NC_052535.1, read as the reverse complement.
GATACAGTACTGGCTGTTCTCATCTTGATGTGTGATTGTAATCATTGAGAAGAATGAGCACATACATGACATATAGTAACTTCTAGCCATCACAGTTCTTTTCTTTGTCGAGGGGGGTATTACAGTAAAAATCAGTGCTTTTCCTATGACTTCCCTGCTCAACCTCTAACTTAAGCTTATTCGCAGAACCTCGATATTGTTGGAAGGTACCAGACTTCAGTGTGCTTTTTTCTTGTGGCATCCTATTTAGTCTTCTGAAGCTCAGTTAAATGTTACATAGAAATAAATGTTAAAATAAAATTCTTTGATGCAGAGTGACTGATTTTACTTAATAATTTGTAATGTGCAACTACATGGCTTATTGCATACTGTATCTTTCTAAATATTTACGTTCTGCAATTCTATGTTCAGTAAACTGCTAGTGTGAAAAATTGGCTCTCTTGAACCAGATAGTGAAACACCTATGGACTTCTTTCAAATTAACATTTCATACTTTTTTTTTTTTTTTTTTTTGTACAGAGAAGAAACCTCTGTGCTCTTTTACAAATAGCACAGCATTGAAACTCTGCTGTCATTGTGAGGTTTTGTAACTGGAGCTTTAGAATTCATTATGTATTGTATATAAACTGAAGAGGTGGCAAAAACTTAGCTTCCTTTTTTCCCCCCCTTTTTTTAAAGATATTTTGAGAAATTGCCTCTTGTGCTAAAAGAATCACTAATTAGTGTTTAAGAACTGAGAAGAATCCCGAAGGTCCAAAGACTTTTGAGGGGACAAAATTCATTATGCAGCTGACAGTGGTTCCTCTAACACTGGGAACAAGCTATGTGTCAAAGTGATGGAATGTCTGGAGTAATGATCTTTGGACAGTGTTTATGTTGTTAAGTAAAAGTACTTGCCTGCAGAGATAAGTTTTGAAAACTGACACAATACGGACGGTTTGGGGAGTTGTTGACTTGAGTTTTGTTGCAATTCATTTAGAGAAAGCAAGAAATGGAACATTAAAGTTTGCTTGTCTCAGCAGTAATTTAGTGAATTAATTAAATTTGGAGGAGTGCAGCAGGTTGAGGGCAGTGTTCAGTCTTGATTCAGGTTCAGCTAGTGAAGAAGTTTCCTGTAGATCTGAGTGATGAGGCTTCTAGATCCTTGATCAGTTTGTTAGGCTGTTTTCGTACATTAATTTTCTTTAAACAATTTATATATGATAAGTATGTCTTTAAAAACCATACACAGTCCTTTTCCAGTTTTTCCCCTCTCTATATAACCTTCAACTGTTATTCTCCTTTCATCTGAGTGGTTATTTTTGCCTTAATTTGCTGAGTATAAATTTTTATTCTTGATGCATGAAAGCTGTTGTCCTATGCTTGCAGTTCTTCATGCGATGGAATATACCTATACCCACAATTGCTGAGAAGATTGTCTCTCAAAGCCTTCCAGGCTTTTATTTTTCATAAGTTATGGCATTTCACAGATAATACATTTTTTTTCTTTACCTTTCTAAACAGCATAATATATCAAATATGTTATTTGCAAATTTCATGGCAGCAGATTATTCAATGTAATGCCAGATCAATATATAGTACCCACGTTTACCACTGCTAAGTGTCACCAAATGAGTTCTGCCCCCAGAGAGGTACAAAAAAAATTTAATTTCTGTGGGCTTTATATTCAAAATTGCCACAATATATCTGGCCTCACATTTTTTTCTTAATGTTCAATTAATATTTCTTGTTTTATTTTTATAATAAATTATTTTCAGAACAAAGTTCAGAAAAGAAATTATTTTCTCAACATAAAGCATCAAATACAAAGCGCTGAAAGGATACTCTTTTAATTTGTAAGGTCTCTTGGGAGGTATGTCAGTTTTATCCAGATACCTAGGCTGCACAGACTGAAAGCATCTTTTCCCTGTCGTTTAGCCTGAGGAAATCCGTAGAAATACTTTTCAGACCTTGAACTTCTCTCTACTTTTTTTTTTAATTGAGAGAACAGTTTTGTATGTGCTCTACTTTGTATTTCATTTCTGTTTATGTTTCACTGTAATAGTCTCTCACCTTCCTATGGTTTCTTTGTGTTATTTCCATCTCTTCTAATTCTTTTTTTTTTTTAAGTACTTTGCATTTAAACACCTAACAGCACTGAGTATCTTAAACATCTCCCTCGATTTACTTTGTTACCGTCTCCTTCATGGTATATCAGCTTTTCAGAAATTCATGTGATGAATTAATCTTGTGGATTTTTATTTGTTTATTTAGCTTTGTTCTATTCTTTTGTTGTTGTTATTGTTTGTTTTTTTTTTTTTTTTTTTTTTTGCCTATTCTTAGTGGCCCTGCCAGATGAGATGTTGATCTCTCTTTTTCACCTTTCTTCATCAACCTCTTTCAGGCATCACAGTGCTTTCACATTTAACACACAAATGCTATTACAAAAAATGGTAGTGGTTTCATACTGATAGCGGTGTGATGGAGTTGAACTGTCTCTCTCAGTCTCCATCCTCAAAAGAACAGGGGAAGAAAAAGGGCTCATGGGTTGAGATAAGGACAGGGATATCACCAATTACTGTCACAGGCAAAACAGACTAAGTGTAGGGAAATTAATGTTGTTTATTGCCTGTTTCTGACAAACTGGTGCAGTGAGAACTAAAAGCCAGCTAAAAATGCCTCCACCCTTTTCTACCTCCTCACCCCAAATGATGCAGGGGAACAGGGAAGGGGGCTGTGGTCAGTCCATAATGCTTCATCTCTTCTGCTCCTCCATGGTCACTCTCTGTCTCTGCTTCATGTGGAGTCCCTCCCACAGGATGCCATTCCTCCCAAACTGATCTTGTGAGCTTCTCACAGGCTGCAGCCCTCCAAGTACTGCTTCAAGGTGGTTCCATGCCTCAGGGCCCATCCATCAGGAGCAGACTGTTCTAGCACAGGTCCCCAAATGTGGCAGCTCCCTCTGCCCTCCTGCCCCACCAAGGGCTCCTCTCCAGAGGGCTGCAGATCTGGCCCAGGGCTGCTCCTGCATGGCTCTCCATGGACTACAGCCTCCTCTGGGCCACATCCACTGCTGCATGCACCATGGGCTCCTCTATGGCTGCACATGGAGATCTGCTCTGCGTTGTGCCTGTAGGCTACAGGGGGATAGTCTGCTCCACCGTGGACCTCTCCTGGCCTGCAAGAAACTTCTGCTTCATGCCTGGAGCACCTCCTGCCCTACTGGAGCACCTCCTGCCCTACTTTTGCACCGACTTTGCAGGCTGCAGGGCTACTTCTCTCATATTTCTCACTCTTCTTTCTCAGCTGCTGTTGCACACCAGTTCTTTTTTCTCTTAAATCTGCTCTCCCAGAGGTACACTGAGTGTTGCTGATGGGTTCAGCTCTGGCAGTGGTGGAAGCTGTTTGGAAATATCTCTTATCTGACATGGGCAGGTGCTGGGCTCTGCTCACAGAGGTGTCCCTGCAGCCCCCTACTAACTAAATATGCCCATGTGAGCCCCATACAATTGTTATCATCAGTATTTAATGTCTTAATGGGCAAATCAATATATGCTTCTAAACAGTGAACCATCTCAGGTTTTGCTTTTCACCAACCTTGTATAAATTAATAGCATTTCTTTTCAAACTGCTGAGGGTTTACTACAGAGTCTGACTTGAAAATCTAACCATCAGTTCAATTGTAACTTCAAAGATTTGTGTGGTTGGGAATTTAGATTGTGCATGCTTAGTATATTGTAATCCTAACTATGTTTACTTCTCTCATATTACAATTATGCAGTTGCAATAAGGTTTACTCAAAACTGAAGCAGCAAAAGAAAATTTTTCTAGGAAAATTCTCAGTCTCTGTTCATAGCTTACATTTGAGAAGTTCAGTAGGACAAAAATGAAAGATTTCTAGCCAGTGCAAAATAAACTATTGGTCCTATACCATTCCCTTCCATCACGTAACGGTGAGTAGTGGCCTATTAATTGTTTTGGTTTTTTTCTTTTTTTAATTTCAAAACCAAAATTTGAGTAGTTTTATGAATTTAGATCTAGTTGAACTTTGAGTCAAATGCTAACTTCTGATATCTGTGGAGTGTAACTAAGATTATTCACTCCTGAGCTGAAAATATACTACAATTTCGCAATCAAATATTTGTAAAAATCTTCTAACTTCCTTGTATGCAGCTGTCAAAGTCTCATATGAGCAAGCAGTTATTATGTCTTACCAGAATCTTTCATTTGATCCCAGGTAATTCCCAGGTTACTTTTCCTAGGTACATGACAAAGTTCTGTCTATTGATTTTCTTCTTTTAGGTATTATTAGTTAAAACTTCTATAGTAAAGCTGGCATTTTAAATATTTCTTTATAGTCTTGAATGTAATGATCATTTTGAACTTCGTTGTTTTTTGAAGTCATGTAACTTTTTGGTTCTTGACTGTGGGTTTGTTTGTTTTCTTAGTGAGAGATGGCTGACAGAAGGAATTTGAACTGCAGCTTCTCTTACTGACAGCAGTATTTGATTTGTATTCATCGCAGGCTGGCATAAGTGTAGCACTGTAGATAGGTCTGAGGTTTTGTGTCGTAACATATAATTTTTACCTACAGGCTTTTATAGCATATTAAGTTAATGCTTGCAGTGCTAAACAGAACTATATAAAACACATCATTATAAATTTGATAGTTGCTGAAGTACAAGATGCTTAATGGTATAACACATCTATTGGAAAAGAAATGTGCTCTCTTGCATTCTAATAATTAGGTAATATCTGCCAGTGTGTTAAACAACAAATTAAATAAGTGTTTCCCATAGCAGCCTTCATAAATCATTTATTCGAAGCATTTGTTATTGTGAAATAAATTCCTATTTGTCAAGTCTGCCTACTTTGAAATTTTATATTCCAAACATGGAGTGATTCCTTTGTTCTCCGTTTGTCCTGGTAAAGGCTTCATTTTGCTCAATTTCTGTGTCATGTCAGCAGTACTTTTTAAAATAGGCTAACTAGACCTAAACTGCCATGCAGAAAATTGCTCTGGGCAATACGGAGTAATTTTTTTTAATAACTCAGCTGTACAATTCTTTATAAAATATAGGCTTATTCTAGAATATTGACACAAATGTGAAAAAGCAGTACATTGGATCTTACTTAGTTCTGATCCATTTTTCTGTGGATTCAGTACTCTTATGAATTTTTTGTTCAGGCTTGTTTGTAAAGATATAAGTGTTAATTATCTGAAACAAAGACTAAGTAAGAGAGATTGTATTTGGAAGAAGATAATAAGCATGCACCTTTTTTTCCATTGAGAAAATTCTAGTCTAGATGTGGGTTTTCTGTTGTGATGAAGTTACTAAGGTAGCTTGTAGAGGTGTGGGGAGCAGAGAGATTAAATACAAAAAAAATAAGTCTAGGAAAAAAAAGTTAAAGAGGAAATGTAAATAAGTTTTCTTCAAGTATTGTGTGCTTGAATTCAGATTTCTTAAGAGCTGGATTAGAGATGTTGTTTTTATCCCAAGAGTAATGTTAATATGTAATACTGTGGAGCAGTAGTATGTAATAAAGTTTAAGCTTCAGTATTTAGAGCTTTAGATTATTAAATTGGTATCATATTGCAATAACAGAATCACAGAATTTTGAAGGTTGGAAGGATCCTATGTTAATCTGATCATCTAGTCCAACTCACATGCTAAACCAGGCTCCCTACAATACAGGGATGCATCTAGGATCACAGGAAAGCATCTAGGTGAGTTTTGAATATCACCAGAGAGGAAACCTCTACAGCTTCTCTGGGCAGTCTGTTCCAATGCTCTGTAATCCTCACAGTTAATGAAGTTTTTCCCAATGTTCATATGGAACTTCCTATGTTCCAGTTTGTGTCCATTGTCCCTAGTTCTGTTGCTTGATGCCACTGAAAAGGCTGTAAATGCTTGACTCCAGCCCATTAGATATTTATAAGGACAGATAACAGAATAATAAAAGTTCTGCTGTAGTGAATATATACTTCCTCCTTTTAATGATTTAAATACTGACACTTTATGCGCTCACATAGTTTGGTACATAAAATTGGCTTCAATAAAGAATAATAATTAAGGTTCTGCTCTGGTTTGCTGTCACATAATTACCAAATCCAAGGGCATACTCGTACTAATGTGACTGTGTAATACATGTAGTGAAAAATTGTTTATAAAACTATGGTGGTAATTCAGAATTTTTGAAATGGTTACTTTCTTTTCTACCCAGGTGTCCTTTGCTTTTTGTGATCAACAGTCGAATAAGCAATAAAAGCAAATAGTTGAAAGCAAATTCATTAATACTAACATGACTGTTGTTCCATAATGGCAACTGGAGCTATATTCCCTAGTGTTCATTTTAAGTCAGTTAGCTATCAGTCTTCCTCTCAGTGATCCACTATTTACACTAAAAAATGCAGGTGAAAGGGGATGTGAGACCCACAGTTGTGATCAAGTAATAGTTTGTTCAATTCCTTGATTTATTAATTCATACTATATTCACTCAGATACTACTTCTTAAAGTAAGTGTTAAGGTATTTAAAATTGATTTGTAGGTTATGCTTTAGTTGATACTAAAAGTGACTTTGGCAGTAATGATTAGTCTGTTTTTCCTGTCCAGGCTGTATCTAATTTGTCAACTATATAGACTAGTAGAGAGGATCGTTGCATGCTGTTCTAGTTGAAGAAGCCATATTTAGATCTGTTAATGCAAAAAAAAACCCAGTCATAAATATTTTAAGTTTTCATGCTTAATTTTGCTGGTTGTGCCTGCTTAGTATTTCTCACTTCCCTTGTTCCTGAGCATTTAAAACAGTGCTCCAAATATACAGATATTCCCTTTGTACCTGCACGAGATTATGTGCAGCTCCAAAAAGTGATGAAAGTTTCTCTGAAGCTTGCTGTCAGAGGTAATCTGTGAAACCTATAGTTGAAATAACTTAGTATTTCTCTAAACTCTGTGCAGTTGAATAAGGGGCAGTATCTACTGTTCTTGGGATAGGTAGTTACACCAAATTTGGGATTGTTCCTCACATTCCCCTATTGCTGTTAATTGGGTATGGATTCCAGTAATTTGGAATCACATAGTTCATTCTCCTGTTTTGGTTTCCTAATTAGAAGTTCGGGTTTCCTGACTATAGTTTGCCTTCCATTTGGTAAGCAAGCAGTACATATTCCAAAGCAACTAGTAATATTTGAACTTCAATTGCAGCCTCTCCTTCACTAATATAATTGATTTGATGCTCACCTTTGGCTGAAATAACATTGGTAGGAATGTCATTTTCTCTGAGATTTTTGTCCTCCTTTCATAGGTTGATTTAAAAGTTGCTAAGTTCTTAAGCAAAGTATTGCAGCTACAAAATTTCCTTCTCTTAGGCTGATTGACTAATTTGTTGTGTAAACTTTCTCACTGTACCAGAATGCTATTTCAAATGCTTAAAGTTTCAATTCCATCTCTGTTAAAGTCTCTCACATGCATACTGTGTGTCATAATGCCCTTTCAGGGAAAATAAATTTGTTGCGTGCCAGTCTTTTAGGTAACTTGGGAATTCAATGCCATAAAGGTAACAATTATTTTATTCCTAATGAGAGTTCAAGTCTGTTTTTTTTCCTCTTAAATTCACTAAGCAGCGATTCATCAAAGGATTGCTGTATTTTCTGTCTTGTTATTATTTAGAAATTAATAAATGTGAGAGAGTTCTCTCAGTAGGATAATTTCTTACTCAGTGTTAAAGCTACATAGCTGAGCAGAGAGTTCACAGTTTCTGGATTTGCAAGATCACCTCTACTAAATAATTCCTTTCATAACCCTTCTGGATGCTCCAAGTAATACAGTAAAAGCTGTTTAGAGGCAATGGAATTAGGTAGCATAAACCAGGATTTGTATACTGACTTAAATTATACCAACTACCTTTCCCAGCCAGTTAGATGGCAAAACTAAGCAGCATCTCTTCACTTTTGCTCTAGGCTTGGGAACCCAAATCATATTCTGTGCTCAGTGCCAGATGGACTCTGTGGAAGTCAGCCAGCACAGTCTGTCTCAGCTAACCAGTCCTGTGAAAGCTGGCTGCTTTCTCTGAACTGTGTTTTGGTTTGAGGCAACAGTGAATACAGCAGAGAGCACAGGCATGGAAGATATAACTCATAGTCAACTAATTAACAAGTGAATCAAGGAGTCTGTGTGAGATTGTTATGCCTAGCTACAGTACATAATTTTTTAAGATTGTCAACGTATTTCTTAAACAGGGAAGAAATTATCCATAGCACTTAAACCACCTAATCCAATGTAGCTAATATGTTTTACAGTCACTTTAGGTAAGAGGTCATCTCAACATCTATACTAACAGTCACAGCAAGGATGCTGGGATAGGTTGGCATATAACAAGTTGTATTTGGGAGGTCCGGTGCTGAGTTTCTAGATTGCCTGACTGCTTTGTATCATGCAGAGCTTGAGCATAAACTGAACAAAATTACTAACAGTGCATAGATGCTACCTTGGTCTATGTCTCACAGTTTTTATGTGTACACCGTAACTGTTTTCTTAGTCCTCATCTTGTTGACCTATAGCTAAGCTTGATTAGATTTCATGTAGAAGATAGACATTGCTGAGAGACAGTACTTACTAGCAACACAACAAATAAAATTTTGACCAGAGTGGCATTCTGTTGGCTTTCATTTGAGTTGGAGATGTTCACAGAGCTAGCAACTTTCTGAAGTTTATTTCCTGTAGGTTAGAGCTAAATTAAACTGATCTTATTTAATTATTAAATAAAAGAAAGATCCTTGAATTAAATCAGGACTGAGTTTAGGTTTATCTTGTTTTTAATACTACATTCAGCTGTGAAGCAGTTAAGCAACATTTGCAGATATGCCTTTTTATTACTACAGATCTAGAGTAAAAAAATATTACCATATGAAACATCTGAACATTATCGTAACTTTGGAAATGGATATATTATTAGATTAGTCACAGGTTTCTGAGCTCATTAGTAAGTGGAGTCACAACTTATTATGTTTTTCTACTTTTGATAAAGATATTACTTCAAATATTTATTTACTTTTTCAGAATTAAACTCTTTAAGATAAACAGCCTACTGGATTCTTAAGTTAAAATTCTTATTTGTATGTGTGAACTCAACAGGTACTACTACCTAGCAATAAGGATATTTTAGAGAGCATGCTCCAGGTGAACCTATGTTGTTCTTTAGAAAGCGTGATATGTAAACAAGAAGCTCCAATGAAGGAGTTTGAAAGCTATGAGCCTGAATGTGTTTCACCATTCCATACTTGATGTGGAAAACTGAATCTTCCTGGAGAAATTCTTACATAATCATGAAAACAAACAGTAAAAATTTATCATAGTGTTTGACGTTGAAGTGTTTCTTTACCAAATGAATTAGTATTTCTCCATACCATGTTTGAACTTTTTCTGCATAAATGCAATGATAAAGTACACGAATAGTATTGTGAAAGAGTTTTAAAACTTGTGCATTTTAAGTATTTAAGTACTGCAGACAGTTGAGGTACTCCTGGATGTTAATTTGAAAACATAAAGAACTCTGTTGTAATAAACAGTGTTCTTTTTATTGTTTATTTGCTTTATAGATTAAGAGAAAATAACAAGTTGTTACAGCTAATGTAACTTCTTGGCAAAATTGATTGACTGTAATTGAAGTAGGCCATTCTGAAGACATACTCATAATTAAGTAATCCATAGCTTTGCATAATGTTCCTCTTTTTGATGAAGTTAATCCTAAATGTTGATGTGCTAAATTAAGACAAATTGATAGTGTTTTTATCCCGTTTGTGTGGAGTTTGTAAATTTATTTTGGAGTAATTAACTAGTGTGTTACTTTACTTCCTTCTACTTATATTAGCCTGAATTTGGCTTGTTCTCTCTTCCAGGGGATAGTCTTTATCTTGAGATTTCTTCTGTGTGCAATCTAAATTCGGATATATTAATGTATGAAGTGTTAAATCATAAACATTCAAATCTGAGGTTGAATAGAATTTAGCCCACAGAAAGTAGCTGGCAGAAAATAGGTTTAGATTTGGGTATAGGGTGATAAAACCTAAGGTAGACAAGATGTAATAGGACTTTGTTTCTTTGTCTGTAGCTGAGTTCTGTGCCATCTTTTTTGTCTTGCGGATGTACAGCTGTCTCACAGCAGGCCTCCTATACAACTGTAAAGCATACAGGTGCATTTTTTTTTCCTCTGCTTCAGGATATCAGCAAGCAGTTTCAGAGGTGATCAGGTAGTTAGTCCTCACCTCCTTTGATGTTGTCACCTGTTTGCTTTTCTGTGCAGTATGACATGAAATTATTGCACAAAGCCAAATCCAGTGAGCAGGGCCCTGTGACAGCTTTCCTTCCCAGCTTGCTAGGGCTGAAGCAGCAGGGTTCCTAAGTCCCTGGTTGCCTCCTGTCCCAGTGGCCAAGCATGCACTGTAGAATGCAGATACACAAAGCACTGACAGGCTGCCTGTGTGAATCTGCACAGTGAACAGTGCCCTAACCAGCACCTGCCTTGATGTAGAGCTCATGTACACATGGCCAACACTAGCAACCTAATCTTGCTCTTCCTCTTTCATCATAATAAATGCTCACTAGTGGTCACGCACACTCCTCTGCATAGACACCTGAAGTAGTAGCTGGTCACAGCTACCAGTCTTCTCCAGTTGCTGAGCCAGTTATTTCCAACTGTTGACACCCAGGCATGTTCTCTTGCTTAGCAGCTCTTCCAGACGGAAGTTCCCGAGCAGTTGCATGCACAGAATACAGCACACGCAAAAACTGTCCTAGTAAGAGCTGACTAAGCAAGGAGATCAGGCTGTGGTGATGAGGCAGGGCTCAGTCAGACAAAGGAACTAAGTAACATCCTGCTTAGCTTCAGCAATCTCCCCTTGCCCCTTCTTGCCTTTTTCCCATGCTTGTTCTTCCCCCATCCACTTTATCTTTTTCTTCCTTTTTCTCCTCCCAAATGAGCAATCTGCCCCATGCATTATATCCATAACCACCACATTAGGTGTTTCTGATACGGTAACATCTTGGTAACCTGGTATTACTGATACTGTTCTGTGAGTCCTACTTGTTTTACAAGATTTAACTATCCAAAAGGCCCTGAATGTCCTCCCTAGGGTTAATTTATGAGTGCTGGCTATCTCATATAGCTTCACGATAGCCACATCTGAAATCCAGCTGTTCCTCACAGTACTGCTGGCAGCTTTTATCAGACTCTGTTCTGTCAGACTCCTCTGCTGCCATCTGTCACAAGTCAACACATTGTAACAATGTCGGTGGAAAGGTTCAGTCTCTACAGCCTTAGCACCACCATCCACCTCTGGTATTGTGGGTCAGCATAACAAAACAGGAGGCGTTACTTTGAGAGCAGCCCTGGCATTTATTTTTAGACAATACTAGAACACTTGAAATCATGTTTTGGCTTCAGTGGAAAACTCCAGAAGCTAACTGTACTGCCTTAAGACATGTAACTCACAGATGCCTTTTTTTTTTTTTTTTTTTTCCTCTGGTTGCTTTATTTATATGGCATTAACAGAAAGAGAGGACAGATCACAGATAACGTTTAACTCAAGTATTTTCCTGAACGTGACAACTTTCAGTCTTGAAGGGGAATCACAAGCATATGCTGTACTTAGGGAAATGTAAAAATATATTACACTGTTGTTATCCTTGAATAGCTTAGTGAGGGATTATATGTATGTGCCATCTGCAGTTCTATAACACTAAATATTTAATAAGTTTACAAATAGTAGATAAATATTTAACACTACTTCATAGAAATTTGCATTCAGTAAATAATTGTTTGTAACTGCCAAATATAATGGCCTGATTTAGCTAAATTATTATTTTAGTTAGCAATTCAAATTGCTTCTGTGAAATTAAACCTGGGATAGGACAGTATTAAAGCTGTAAAAGGACAACATTGTTCAAAGAGTTAGCCACTCATATTTCAGGTCTGCTATTAATATTTCTAGCACAGCATTTGATGTTGTCTCAGTTGTGGTAATTTTGTGGGTGTACAGCTCTTCTGCTTAAATTGTGGTTCCAACTGTTCTGATGGACTTCAGCTTTGCATCTTCTATGGTCTTCCCCCTTGATGCTTCTAAAATGAAAGAGAAATACCGAGTTTATTCATGAGTTTATTTAAAGCATTTGCCTAGAGCATTCTCAGCCAGATAGACTTCACAGAGTTTCCAAATGTGAAGTGGATTAAGTGTCAGAAAGCAGAAAAGATAGCAAAAATGGAAATCTTACTTCTTAGTCCCTTAGTAGTTTGTAGTCTCAAATAAAATTTCACAAAAAATATATGCCTTGCATGTCAGTTGTTCAGCAATTTTATGAAGGGAAGGAATTATGAAAATAAAGACTCCTTACATAACCAGTTCCCTTATTTTAGTTATCTGGATTCAAGGTAACCAAAATTCAAGAACTTTATGCAGTTAAAAGTTGCTGTGGCTCACAATTAAAGTATTGAGAAAACTGGTTGAGAAATGTTGAAAAGCTGATTTGTCGTAATATATATGCATATATATATATGTGCATGTGGTCTTCAAATGTATTCTGTTTTAGGTAGGTGTGAGCTACAGATGGCTATGAATTTCAAAATCTGATGAGATAGTGGCCATCATGGTATGCAAAACTATTATGTACGTCTGTGTAAATCCATATCTGTACAAATAAAACTGTACCTCTTGAGTAGCTTCACAGTGTCATTATCTACCTGTAGGGTAAGAAATGAGGATAAATGCCAAATCGTTCTGACTATTGTCTCTTCAGGAAAAGCTATTTGCCATTGTTTTTTTTCTTAACTTTTTGTTGTCCCATCTCTTAAAATGTTCTACTCAGGTTATTGTCTATTCTTTAGAATATGGATATGAAAGTTAATTGCAGAAAAAGCTCAAGTAATTCCGTACCTGCAGCAGTTAATGATACATTCACCATTTGATTTAGGTTCAGTCAGTGTCAAGCTCAGGAGATTCATGTTATATTGTTAAATGCAAGTTATTTTTGTTATCCTTTGTCACTGCAACAGAATTCTACTTTCTCAGCTTCTGCAGTACCATTACTTGGACTGACCTGCTGCTGTTGTGAAGATGTACCATATTGTTGTTTTGAGTATTTGGAGAATAATGGCATGGGGAACAGTCTGAAGAGCCTTATGATTAGCTTAAGTTTATTACTAGATATCTTCGAAGGGTAGCTTACCTAAACAGATTTGGAATAGAACATAAAAAGATAAAAAAGTGTGTGTATATATATATATAGACAATAAACATCTATTTAATATTTCATCCAGTGTACTCTCTATACCCCTTTTAAGTTAACCTGATATCTTTCAATGTCTTAGTTAACAATGGTGAGGTTTTTCTCAGTTAAGATAGCTACTCGCTTTACTTTTAGCCATTCTTATCTCTTCTCTGGGGAAAGAGCACTAGGTAACAATTGTTTCTTGTTAGCTTTTTAATATACAAGTCAAGTCTCAAGAACTATATCAAAGTGCATCCACTTCCTTGCAAGCAAGGCTATGCCTTTGGCAACTCACATTTTAAAAAATATAACATTAATCCCTTTGAGATGTTTAAACAGAAATTCATATTCATCATCTAGTTTTCAAAGTAGAATCTTTGCTTTGGGTCTTCTAGGAAAATTTGTTTCCATGTTCCATTTTGTTTATTTTAGTTTGAATCAAACTTTTTGTTTGCACATAAACTGTCTAATCCATGTATTTCATGTGTGTGTATGTATACTTGCTCTTAATTCTGTTCCATCAATCATGTTACAGTGGTTTAAATTGCTACCGTAAAAGTGTAAAATGAATATAAAGCTTGTCAATAAAAATGATTGCTCTTATCTAAATGTTTTACAAATACAAAAGGTATTCATAGTATAACAATCATATGACAGTGTCTCGCTCCAATTTATAGGAGGGAGAGGAGGTTCTTTGAAATATGTATGCCCGGCGTGAGATTAAGAAACAACGGTTCAAATGTTGGTCCGACCAGTTTATTACAAATGTTAATAAGGGAGATGAGGAAAGGGGAGGTCTTTTACAGACAGCCACTTTTATTAAATGAAGATAATAACTTTCTCTCTTCAACACAGAGTGTATTTCTTTTCATTCCCACTGGATGTTTTTGTACATTTTAGTGTATGTGTAGGCAGCAACCAGTAGTGATTATGTGACAATGCATGTAAATATTTATTGACTACATAATGTTGTTAGACTATGTTGCTCTTTTCTGTTAAAGCCCATTGTTTATTTTACTTCACCTCATATTATCAAATACAGTATATGTGTAATTATTAGAAGGTTTAGGTTATAACTTGGTGTCATAGCAATAAAAAGAAATAGATATGTACTGTTGAGTGTATTTGAATCCAGATCCAGCAAATGTATTTATGTGTATGTATATATGTATTGCTTTAGCTGCATGAGAAATAGTGACAGTCATTTGCAGCACTGTGGTCACAACTGACTCAGTGTACATTGAAGAGGAAAATCTTTGTAGTTTTTTCGTCACCATGCTGCAGGAAATCATGGGTAAAACAGTCTAAATCTAGCCTGTATTTTTATACAAACATGAAGTTGACTGAGAAAATGTGAATATTTGTATTGACAGTGCGATTGTGGTCTCTAGTTATGGTTTTATATGCTAGGAGCTTTTTTACACCACTTTGCACAGGGCAGCAAAGAGTGGTGATTAAGGATCAGTCTATTAAGGAACATTTTAGCTTTATCTTTAATTTTTCTTAATATGAAATACTCCCATTTTCTTTCTTTTTTATATCGCTCTATTTTGCCTTACTGAGATCTATTAGGGGCTCTGACAAAAAGTTAGGAAATACAGATGGACTTATTGTCATAATCATACTGCAGTGGGATAATCACATGAGGTCAGTGATCTTTATCATGTTGAAGAAAAAAGACATTTTACTTGAGAGATTGAGTGTTTAGATACATGAAGCTCTTGTGTGCTTTAGCTTAGAATTGGTGATTTGAATGAACATACTAAGTTGAATGTTAAAAGCAGTGGACAACCATCCATTGAGTAAAAAATGTTTTATAGTATCTTATGAATGACATACTTAGACAGCGAATTAACCAGAATTTAACCTGTGTGGATGAAGGCATTCTTTTGTATGCTGAAGTGTTAGAGCATTTCAAATTGGAATTGTTCTGAATCTCGACATCAGTGGTATTTAGGCAGAACTATTCAGAATAAAATGAATTAAATCAAAATGTTAGAGGTAGAAGAAACAAACTAATAAAACCCTGAAACCATTCAGAGGGTGAAAAGTTTCCTTTTTCTTTACCTTATCAGGAGTGAGCATTTTTCTGTCTATTTAATTGGGGTGAAAATTGCATCTGTACTTCAGAAGAGTATGTATAAAAATACTTTGAGAACAAAGTGTATTTAATTTCACATATGATATCACAGCAAACTGTATTTAACAATTGTAATTGATACAGCAGAGGAAAAGAGAGAACCTTGTTCATTATGTGCATTTATAGTCCTTACTTGTTTGATATCATAGCTAGTAAAAATAAACACTAATGATTTCTGAATATTATGCTGTATTAACAAGAAGCATGCAAAATGAGCTCATTAACAATGAATATTTGGAATTATTCACATTTAGCATCTGTGATTTTGTTTACTACAATTTCATGCAAACAGAACATTTTGTGTATGAATTTTATTTATGTTTTTTTTAATGGAAATAAGAATACCTTCACTGAAAAGAATGGACTATAGTTTTCATGAAGTAACTTCAGTCAGTCTAAGAGCAAAAAAGACTGACTTGTTAAAGGCAGCATTTTAAGTTTCAGTTTTAACTTCATTCACACCTGTGCTGAGGCATGTCCTTGATTTCATCAGCTTTGCTTTTCTGTATGTCCTGAGCAAATAAATGCATGTACTTTCCTCTACTTTAGCAGTATGAAAATAACTGCAGCGTGTGTTTGTATGTTATTACATTCTCTGTATATGTATGATTTCCCTAAATGTTGTTTTGAACATTCCTTTTGACTAAATTTAGATACATATGTATCTGTTGCTCAGCTATGTCTGCTGCAGTCTATATTTTTCTGCAAAACAGATTTTATTTGTGTTCACATATGCCCAATTGTGTCATTTTCAGTTGAATTCTTTGTTTTGAAGAGGATTTTTTTTTATTTTTGTTTTTCAGAGTTACATACATGGAAGCAGTCAGGCTCAGTTTGTTGCTGAATCACACATCATTCTTCTACTGAGTATCCTTCAAAATCATGATGAATAGAAAAAAAAGCAAGCTGTGCTATTAAATGAAATTGCTCTCACAGTGAACATCATTGAACTTTTGAACAGGTATTGTATTTTGCCTTAGTTCATGATTAAATAAATATTCAGTGTTGTTTCTGTATTTACTACCAAGGAAAGCTGGTATTGCTTTTCACTAACATGTACTTTATCTCCTTTTTACTCTTAATGCCTGGTTATACCTCTAATCTTTTCCCATTCAGTGTTATTTTTGCAGTAGCAGAAACTGATTTTCTTCTCTTTTTCACTCTGTTTTAAAAGTTAAACATTATATTTTAGGTTATTTTACTTGTTTTAACTGATAAGAACATGCCAGCTCCTTAAATTGAAATTTATTAATAACATATAAAGAGATTTTCTGTCCTCTCGTAGTCTTTGTGGAGTTTTTAAAATTATTGTTGTTTTTCTTACTACCTAATCTAAATAATTTGCATCCTGTTTTTAGGAGAATAATTAGCCCAGTCCATTATTTCTTACATTATCTCCTGACATTACTTTCAATTTTTCATTCTTATTGAGTCAGAGCAAATTACACTTTTTGTGGTGAATATGTCTTAAGAACGTGTAAGAAATTAAGAAAAATTCGTATACTCTTTGGTTTAAGTCTTGCTTTTCATCAGCTTTGTTCAGCAAGTGGAAACTGTGGTCACTATTAACTGCTATTAAAGTAGAATTGTTCCTTCACAAGTATTTTCCTCTGAGGAGAACAAGATGAAAAGCGATAATGTTTCCCAAGCTGTGAAGCAGTCACAGGATCTCAGACTTTGATTCTCTGATCATAGCTACTCCGTTGTCCTCTGTCTGACATGACACCTGAGGACATTTGCCCTTCATCTGGCTTCCCCATCTGCCGCCTTCTTTGGCATTAATAATCCAAAGAGAACAATGCCATCATTGTGTCTTCTCACTTCCTTCTTTCCATCATCCGTTTCATTAACATAGCATGAATTTTGCTACCAAAAATCTTACTTGCTTCACAGATAGTCATGGCAAATTTAATTTAATTTAAAAATTATGATAATATTTTTCAGATTATATGCAATATTCCCTATTGAACTATACTAATACGTCCAGTTCTGTGCCTGCTCCCAGTCCCAAGACAGGATAGATACAGCCTTCCTTGAGCAAATCCAGTAAAACACCACAGAAATGATTAGAGGACTGGAGTATCTCATCTGAGATCCTCTCATCTGAGGAAGGGCTGGGACTGTTTAACCTAGAGTAGAGAAGAGTCCGGTAGGATCTTGTCAGTCCAGTCAGCATATGTGATTTCCTCCCTGTTGGGTGGAAATGAAGTTGATGGAGCTAGACTTCCTCAGTAGTGCCCTCTGACAGGATAAGGGACAATGGACCTGGAGAGAACAGCTAGTTTCGCAATCTGAAGGTGAGAAGACACTTTTTATTGTGAAGGTGATAAAACATAGGCTACCCAGAGGTGCTGGAGAGTCTCCATCCGTGAAGACATTCAAAATCCAGCTGGAGGTGATTCTGAACAACCTGCTCTAGCAGGTTGCTTGATTGGAGTTGCTAGACTAGATGATCTTAAGAGTTCCCTTCCAACTTCAACTGTTTTGCTATTCTGTGAATTCTGTAGCTTTTGTGTCATACCCTAGTTAATGTTGTGTCAAAATGACATGGTATTCAGTAAAGGTTTAAAGATGTTTTTATCATTCATATTTTCTATATTTGGGCTCCTTTTCTTTGGAAGAGAGAGTTAAAGATAGCTTTATCTGAGAACTGCAAAGTCAACACTTGGTGATTAGTAATTTAATTGATGCATTTTTAAGCAGACATGGTAGATGGAAATAGTATGCATCTTATTAGTACTGTCTCTAACCTTTCTTTAGCATAGCCACAATTATTTAATGCTTTTTGCTTTTCCCAAACTGCCACAATGAAAAAGAAAAAAGTTATCTAAAACAAATCTAATTTGCTGTGTGAGAATGGGAAAAGTAAAAGCAAAACCCATCTAACATTAAAAATAATTACAACTTTTGTTCATGAGTATTTTGTTTGTCTGACTGAGACATGAAAGTGTTTTTTTGTTTGTTTGTTTGTTTTTTGCTGGCAGAGACTGCTTTAAACTGAGAAGTTGGCTAACTAAATTAAAACAGCTGGCTGAAAAAATACTTTTAGTGAGATTGTTCATTACAACTTGCAGAAAGAATTCTCTAAGGTTTCATTTCATAGCTCAGTACTATTGAGTTGGGATTTAGGACACAGGCATTTCACAAGTGACATGAAGTCCTGACAGATTTTAACAGTTATGCATGAAAGAATTAATATTTCTTTATCCTTACAGTGCTGGTAGTAATTATTAGCTGCTTCATTGCTTCTTTATTACTTGTTTAGTGAGGAACTGTTGAGAGAAAATATGGGAACTAGTAAAAAAGTTTGCCAAAGTGATAAACAGTCATACATTCACTGCATTCTTTAAAGTTTAAAAGGTGCTCTGAATTTTAAAGGGAGACAGTACTTTGCTGGATTTGTCCATGCTTCTTTTCTTCACTTCTTTTTACTTCATAGTACTAAGGACAAGGACAAGGTTGTCAATTTCTACTAGTTGCTGAAATGCAAAGCTGTGTTTTTCTGTACAGTGAATTTTTAATATCTTTGGTGAGAAAATACAAATTTCTGTTACACTTCTATACTCATTTTTACCGTAAAAAGATCTGCTGTTTTGGCCAGAGCTGTAACTGCACAAGAAGGATGGTGCTGGTTAAGAAGCACCTGTGAATATATTATACATACTGTTTCAATTATAAAACCAAATTAAATTCAGTATCATGTATACAGTATTACTGAGTACCTACTAGCTGAATGCCTGAAGTTATTATAAAATTTAAAACAAATAGTTTTAGTCCAAAAGTATGGTTACTACATCTTAGTGGTAACACACTGAAAGCAAGTAAATTCACTGTAATAATGAAGCACATTGGATGCTAAATCTGTAAAACACTAAAGAAAAATAGCACTTTGATTATTTGTAGAGATTAATTTTGTATTTCTATATGTTTTCCATCAACTAAATACTGGCATTCCACTTAGCAGCAGATTAGACTAGCTGGCATGTTTGATTTAATGTCTTTCTGAAGTCATTAAAAACAATAATAAGTTCTTCAGAACAATAAAGGAGGCATTATTTCATTTTCAAAATCCAGGTTTTGGTTCATTTTGAAGCTCTTTAGACATGGCGGATGGAGGCCATCTTACTGAGGCTGGAGTTCACAGTATCTTACAGCGTGGGTGAAGATTCCTTGTAGTAATTGAAGAAAAAAAAATAGTAATTGTATTTTGACATTGACCTTTGAATTTCAGGCTGCAATAAATAAAAATTTGAGTAGACTTTTTAAAATTAGATAAACAGTTCTTTGTGTAATAGGTAGTGCTTTTAATTCTGATATTCCTTTTACCCTATGAAATGAGGATTTGTAGGTCTTTCAGAATCATACATGCTACTTCTGTTATTTGAAATCAAATGGTCATGTGGTCCATATCGCATCAGGATGCTGAATTGGCTGTGTACACAATATCTCTGGTCAAACTCCAGCATAGCACAGCTTCAGTATATTTGTACTTATTCTGAGAGCATTTTAGTTCAGAACAGTACCTCCACCCTGTCAAGACAGAGGTCTCATCTATCTAAACTGTAATATATCCAAATGTACAGTTGACTTAGCATCCCAATACACTTTTCCCACTAGAAAGAATGCCGTATGAGGTACCTGATTGCCAATGCTTAAGTTAATCCAGAATTAATAAACACTGTTGCACACACACATGAATGTCTGTTCAGTCATTCAGTTGGCACTCAGGCTGTTAGTTCTGGTATGGATCAAATATATTGAGCTAAAACCAAAACTGTCTGAGCTAATAAGACGTAGTGTGTGAGTACCTGGCAGAACAGTGAAAGAACTTACTTGGTTATGATTTATGGTTCTTCTTTGGTTCCATTTGGATTTTTTGCCAACCTCATAGTGATGTCTTCAGTAATATTTTCATGCAAAAAGATTTATTTTTTTTTCAGACTGGCTCTGGCCCTGTTAGTTGGTTTGGCATGAAGTTCAGCTAAAGTCTGTTGAGTTCTAAAGCATCTGGGTTTTCTTCCCAGGAGCAACAAAAACTGGTTATCATTTGCAATCATGGAAGTTTCATGTAATACATTTATTCCTATATAAGCCTGATGATCACTTCTCCAACCAACTGTGTGTAATTTACGCACAGAATAATTTAGGAAGTTATGTAGTTTTATCAATATTGTGACTTGTCTGAGAAGTACAAAAGTGATAAGTGATCACAGAAACAGATCGATACTTGCTGTAGAATAAGTATGGCAGACTGCAAACAAAAAATACATAACAAGAGCATAGTATCGATTTTTTAAAATGGAAATATTTTTATTGTTGTTGTTAAATGCATGTGAAAGCAGTAACTTATATGGGAGCTATCAACATGCTAGCCATCGCACAGTCTGTAATGAAAAGATTTTGCCTCTGAGGAGTTGAAATATCTATGAGGATGCCAGGACTGCATAATTTACACAGATGAATAAATTTATTCATATAAGTAATTGTGCAAAGACAATGTATATAGTATTTGTTGTCTACTTCATAAAAAAGAGGATATATCTAAACATGTTAAAATTTAACAATAAAGCTTAGCATATTCCCAAGTAATTGTCATAGTTTACATCTTTGTGCAGCAGTGACTTTTAACCTCTTCTTTAGATGAGTTTAAAACATCAAACTATAATTGGCAAGTTAGGGATTTTGTAACTAGACCTAACACAGAGTATATTTTATCTCCTAGCTACTGATGAATACATTCTTATTTCTTTTTTATCCTTTTTTTGATTGGTAATGGCACAGTATTTTATAGCAATGAATTTGCATTGTTAGTTTCATGAAACTTTGTTCTGTGCATTTGTTAAAACATGGGAAGTAGTGTTCGGTGCTTTTTTAATTTTAATTTAATTTTTCAATCTATTTCAGGCTTCATAGAATATAGATTTATCTTTCTTTTCTCCTCTCCAAGCTGAAAAACTGTACACGTCCCTTATGGCAATGATGTTCAAGACTGCTGGTGTCTGTTCTTTCAGCCCTTTCCTGGCAGAAAAAGGGTCACAGACAATGACTCAGAAATAAAAATCAGGTATTTGTAAAGAAGAAAAAAACTGCAGGTAGAAATTTAACTGTGGAGTTAAGAGCTGTCTTTTTAAGAGCGGAAGAATATAAAGTAAACTGCACAATCAGTGCTGCTGTTGATATTAAATGTAGCTGTATCAATCACTGGAATGTGCAGGTCTGAGCTGTAATTATGGCTGTGTGAAGATACAGCAAGAAAGGTAAGGAGCAGTAGAGTTGGAGAGGCTTTATTGAAGCTGAAAGACTCATTTGTTCATTTCACTAACCAGTACTTCTAATGAATGCCCATTGTCATTCCTTGTGAAATAAACTGACTTGAATGTGTTGTATCTTTTTCTTTATGCAATAACAGTAAATCTTTATAATACAGAGTAAGCTTAAAAGTTACCATAAATATTTGCGTTGCCAAGAGTTTCAGTTATTAAGCAAATTATTTGCACAGAAAGAGGTAAATTTCTAAAATTTGCCTAAATAAAGGCATTGTTATGGGAATTAGCCATTTAATATTAACCTTTCTCATTATTACTGCTAAACCTACTTAACTTTAACGCTGATAAAAACACATGCACCTAAGTGAAAATAGAAATGTCTCTCCAGTTTGTTAATTTGAATTCCCAAAGCAGAATTGAATGTGACAGCTGTGTAAGTGAATATGAGATGTTGATTGAAAAGGAAAAAGAAACCTGATTGGTTATGAAGAAAAAGACAAATCTTTTCCATAGCAGTTAAATTACACCTATTACGAAAGACATTTCCTGTCCTACACTGTGAATTTAATGAAGTATACTGAATGCCTCTTCAGTTTAAGGAAACTTAAGCACAGAATGAATTTAAATGGAAGCTGCCTTTCCGCGTGTCAGTAGAGCTTGTACAAATGTAGTCACTGAGTGTAGGAACTTGAAATTAGACCTAGAAATATATTTGTTTAGATCTCTGTTCCAAGACATTATCAGTTATTCACAATGGAATCAAATTATGTCCCCCAGAAATTATGTAAAAGAAGATGCCAATCAAAGCAGTGAGATAACCTTTCTATTTGTTTAATCCTAAGGGTAAGAAAAGAAAAGATCACCCTTGTTGAAAAATATGGAACTAATAGAACAAAATTATAGCATTTTTAAACATTTTTCTTAATTAACTATATGAATCAACATCCAATGTAACAAAACATACTGCATGTTTTCAGTGCTCTACTTGCACTTATCCACTAGTGTCTGTTAACTTTGTAGGCTCTTTTGGAGGCTGCCTGACTCCTACCAAACGTAAGAAAGCATAAGGAGATGGTAATTTTTCAATCAATAGTATTGTGATTGATGTTTCTTTCTTTTACCTCATTCACCAACTGATTTGATCTCAAAATAATTCATAATTATGACCTGTTGAGGAAAATACTAAAATCTCTTAGATGCCACCGAGATGCATAAGGACTGTATGTTTGTAGATGGGTATTTGTCAGTACAACATGCAGTGTTTTTCATCGGCTAATTGAATAACAAGTTGGTAAATTGCTCTCAAAGATGGTGTGTGTCCCGTGTATGAAATTGCTAGCTCAGTGATTTTTCAACTTTTTTTCAATATTTGACTCTCTATAAATTTCCAGTTGAAGTGCAGAATCTTGTGAAGCAAATTTAACTGTTGCTCTGGTAATTGTCTGATTTTCCTTATCAGCCTTTTACAAATATCTGACTGCTAGTACACAGATGAAAAAACATTCACGAACTGCAGGCTGAAGACAACAGCATTTTTCACTGTTTCTCCATCAGCTTACAGTTTGAATGGGTATTTTAATTGTTAAGTGGCATAATTGTTTGACTGAAGATGCAAGAACATAGTCCAAAATTAAGCTTTTTACCTTCTGTATCCCCAGACAGCTATTACTAAATTGAATAGTCCTTGACTGCATTCAGCTAAGGATAAAATGTCTGTTATGGTACTGCACAGATCTTTAAAAATGAAGGAAAGTACAATACTAGCCTACAGTCATATATGATGAGGTATGTGATGTTCTTTAAAAAATCTATAGGTGCTTTGAGAAAGCAAGAGAAAAGGTGTGTATGCATGCTAAAAATTGTGTACTAGCAAAGAGATGAGGCAATGTGCTGAAACAAGTATAGCATTTGAAATAAAGTGCTTCTAAGTAATATGACTGTTTGGAATAAAGTGTTAGAAGAGTAAATTATGTTTTGATAAATACCTCAAATATGTCTTGTTTTAAACATGTTTTTAAAAGTTAAGAAGTGAAACTACTAGGAACATTCATTTTTTTTATCTGCTTGTTGTGGAGTTGTGGACACTTCTGTGATTCATGAGCCTCTAGAACAGAAGAATTCTAGGACCATATTGTAAAATGTAAATAAGGTCAGAAATGATTTTCATTTTGTACAATGACAAACTACGGTATAAGAGTCTGTAAGATGTACAAGACTAACCCTGAAAGTCCATCAGTTATATAATTCATAAATACAAAGAAGTCATAAAGACTGAATGTAAAATTAATCTCCACAAAGTTATTTTCAGATGTGATCCTAGAAGGCAACACCAGTTTGAATAACTAGGATGTAAATCAGGCTGTAGAACCTGGAGTTGGAGGGATTAATATTTGATTAGCGATTTAGTACAAGCTTAGTTGGGTATATCGATGCTATCTTTTTGCAGTTGAGTTACAATGCATTCCAGAATCTTTATCTTCTTCTAAAGCTTTTATACAGCCTTTCCATTTTCAAATGTCTAAGAGCATCACAAGAGGGCAGGTTTCATCAGATTATCTCTGGATTAAAATGACAATCTCTGTGAAAATCTCATGAATTGAAGCTGACAGTAATCAAATGAATAATAAAGGTACTTTTTCACTATAGCAGATTCTATATTACTATCAAATTGATTCTCTGTTCTGTACAGTTGATGGAAAAGCATCAAAAAAGGGTGTTGTACTTTAGTTGACATTTAAATGGATGAAATGCAGACTTACAGCTCCTTCACTGTTGTGAATTGCTGGTTTCAAGGCGTTGAAGGGAACTTGAGTGCCAAAACTAGTGTAATAATTCATAAAACTCTTGAAAAGCAAAAGCCAGAGAATCTTGGTCTGAAGGAATATTCAGGGTTTTTACCATGACTGTCAGTACAGCTACAATTCAGGCAATTAAATATGTCGATGTTTGACCTGGTTGTGTACAATTTATGAATAAGTTACGTTTTTATTCAAACAAATAATTTTTGAACTATGCTCATTTTATCAACATATGGAGTTATCCTTCACTGAGTTCAGACATATAAAGATTGGTATCTTAACTCATTCCTCAGCCCTCAGGTCTTGTTGAATCATCCGCTGGGATGGTTATGGTCTAATTCAGAATTGATGGCACACTGAAGAGTAGAAGTGGAACATCAGACTCATTGTTCATGAAATGAAGCAACAATGTCATAAAAGAAACTATTAGAGCACTTTCATTTCAGAACCATAACTTTTCTTGATTAGTTTCTTTACCTTATCATAAAAAAAAATCAGATTCTCAAGATGGAAAAGTTACTAACACTTCATTTTCAAGAATTGGACGTAGCTAAAGAGTATTTCCTGAGTAGAATGATTGGAATGCATGTTATGCTTGGATTTCTCAAATGTAAGCTGAAAGTTAAATACAGTTTGAAACTGCTCAGTTAAAGAATAAGTATAGTTAACACATATTCAGTATTTCTGAAATTATAGCAGGTATTTTAGAGGTTTAAATATTAGTAGGAAGAAGCTAAGGCAAATAATTTTCTAGGTTGGTGGGATATGCCTTCTTCTCATAAGGCGACAGCATATCATGTTTTATTTATTATTCCTCAGGGGGGAACAAAAAAGTATACAGTAAGTCAGATTTTTCTGTTAATCTTGATACCCCTTTACTAAAGATGCTTGTGTTTTTGTTTGTTCCATGCATGATAAAGTGAACTAGAAGTTTTTAAAGGTTGAGAGATAAACTATCCCCATGTTAATTAACAGTAAGCTGAACACAGAGTTGAGTGAAGTGAATTTGTCCCTTAGTTATTTTTGCTCATATATTATTAAATGGTCCACAGATACAACATAGTTACTTCTTACTATGAATAATGTTGACTTAGGATTTTTACTCTTAGCAGTAATCCAGCAACATCTGAATGAGACTACTGTACTTTTTTTTACCAATTTAACAAGTTTTCTCTCAACTAATTTTCTTTCCTTTTGTTCCCTACTCACTAGCAATTAGGACTAAATTTGTGAAGAATTGATATAAATGGTATATCACATTAATAACTTACAGACTGCCTGGTTTTCTTCTTTGGGGCATTCTGGCTGGAATTAGTAGTAATTAATTTTTCAGTCAAAGCATGCTAATAAAAAGTATCCAGTATTTACTAGTGATTGCTTTCATTTTGTAAGGTATCTGTCATTATAGAGTTTATTGATGCAATCATTTTTCTTAAAAATACTTCTAATCAAACATCTTGGTATTTGCAGAGCTACATATCGTACTCTGCTGCTGATGATCATTTTATGAATAATCTTATGAATTTTGATCATCATACTATTAAACTTCTCCTCATTTATCAAGGTATTCAGAGCCTTTTCAAAAGCACTACGTAATTCGTGTAAGTTGTCAATTTCAATGAGGATTATGTGCCATCTGGGAAGAGGAGCAGCAGAAGTTTAATAGGTAAAACAGAAATAATTTCAAATTAAAAAATGGAAAGATATTTAACAGGCTTTGTAGATACACCTAGAAAATTGCTACAAAAGGATATGTTTACCAGAAAGCATAAGCATCTGAGTTGAAAACATTTGCTAGCTATGGTTTATCTGAGTGTCACATTTCCCTTATCTTTTCAGAGTAGTTTCTTAATGCATAGTGACAGAGATCAACAGGAATCAGAAAACAAGTACATCTTTTCATGCTTTTAATCTTTTTGAAGATGGAAAACTGTCCAAGTAACTAACTACTTGACAAAACTTTAAATTCTATGTTGCTGAAGAAATGAGATATGTTAAAATATTATTTCTGGAACAGGACTGTTGCTTTTGTTTTGTGGAATATCAAAATGATGTAAAGACATAACATACAATGCTAGAAAGAGGAGCCCAAAATAGTAATTTAAAAGAAATATTCCATGGTACAAAGCTAATGATTGCATTGAAATCAGGACTCAACTGACTGAAGTTTTGCTTCAACATCACATATTTAAAGTAACTGACTCAATCACTGTTAGAGTGTGAAGTTATAAAGCCAGTGTCAGTGACATCAACCAAGTGAGGCTGAAAACCCAATGATGACTGAAGTTAGAAAGCAACAACTGAAGCAGAAGTAGTGACAATGTGAAGGAATTTGGAGAGGTAATGATGTGAGTCTCCAAAAGAGAGGGAAAAAAAAAAAAAGCAGAGTTCAGCTGGTTGTAGGCCTGCTCTGAGTTGCAGAGGAGATGTTGCTTTTGTCAAACCATTCTTCCCAGTAATAGGAAAAGTGGATTAAAAATCATTGTTTAAAAAAAAAAAAAAAAAAAAAAAAAGGCTTCTTACTGGGTTTTGTTCTTTGTTTTGGTTTTATGTTTTGTTTTGTTTGTTTGTTTTCCCGCAGAAAAAAACAGGTAAGGTAAAAGGCAAAGAACTGCATTATGTGCAATATCGCATGAAGTAATCAAGCAAATAAATTTGTTTGCGTAGCAGTACAAAAGCTTTGCAAAGCATAGCATTTCCCTGAGATGCTCTGGTGAGCTGCCGCTAAATGTTTTTTGCATTATTTTTTCCTTTGATTTTTCCTCATGATTCAGTTAAACTAAGGACAAAACTAATTACTGTTATAAATCTAAATGAGAGGTTGGTAAAATAAAGTTGTTATTAGATAATTCAAGGTTAGGGGCTTTTATTGATAGGGTAGAAATATATGTGGAATTTGTGTGGTGTTTCTTCCAGCTTTTCTTGCAATTTTTTCCATTCTTTTTTTTTGCTTTCTTAACATTTGAAAGCAGAGAAATGAATAAGTTTCATGACACCCTTTCTAGTCTTGCTTAGAAGCATATGAGTTGCACAAGAAATTTCCAGTCTCTTGTGCTCAGGAAAAAATTTTAGAAGGTGATTTTTACCTTCTCTTCTAATTTGTATCATAGTGTGGATTCCATTTGTCCTCCTCCCTCCCTTAGATATTTTGGGAAAGGTTTTAAAATATTCTGTGAAGCCTACAAAAAAGCTCCTGGGATGGTTTTGTTATGTTTTCAATATTACTCAGTCTATTGAGTACTTTTTAAATTGAAATACGCATTTTACTGAATTTTGTAGCAGAATTAAGATAAAATACATTCATGAACAATGCATTAAAAGATACTGTACATTATCTGTAACGCTAGGCCTGGTGTGAACATTTAAAGAAATCATGTTTAAAGTTTCTTTTAGCCTGTTGCTTTACTGAAGACATGATTAAACCCAAGGATGACATAAGGGAAAACATGTTTGAGGTAGCTTATTTTTAATATCCATTAATAAGATTTTTGATGAGCGTGTGATGAATGAGCTATATGTGTAAAACATGACAGGTCCTAATGATCATTATGAAGCATTTTCACAGAGTCACAGAGTGGCTGAAATTGGCAGGGTCCACTGGGTCCATCTGGTCCACCATTGCTCCAGCAGGGGCACCCAGAGCAGGTGCTCAGAGCCACATCCAGGCAGTTTCCGAAGATCTCCAAGGAGGAGACTCCACAGCCTCTGGGCAGCCTGTGCCAGTGCCCTGTCCCCCACACAGTACAGAAGTGTTTCTTGATGTTCTGTGTTCCTGGTGAAACACGAGGAAACCTCTTGTGTTTCAATTTGCTCCAAGAAACAAAATTTTCATTATCTTAACCTACAAAGTCCTTGCATAATTACCTACTATTTTATTCTTGCTTTCCTTTTATCTTTCATCTGCAGTCTTCCCAGTAGTAATATAATGTCTGTCTGAAGAATTCACAGTATTACCAGCTTATTTTTGCCTTCAAGAAATTTTAGAGCTCTTCTTTCAAAACAGCCATTCAAAGAGGAAATAATAGTGATTCTGATATCTCTCTTAACATAGATTTAATAATAACTTCCTTTGTATATTTACTCTGACTTTCTGATGTCCTGGAGGGTAAAGAACAACAAACTATAAATAGCCTTGAGACTGAGAATCCAAAGAGATTATTCCCTAGAATTTTTGGGTTTTGGTTGCAGTCTTTTCCTTGCTTTTCTCTGCCAGTAAGAATATTGCATCTTTCTCTCTCTGGTAAAGTGGACCAACATCATGGGGAATGCCTAATTTCAGGGGGAAGTAGATCGCCAGTTTTTCACATTTCTAAACAATGATACTGTGCAAAACTCAACCTTAATGATTTATTTCAAGTTTCCAAGTGAGCCCATGCCTTCTACCTTATGCATGTGTTG
The DNA here is from genome assembly GCF_016699485.2 of Gallus gallus. Classification (NCBI taxonomy): domain Eukaryota; kingdom Metazoa; phylum Chordata; class Aves; order Galliformes; family Phasianidae; genus Gallus; species Gallus gallus. The sequence continues at coordinate 63,146,786 of NC_052535.1, read as the reverse complement.
TAAGTGTCTTAATTTAGGACCATAAGTAGGCACCTGAAAAATAGTTTTAACTTATATTGCCTTGATATTGCCTGTTGGCTGATATGAACACGTGCCACATTTTGCCACTAGAATTTTTTTAAAATTCTGTTATTCTTCACTTGACTTTTCTCAATCTATGTGTATGAAACACACAAATCTCAAACCTGAATCAGGATACTGAATCTCTGATGAAGTGAAATGATGTTAGCATTGGCATTTCTAAATACTTTCATCCAAGCTCAGTTTCACTGAAATTGTATAACTGAGATTTCAGAGGTATTAGAGAATTTTGGTCTAATTTTGAACATTTGTAACATAAAAAATGTTACTATTAATAACGTTAATACACGTAAGAGAATTTTTGTCTGATTTTGAACATTTGTAATGTAAAAATGTTACTGTTAATAACATTAATACAGGTATAGCATCAGAGGCTGGAAATATTGTTCATGACTGTAGTATGTTTGAAGCATCTCATGTGTATTATATGTGTAGGTAAATTGAAGTATGTCTCATTCATAAATTTGATAGTTAGTCTGTCATCCTGCTGCCTAGCCCTGGGGAAAGTAAATTTCAGAAATCTGTCCCTTATTCAAGATCCAGCTGTGTCTATTAAAATTCATATTTTCTGAAATTGTGAGATATAGCTCACTTGACACACTCCTGCTTCAATGTGGCATTCATGTGTGCTTCCTCCTCAGAACAGATTTTAAACGCAGTGAGTAGCGACCATTCTTTTTTATTTATAAAGTTTTAAGTAAGCAATTAATTGTATGGTTTAAGATCGTGCTAAATTGTTTTATCATTATGTAGTTGTTTGTATTCCTAACAGTAATAATTAGACAATAAAACTCAGAGTGACTGAGGACTTTGCCTCTGGGATGTTTCTCTGCTGCAATATGACACTAAAGACTGAGCAAATGTCTATTGAGAAGCAGATTAAAGATAAAGCAGTCCAACTGCTTCAGTTTTCATGAAAGAAACCACTGTGGAATAGGAATGATTTCTCATTCTTTTAGTCTTCATTTTGTAACATCCTTTACTTCCAATATACCAAATACTGAAAAATATTGGGGAATATCTATTTCCATAACTATTGAAAAGTCATATGTGCTGCATAAGGACTTACTCTTTAGACCTTTTTGAACTGTTTTTCCTCTTTTATGTAGCATGCTCAAAGGAAAATGTTATTACCTACTTTTCCCCCAGATGAATCTGTTGGTACAGTAAATCGTGATACGCAGTTTTATATATAAATATTTTTTATCAACTTGAAAGCTTTAGCTTTTAGCTGTGCCTTTGTGCCTTTCTGAGGTATCCACACATCTGCTGTTTCCTTGACAATGGTGATATAGATGCTGCTATCACCATGGGAATGGTACTCCTGAATGAAGCTGCTACCTCCAAAGGGGATGTTGGGAAGAGGAGAAGTAAGTTACATTAAGACAATTTTATCACAATTAAAAAGATATTGAGAGATTACAAATGAATAAATGAATATCTGATTAAGTTTTTAAAAGCTCTTCCTTAAACTAATTTTTACATGTTGTGGGGTAGAGAAGAATATAGCATAGAGCTTCAATAGATAAAATTATATTTCTGTGTTGTAACAGTAAAAAAAAGTCTTAAGCATCCCCAGTCAACTTACAACTTGACATGGTATCTCTATGACGTAGAAAGGCACAGAGTGTGAATACTTTTTGGCTTTGTACAATATTGAAAGTCTGTGAGTTAAAGAACAGGAGTTTCAAACCATTTTCAAAATGAGTTTCGGCATATAAGATGCTCATGACAACATGCAAAGGAGTGAAAAAAATTCCTGTTACACTTTGTACAGTATGTCTCCAGTGGAAAGTAAAAGCACAACAGTGCAGAATATATTCTAACATGTAACGTCTAAGGACTCCTAGCCAGAAGTGCTAGTTTTATGTTTTTTTCTGAATTTCATTCTCATTCAGAGTATCTAAAAGATTTTTTTTTGGCAGTCAGTTGCATAAGAACATGATATGAAAGCATTTTTTTCAGATTTAAACTTCCTACCATAAAGCCATTTACTTTTCTCTCACATAAGAGGTTGAAGATTTTTAAAGATTTCAATAGCAATGAACAAAAGCCTGTGTACTGAGCTCACAAAAATCTGTACCAGCAGAGGTGACCCACTGTTGCTGTCACCATTGCTGAAATGCATAACTCACCACCTCACTATGCTCACATCCACTGTTTGGTCTCCACAAATGTTCAGCAAGCGTCGATGTGTGTCAGTGGATGCCATTTTTTCCACGTGGAAGAGTTCAGTGACACACCTTTACTTCATACACACTTCTGTGTCAGATACCATTTTGTCAGACTGCCCCTTTGCTGTTGTCACATGGCACCAAAATGTAACGTGATATTGTTGGGAGGTTTCCACCTCCACTGCCATACCACCACCATCCACCTCTGTTGTGGTGGGTTGAGGCAATACTTTTGGAGCAGCCCTCATAGGTGAGGTGCAGTTATGTACATCAGACTGTAAAATGTTTCCTTTTTCTTTTTTCTTTTTCTTCACTTGCACACATATGAGTGAGCTATGATGATTGAAAAGGTTTTTTGCTACTACTACTACCAGTGTCAACTGGTGTTTCAGATTTGATTTGTTAATTTAAGTATTTACTTTGCTAATTCATTCTTAGCCTGAAAAGGCTCAAAGAGCTTGCATCTGGATGGTCTCAGAAGGTCTGTGTCATTGTTACTTAACTTCAATACCCAAAGACATAATATTTCTGTTAAGAGTAATTTCTCTGCCAGCCCTGGAACTTAATACAGTGAAATGCTTTAGCCACTAAGATTTCAATAAAGCAGTTACTAAACAGCCTGTGCAGTTACTTTAGCCTTAGATGGCTGACTAGAGGCAGCATGATTCCATTAGTCCAGGGATGTTTTTTTTTTTTTTTCTAAATGTAATTTGTTTTCCAAAAGAACAAGCAAATACCTGAAATGACATTGCTTGATATGTATAATTTACAGGGTTATTAAATCTGTTATCAGCAGTAAGGTGTTTGCATCCACAAACATTTGAGTTGCAAATTGCTGCTCTCTTTTCTTGAAAGTACATTTAAACTGACAAGTTATTTTTTCTTAATAACCGTAAATATTATTTCCATGTGTATTTGAAATCCTATCAGAAGATAGTGAGCATCAGTAGGCAAGCAGCAGTGTTTCTGTATTTCACTGTCAAAATTCTATATAAATGATTGACATAAATAATATTCTTTGTAGAGATTCCAGTTTTAAATCTTTTATGTGCTAGTAAACAAAGTTATTTTCTTTCCAGTAATATGCCTGGTAGGCCTCGGTCTGGTGGTCTTTTTCTTCAGCTTCCTGTTGTCCATATTCCGCTCCAAATACCATGGCTACCCATACAGGTAATTTCTCATTAAATTCTTATAATTCTATCATATATATTTTAATAACATTGTCTAAATTTAAGAACAGTTTTTAGGTAACAAATCTTTAATTTTTACCACTGGAATCTATGGGAGCTGGAAAAAGCAGGAAGAAAGGTGATCAACTGAAGCAAATCAAAAAGGGATGGAAAGCTGACGTTAGAATGGTTAGAATGGCTGTTAATGCAGACCAGTTACGTTTGAGTGCAGACCATGGCTTATATAGTGCCCCATGAAAAATGTGAAGGAAAAATTATGCTTGAGTTTATAAAATTTTTACATATTTCTTTCTGTGATTCAGCTGTGAGCCACCTGTACAGATTGTCTAGATTTCTGATTTACATCTTGCTCATTTGTTATACACTTTTTTTAATAGCCTGCCAAGAACCCATATCATTTTCTCATGATCCTGATACTATTTTTAGATTTACATGAAAAAGTCAGGCGAGAGGAAAAAGTAGCATGCAATTAAGTAATGATGGACCAGGCCTTTGAGATAAAAGCAATGCAGTGATGTTTCCTGAGTTGTCAAGTTTACAGAACAAAGCAGAGAAATCTGTTGATTTCTTACTCCCAAAGCATTGTTATGTAAGAAATCTAAAATATTTTTAATGAGAAAAAGTCAATCTTCTGTTGTTCCAACTAACTCCAATAACTTTGGATTGATTTTTGATCCTATTTGGAACTGTGCTGTTCTTGCTTTTGCTCCAGTCTTTGCTCCTTTTTAACATCTTTTTCCTACGTACTATATATATATATATATATATATATGTATATATATACATACATATATATACATATTAGACATATTTATACAATTGACATAGTCTGAACATGCTGTGCAAGGCTTTACAGTACAGCTAAGATGTATAATAGCTGTTTTCCCCACTCTAAGTGGCAAGGATGCATTTTAAAAATATGAGATTTTCATTATTTCCAGTGAAATTGTTTTCTTTAAACTATTAGACCAATAAATCACATGTTATATATTAGTCTGTGTTACTGTTTACTGTGGTTGAAGAGTAAATGGATGACATTCATGTTGTAGTGCAGTTATAGTAACACTTTGCTGGAAGATCTTTTGACACGATAAATTGTCATCTATTGCATGCACAAAATACACATAAGGGAAACATTAGCAATGCAGATTTAAAAGTCTGTATTTCAAGTAAGTAGAGAATGAAAGAACTGTCTATTAGCATTACCAATTCTGCTGGTTTTTTGTTTTGTTTTGTTTTGTTTTGTTTTACAGTCACTATTAATGAGTCATACGGGGAATACTAAATTTTTTCTGATACTTAGTGTTGATTTTCATTAGTAGGTCTTGTGTGTTAGTAAAGAAGCCAGCTTTGTATTCTCAGTTTCATACCACTACTCAAGATAGTGAAACTCTTCTCCTTGCAATATGCACAGAAGGTCTTTTCCTGCTTTTTACTCTGTTCTGCTAAGGAAAGTGATCTGTAAAGGGCCCTATAGTATAATATTGTGAGATTTCATCTGTATGGAGTTTGCAATTTGCCATCTGGAATAGTCTGTGCAGCCTCTCAGCACCTTCTGTGGAAACTACCTTTTAGCCTTGCCACTGACATTTCAGTTGTCTCAGAACAGACAATGTCATACTCTTTCTGAAGAGTATTATTATTATCTCTTTGCCCCTTTTAATGTTATATTCTACACATGAATTTTAATCATATATGTTGATACACATTTTTTTTTTTGTCTGACTTCCTTGGCATCTTTCCAAGGATTTTCTTGTCTCATCAATAGATCCCAGTGTAATTATGTCTTAAAATGTGAAATATGTCTGTCTTTTTACTTTCACTGGTTATGATTTCACCTTGAAACTATCAGTCTTTATGTGAAAAATTGGCCTCAGGCTAGTAAGACTTTAACACCACTAGAAACAGTGCATACTAATGATTTATTAGAAAAAAAGAAAGGATGCTTATGTTGGCATGTCTAAAGTGACATTTAAAAAAAAACAAATTGTTTAAATGCTTTGTGCACTATCAAAAGTATCAATTTTTGTCTTACTTTAAAAAAGTCAAATACACAGAATTGTTTCTGCTCTCTGTCACTGAACACCCAAATACGTCCTATGTGAAACAGGATGCCTCAATAAAAATTGAAAAAGTAACATAACCTACTGTGCATCCTCCTTCTCTCCCATGACTTCCGTGTAGTTAAGATAAATCAAAACAGAGTTAGATAAACATATAACTGGTGTCAAAAACCTGATAAATTTATTTCCTTTTCTAATGTGCATAAATAAAAGTACTGGGAATGCTGTTACCTCCTTGATCCTTGTAATGCCTTGACTAATGATAATGCTATTATCAGTGTTAATTTCTGTGACAAACAGAAAAGTTTCCAGAAGAGTGCTACAGAACAGCACAAGTCTATAAATGTGCTCTTTAGAAGGCACGTGTGTGTATAGGAGGGGAGAGTAACATCATTTTAAACTGCTTCAGACATTTTCAAATTAGATTTTGATTCTCCTTCCATAAAATATTTCTTCCTGAAAGTTAGGGTTGGGCAAAAATGGTGTTTTAATGTGCTGGTAAAATACACTTATACAGTAAACCTTTGGAATGGGAGATGGGATGCAAAATTGAGATCACCATGAAGGTTATTTACAGGGTGCGTAGAATCGTGATGGATGATTAAGCATGTAATAAATTTCTCCCCTATAGTCATTTTTGCCATGACTGCGCTTTTTATGCTATTACTAAACCACCTTTTTGTGGAAACAGGATAGAATTTTTCATTTTGGTCAAACTTCTAATTGTTGTCATTAATGGTTGAATGATAATACATTAATTTTATTTCACACTGTACATTTTCCCCTTGATCTATGCTGTAGGGAACCTGCTTTAGCTGGGGAGTGGACTTAATGATCTCTGGAGGTCCCCTCCAACCCCTGTAATTCTGTGATTCTGTGATAAGATTATCCAGGGTTGTTGATATAACCAAAGGAATATTTTTAGAAACCTTCTCACTCCAGCATTTAAATTGTCTAAGTGATGTTTTAAACCTCAGATATCTAGTCATTGAGCATTTCACTACCTCAACGTAATGTTATCAGTAACTAGGATACATGCTAACAATAGGGAGAACAATTTTAACTATAAGCCAAAAGGATGAAATGTAATTTAGCTTTTGTATTCAGAAAAGAGCTTGAAAAGTTCTATGCAAACCTTGCTTTAGGTTTGTGCAGTTCAAGAAAGCACATAAAATATTAAGAATGAGGAGGGACAGTAAGAACAGGAGAGAATATATCAGTACTCTAGTAGAGTAGTGTATAACTGAATAGTAGCAATAAAAATATTTGTTATGCTGGTCTCTTTAAGAGAAAAGACAGACAAAAGCCTTATTTGGTGTTCAATGATGTTAAAAAAAAAAAAACAAAAGTTATCCATGATTTTTGTTTTATCTTTGGCTGAAATTTATTAAGTGGATTTTCTGAAATTTTTAAGGGTGTTTTGTTATTGATGGCACTCCTTACTGTCCTTTCATGTCTTGATCTTACCATGCACTGTTGTTTTAATATGATTTTAAATTATATGAACAACAGAAAATTTGAGGTTTTCATGTAATTTTTTTTTTAAACTGCTTGCATTATGCATCTTCTTTAATAATTTTTTTGGCACCTGCAGTTCAGAGTTTCATTATCAGATTAGCCTTTAAAGCAATTGCAATTGTGTATTACTGAAAACGTTAAGGTGAAGAGGTTTTAGTTAAATCATAAAAAATAATCAGCCTTCAGAACTATGAACTAAAAGAATGGGAAAATAGATATTCTGAAATACCTAGCATAGAAAAAGAAATAAGCTGCAAGAAAGCATGATAAATAAAAGATGCCTTATTTTCATGAAATAAACATAAAGTTAAGTCAGACATGAGGTATTTGTTCTTTGCCTAGAGTCAGAGCAACAAGAACAGACAAGATGCGGAGCTAGAGATCTCTTGGCTGTATATGAGATCTCCTTAACTGTATATGCCATATAAGAAATGTCTACCCTCAATGTAATTAAATTAGTTTCAGTAAAGAAATCTTGAATAATATTGAACAATTGAGATTAAATACAAGTGAATAAAATAGAATAGTTATTTCTTAAAAATAGATTGGTAAAATGTAAGTAAATAGAACAAATAGTGTCTACAGACAAATAAAATATTAGTAAATGTGAGTGCTACAAATAACTGCTCAGATGTTCCGTGTTGACTTTACACCTAATTAGTTTGATTTACCTGAAATTTATGAACTGGTAAATCTATTTCTGTTAAACACGAAGATTCGCAGTCAGGTTTGTAGCACTCAACAAAATAGACCACTTCCTCCAAAACTGAGGCAATCAGGATAATTTTAAAAGACAGGAGAATGATAATACACATTTACATTTTCCATATTTCTTCTCTTATTATGGCTGGACAGCAAGTTTTGCAGAAAAAAAAAAGTTGCCCACTGAAATGGAAAACAGCCCAGTTTCTTCTGCTCATGTAAATCATCAAACGTTACACTGATTTCATGAATAGCCACAGACATCCACAGTCCTCTCTGTGAGGTTTCTAGTCCTTTAAAGAATAGGAGCTCTAAATTTCAGGTCTGGCTCCATAGTGCATTTTTTAAGATGACTTAAACAGACATTGCCAACTTGTCCTTACAGGTTTTTCTGAAACCCCACCCCCTCCCCATCTTTTTTTGGCTACTCTCTGTTTCATGATTTTTAAAATGTTTTGGTGTTTTGTGCTTTTCCACCTTTGGCTTTTATAACTTCTGCATTACTTTTGCTGTTTACCTTAGCTGCTAAATGTGCGCTTCAGTTACTGACAAACTAAGGAACAGTAGATATGGTAGCAGCATATTTATTCAAAATTACACTGCCATATTCATATTATTATTTTACTACGGTTATATCTTTCAGTTTTTCACCCCTCCTGATTCTGTCATTGTTACCCGCTTGATTACCCTTTATCCTTCCTATTCTTCCTGCCCCAAATTCTCCCACTATCTTTATTCCTCTCTTCTTAGTTCCTTCTTTCCTGTACATGGCCTTGCATATTTATCCTACAGCATTCTCTTGCTTCTCTGTTCAGCACCTTGCAATTCTTTGTACAGTTGTTCTTGCATTTCCTTTTCAATAATCATTTCACCCTCTAGCACCCAGCCAGTTGCCATCTGTTTTGCCTTGGTTTGTATGTCTTGCTTAATGAGCGTGTCGACTTTTTGCAGCAGGGAACATCTTTATAGTGGTACTGTCTTTTAAACTCATGGCACTTGCATGGCTGTTTTGTAATGTGTAGTTAATTATGCCATGAATGTGATGAAGTTAATACAATGTGTATATTGGAGCACACTGTATATGTTTGTGGAGTCAAAAGTTCTTTCATATGAAGCTGGAGGCAGTGAAGCTACAGTAACTCTTCAGTTGAGCCTGTCATTATTTTGTGTTTGTAGAATTAGCTCAATTATGCACAACTTCATTAGTTGTGCACAACTCTTTCTGCGTTCCCCTTTGTAAAGATGCCTCATTTGATAATGTCCTTGAAAAACCTCAAATGAAATGTATGACAAGTGAAACGTAAGCTTTTTTAAATTTTTATTTTAAATACAAGGTTTTGTTCCAGGGATGAAGAAGCAGCAATGTCATCTGAAACTCCTTAATTTATTAAAACATTAAGAACGTAAGAATCCGTAGCCTTGCTAAGTCCTTTATATCCTCCCCACTTCAGGGCCACTTCTACAAGGGAAGAAGGACTAAAATATATCTGAAACATCTCCCATGAGACGTAGCTTTTACTTTTAAGTAGTAAGAGCAGGTGCAGAGCTTGATTGAAGAGAACAGATGTTTGAAGTGCATTTTGCTTTTTAATGTTTTAAATATGAAAATATAAGTTTCAGTCACTCAGGTTTTTATTTGATGACTTTCATGCTTACTTAGTAATTATCTAATGAGATATAAAAATTTAAGAGATTATTACACAAACATTGAATGGCTTTTCAAATGAATGTTTTGAAGTCCTTGTTTATTCTCTTGAAATAATTGTAATGCATTTTATAAGCATTTTTCAGCTTTTAATCATGTTTCCTTTCTTTTCAGCTTCTTAATTAAGTAAATTCAAGAGAGATTCATTTAGAGCTGCTTACCATGAAGTTAACGTCAGTACCTGCTTATCTGCCCACCACTGTTAAACGTATTCAGGACTATTTTGTTGGCTCATCTGTTTCTGTGATAATTTATATAGTATGCTGATAGAGAAATGAATGCAGTTTTATGCAATGGATGCTTAATTTATAGATATATACCATAAAAATCTCATTGGGAGTACTGAAATGTTATGTATACTCTGTGCTCAAGAATTTGAATAAACTTCATTATAATGGGCTTATGGCTTCCGTATTAACTTTAGTACAAGAATCCAAAGAGTTTTGCCAGGTTTTAAATCTGAAGTTCGTTAAATGGTTTTAAGACACATTTTAGAATATGATCAAATAATTGTTTCTTCAACTAATGTTTAGAGAAATACCATGGTGGGAACTACAATGACTGCATGCATTTTGCCACCACTTTGCTTTGAAAGTATAAGCTTTAGGAATAATAGGATTCAGCCTTAGAAGTTTAATTTTATGTGATTGATTGTACACTGAGCATGCTAACACAGCACCATGCAGGATTTCCTCCAAAGCACACTGTAACCTTTGGTAGCTGCAATGCTTCTAGAGATAGTACAATCTCATGTTTCATAGGTAACATACAAGAGCGAGGATCAAATCTTGGAAAAGTCACTTCTGTACCTGCTCACATCTCATATGAAGTGCTCTCATATGGGGGCATATACCTTTGTATATGCCTACATACTGTATTTAGTGTAGCTCAGGAAACAAGTATTGTAAAATGTCCCTACACATACGGTTTTCCCAAGTTCCAGTTCACATTCACTGGCATTCTAGGAATGAAATCAGATTGGAATTTCCTTCATGTTTTATATACAAATGTCTCTAAACATGAGGATGAGTTTCTCTGAACTTTACAAAACTCACTTCATCAAACACTGTAGGTATTCATTTTCTGGAAGCTGTAGGAACTGGACAGACAGAAGCATTGGGTCAAGAGGAGCCTTATGAAGTTCAACAAGGGCAAGTGCAGAGTCCTACACCGAGAGAAGAATAACTACATGCATCAGTACAGGTTAGGGGATGGTCTGAGGTAAAGAAGCTCTGCAAAGAAGGATTGATGTGTCCTGGTGGCCAAGAGGTTGGCCCTGAGCCAGCAGTGTGTCCTTGTGGCCAAGGCAGCCAGTGGTATCCTGGGGTGCATTAAAAAAAAAAAAAAAAAAAAAAGCATAGCCAGCAGGTAGAGGGAGGTTCTCCTTCTGCTCTACTCTGGCCCAGGGTGAGGCCAAATCTGGAGTACTGTGTCCAGTTCTGGACTCCTACAATTCTGGGGGATGCGTTATGAACTGGGAAACATCTTGAAATGAAAAACAGGAAGGACAGGGTTAAACTGCTACTGTGAAAATGTTGCAAAGTTGTACAGCAATATTTAAACTAGAAACTGGGGGAAAATTGGCAAACTCTAACATCTGGTTTATAGCTCAAAGCATGAAGCAGATGTAGCCTTTTCAGAGGAGCACTGAATGCTAGCTAGGAAGGCACATCACAATGCATAGGGAAGGCAAATCAGACTGCCTCCAGAGCCACATATCAGTATGTGGAAGATAGGACAGAATTTACAAGTGCTTTGTATCAACTTAAAAAGCAAGTGGAAGAATTTGAATGTTTGGTGTCAAAACACAGCCCTAGAATAACACAGCCAGAAGACCTGGTGGTAAAGTTATGTGTGTGTATATATGTATGTATGTACATACACATATACATACACAGTCACACACACACACACAGACCCCTGCATGACACTGTTGCCAGGCTACTGACTTAGAAATGGCATAGCATACGTGGGTGATAAAGTAGCACCATCCATGAAGGATGACATAGGATACAACAACATAGAGGGCTATGCTCCTGTAATAATAAATTTAATTATTGAGAACTGTGATACTGACCTTTGATCAAGACGATGATAGCAATCAGGAAGTGAGATAAGAGAAACTGCAACATTCAGGCAGTGGTAGTGAGAGATCGGATGAGATTAAGTTTTCCAGTGGTATGCAATGACTTCCTGGAAGAAAGATCTCACACTTAATAACCCAGTCAAGAGCAGCAGCTTGCTCAGTACGTGGATACCTGTACAAGAAAGATTCATGGGAGAGTAAAATGGTAAAAGCAAGAACAATAAAATAGGTTTAATATTATTGCAAGAGTGGACAAGCGAAGTGAAATCTGAGATAATCAGTTTCAAAGAAGGAGCAGTAAATGCAGGTAATTAGAATAAATAATGGAACAATCCAAATAGCAAGGCACCAACAGGCAGACTGCAGACTGTTAAATATTCTATTAGACATCTAGGTAAAACATGTGCCACAACTCAAAGAGAAGTAAAAGACTTATGTAAATCACAGTTACAAAACCATCTTAAGGACTTCTGTGTTTAAATGCTGGCAAGCGGAACAGAAACAGTCATAGAACATTGCAAGTCAACTGTAAACATAAGAGGGCTAGAAAAGTAATGTGAAGATGGTGTTCAGGTTGGTAGCAGCACTGTAGTACCAAATTATTAACACAACAAAAGGAAGGAAGCAGGGAGGGAACTGATGAGAGAGCTGATGACCAAGGTTTAAGAAGGCAGCACCCACTGGTGAGACTGTGGTATAGAGGATAAATTCTCTGTATCAGATAGGTCAGACGAGCTAGATCAACTTAATTTAAGCAGCTTCTGTGTATTAGCTTTAAATAAAAAAGCTAAACATGCTATTTTTTTCAGGACCAAATTGCATTTATCAAAGAACTCTGAAGGAAATCAAATGTGAGGCTGCAGAACTACTGACCAAAGGGCCTTCAGCCATCTTTACAAATTGCCACTGTGTCAGAGGACTGACAGATTGCAGCATAGCTCTCATCTGTAAAAAGGAATCTAGAGGGAAGCCTCAGTGCTGTGAAAAATTTCCAGTTCCAATCAGATGGTCAAGTTTGTAATAAAGAGTGAGTTAGTTTACTGAGTGTAAAGGTTAAAATGGTCAGCTAAGATTTGCCGGATGGCTAACAGAAGCTTTATGAATCTACAGGGCTAGACTGGTATTAGAGGAGCATGTGGATAAAAACTCTTAGGCAAGGCTTTAATAAAGAATCTAGTCTGCAATTGGAGGAAATATCCTTTTCATGAATTGAAAACCAATTAAAGGATACCAAGTAGAAGATAGGGCTTCTTATACTCACATCTCATGACAGAAAAAGCAGAAGATTGGAGCAGAGTCACTTGAATTCATCAACAAGCGGCAGACGCAGTGCAGCCTTCCAACTCACAGATTTGGATATTCAAGTGCTGTGCTGATGGGGTGAAAACTCTTAAAGAACCTCTCAAAAACTCAGTGAATTCACAAGAAGGTGACAAATGAGCATTGATACACGTACAAGAAAGTGACTCATATCTTATTTGTTCATGTAACTCAGGAAAGGCACCTGTCTCACAATGTAGTCAAACAAATGCTGTGAGGAAAAAATAAAAAATTTAGCAGAATGTAAATACACAGAACAATGTATTTCGACCTCAAGAACTGTAGTTATGAGAAGACACACAAATAGATTTTAAAACATGTGCACAAAGTTGTCATTAACAACTTGAAGATGTTTTTCCTCATATGAGGGCATCAGAAAAACCTTAGGATCCTCTCATGATGCTAATGCACAACATTGTATGAAGTGGTATTTGTTGAAAGAATTAATTCTTTCCTTTCTATTATACTCAGAAGGAGCTGATAACTTAGTTCCTGTCCTACATCATAGGTAATCATTTCCAGCGCAATGAATTTATCACCTTAACTACAGCACTCACAGTAGTCTGGGGACTGGTTGTGGTTTGATTTAAAGAACAAACTACAGCAGTAAGAAACAACACAGCTGTACTATGGGCAATAAGAATTGCACATCTATACACAGCAGGCAGTATGGATTCCTTCATTTCTTACTCTTGTTCTGCTGCACGCTACTTGGCACATACACTTCTTCTCTACCCCCTGGGTTTAACTACTTTCCTATGGACCTTAGGAAGCAGTTTCAAAAGAATTTGCTCCATTTTCTTACATTTTTGTGTGCCAACAGCTTCTCCCTTCTGTCATTTTTCTGTATCAAAGTCTTTCATGTTTTCACATGGATCAAACTGAATTCCAAAGAAACACATCATACATTTGTTTTGTTGTACTTGGGTACTAAAACTAGATGTTGATAGAACTGGAATAACATGTTGTCTTTAAAAGGACTATTTAAATGCAAATGTACAATGTATAAATCTGAAGGTGGAGAAAGGCATGCAGTATCTTTTAAAGTACTGAGATCCTTAATGAGCAGGAGTATGGTACTAAAAATCTTGATGGCATTTTGCACTAGTTGACATTTGCAGCAGTACCCACCTATAAACATGTTAAAAAAGAAAATCCATACCTGAGGACTGAAGCAAAGATTTATAGCAGCAAAGCCAAGCTACTGAAGTTTCAAAGGAAGTGAAGATATTCACCAGTCTATTTCCAATCAAATTCAGCTTGGGATGCTCTTCAGAACAGCCCAATAAAACTCTGTCAACAGTTGTGTGACATTAATAAGGCTTGGTGTCCTGTTAAGGATCAAGAGCAGACCTCCATATAGATGCAGGTGTCTGGTCAGGCATACACACATGCAGACTTAGGAGACAGCCCCTGAATGATGTAAGATGCCTTAAATCATGTTGGAATCTCTGACAGTTACTCTTGTCATTCCTTATAACCCACACAAAACAAGTATGATTTTGCTCTTTATACTGAATAACTAGATGAGAAAAAATAACCTATAATCTTATCTCTCTTGAAAAAAAAAAATAGATGTGTTATTTCATGCTTTATAATAATGAGCTGAAGATTTCATGCATTTGTTGAATTTTTTTTTTTCCTTTTCTTCTTAAGCCCTCCCTCTTCCTCTCTCCTAGAATAATTTCAACCCTACATCCATCTCTCCCCCCTGCCAGTTAGCTGTGGTATTTTACAAGACATAGATAAAATGAGTACACAAAACAAAACCTTCTCACATCACAAATTTACTGCAGTGCACAAGGAAAAAGAAGCATGTTTCCATATTTTCAAGGGAGGTTTGTATTACGTGTTAGCACAGATCTGTACATTTCATTTGAGATCAGTAACTTCCATACTCACCTGTTTATATATGCATCCCTCTAAACCACTTGAATTACTTAGAGAGGCTAAATACAAACTATATAAATATTCCCTATCTTGCATTTTAAAAACAGTTCAGAAGAGTGAGCAGTAAAGAAGAAATCTCAGAAGTTCCCAAGTTTGGAAGATCTGTTTTTTATTCGCTAATACTTATACTTTTCCTTTAGGATTCTTTCTCTAGAAAGAAAAAAAAAAGCCTGGAGGTAAGACATTACTAAGGAGTGCTTCAGGCACAAACCAAACAAACGGAATACATGAATGCATCCAGGCTGCAGAGTGCACAATTCCACAGTTATTTGTTTACCTTCTGGTAGCATCTGGTGCAAAAGTCTTATTTACTAGGTTTAATGACAGATCAGGAAGCTTTGTATTACGTAGGGAGGGGAGATGCCTAAGTTCAATTCAATTATAGTTTGTTTTGTAATGGAACATATTTTCACTAGCAGTGAATTCTTTTAGCAGAATGAAGATAAACATAACAGTTTACATCTTGTGTGAAAATATTTCCACTGGTCAAAACTAGTAGTTGGTTTTTTTGTTTGTTTGTTTTTAATACTGGAGAAAGCTTTTCCTTTTTCCAGTGGGGACATATTAATTACACAGCTTCAGATACAGCATTTCTCATGTTTTAAACTGGTACCAGGTCAGGCAAATCTTAAGGGGACAAGAAAATTAGTCTGGAGTGCCTACTTACATCATTATCTAAGTGTCATATTATTTTATAACAAGATGATATGCAGTCCCAAGACCTCCGTCCCTACACAGACTCCTGCCAGGAGAAATCTGAAGTCTCCTTGGTGTCTTAGGGATGCTTCAGGCACATGTCCTCTTGCATACAAGTCCTGGTGGTCATGACTATTTAAAAATGAGTATGTGTGTGTCACACACATATACAAGTGCTACCACTCATGATATGCAGAAGTATATTACTTAACAACAGTACAATCAGGTGCTACAACTCAGGAACTATTGAGATGTCGTGTAAATATTCAGATTTTATTTTTACTTCCTCACCAGAAATTACTTCCATAAAGCATCTCCAAATAAGATACATCTCTTTCCTTAGATGGTAAGGGACACTTCAATGTCCCTAAGGTCTCCATTGCAAAGCTACCATGCATGAAAACCTAGAAACACATTTTGATCACTAATATCTCTTCAACACTAGCATATAAAAGTGAATGATACATAACCAGTGCATTGTATGCCAAAGTGTCACGCTAATCTCATTTTCTCCTTAAAATCCACATTTCATGGACATTCTTTCAGCTTCCTTTCTTGCTAAATCTTTGGTATATTGAAAATCCTCAAAACATACTGTTTCACTAAGAGACTCAATACTGATACTAGCGTACAAGTAGTACCACTTCTCTCCCTGAAGTGGAACAGTATTTTGACTGTCATTCATGCTGAGGAACACCTGAAGTGCATTGAAAAACTGATTTCTGGGTTACTCGTCCTCCAAACACCACTTAAGTTTGATTCTTTTCAGGAAAACACATTTTACTGTCATTACAGGCTTACGCGAATATTTATCATCCCTCTGAGGTAGGAAGTTTCCTTTCTGCAGGTCCCAGTTTTTGTGACACTTAAATAAATCAGCAGCACTGAATGGTGCTCTAGTGTGTCACATATTAATAAAGACAAAATATTGGACAAGATAATAATGATAAATGAAGATGTAGAATAGAATGCCTCGATACAGATAGACTAGCTTTTTCAGCATGGCCTGTAGGTGGGGTGAAAAGAATCAGTACTCTCAGAAGTCTAAAGGCAAAGATATTGATCAATGTTTAGATTTAGAATATTGTTATGTACTGGGTTATAGATGAATGAAAGTTACAAAATGTATTCTTTGTACATATCAGACTCTCAGTTATCACATGATAACTACATTTTACTAACAAGTGTATTCAAACAATCTTTCCTGGTTTCCACGTGTGCTGTACTTCCCAAACTAGTGGTGGTCTTTTGAAGAAATGATGGAATTAAGCTTTATACTCCCCTAAACATTATTTTTATTCTGACATGTTCTGTGTTCACAGCTCTTTACTTAAACCTATGTTATTACAGTCAGTAGTATACAGAATTCTGTAACAGAAAAATCTGCTCCTGACATAACTGAAAGCAGAAAGCCACGTTAGCTGTAAGGAACTGCTGGCATTCAGCACTCAGTGCTGAACCTGCACGAAGTACTTAACTGCCGTAGTTTTTGAAAACAGAAAATGCACACAAAACATTTGCATGACGCTGATTAAAGGAAATGGCTAGGAACACTTCATTCAACCCAACACAGTGAGGAGAGGAAGCTGCAGGTGATCTGAGCTTAACAGAACAACTACTTTCAGTGTTACTGCCTTCACAAAGGGAAAATTTATCCATTTTTATATACCATAAAAGAAACAGTATCTGATGTTCTTTAGTGGAGAAGATAACCAACTTTCTAAAACAATTAATTCAGATCACCAAAGCAGAAAATGTAGTTGTCTTTCTTAATTGCAGTCAGCGTAATGTTTGCTACATATGCCATCACCACCTCTCTGCTGGATTAAATGCAAATATTACAGGTGAGGTATTTCATCAGTTGATACAAGATGCCAGGTCACACCACTTACACAACCTAGCAGTGGTAAACAAAATAGTCTGCTCTTCTCAACACCGGTTTGTTATTAAATCTACAGCCAATCTCCAAACCAAATGAGTTCTGCTAAATAACTTGAGAAGCAGAAGAATCACAACATAAGTGGATGCTCTCAACACTGAAGTCTTTTAGGAATACCAAATAAGTAGCTGTACACAGTCTTAATTTTAGTTCTGAGGGGATTTGACTACAATTATATCAGAACCCGTTAATAAGCACACCTCATTCTTTCTACAGACAGGATTTTTCTTCAAGGAATGCTTGGCAGTTGCTGTGACCCTTCAGTTCAGCACCAAATACCTCGTCAAATACAGAGGTAGAGGCCAAAAATTATACAGAGATACTGATATTCTGTCTTGAGCCTGTGAAGACATATACACAAGTCAAATTTAAGTACAGTGATCTGGTGAGCTTAAGAGGAGTAGCTGCATACTCTGAGCAATTAAGGAAGGTTTTTAGACATTACTTATCACTTGATGAAAGAAATTAAAGACTGGAGAGCTTTTTTTTTTTTTTTTTTTAACATCTTCTACATAGAGATAAAGCTTTGTAAGCATCTTGAAACGAAAGGAAATGTTTTTACAAAATAAAACTAATCAGGAAACAGTAATACTGTATTTGTGAACAAGTACTCAGTCTTCAAAATAAACCTCTTCTCCTCATATCCCTAATTTGTATATCAGTAGTATCATAGTGTTGCATTGTGAAATCCAATGCTGTCCCAAAACATTGGAAGTTGATTTACGTTTTATCGTGTTTCTTTTTTAAAGATATATGAAGCTTAAACATCTCTTATTCTCACTAACACATTTTTTTTCTTGAATTACTATACTTTTCTTAGTACACAGTCAGCTTTACTTGATCAACATCACAGAATTCAGCAAGTCATGCAAAAACATTACTTACACCTTAAAACAGCTCATTCCTTAAGCAGTACATTGCTCTTAATTGCATAAAACATGTATACCATTCATCCTATTTAGCCTCAAGAAAACATTAAATGAATAGCAAATCTGATTATTGTTTGGAAAAAAAAAACAACAAAACAGTACTACACAATTAGTTGTGTTCTCAGAGTAAATATTATAGGGCTAGAGGATATAAGATTAATCTCGATCATGGATCTGACGTGTAGCCTTCTATGTAATTAGGATTACAACTTTATAAAGATAAAAATTAATAAGTAATCCTGGATTATAAAAGCAACAATTATTTTTTACATCTTTTCTTACATGAAGTAGTCGCCTTCTTACTTAGGAATAATTGATTGGTTACCAATTTGCTCAGTCAGGTAGACTGCTGGGCTGGGTTCTTATTCACTCATGCTTCCAAAGGGCACACATTTATGCTTATTATCAGAACAAGCTTCAAAATCCTAATAAAAAATGATACGGCAAGAATAAGAGTTCATAGTATTTCTGATCAAGAAATTAAATGAAACTTAAAAGTCTCATATTTAAAAGTAACTTTCAACACAGTACACATGGAATTTGAAAACAAAGCAGAACAGGCTACACAAAACAGAAAACACAAGCATTTCAGGTTAGAAATGCAAGTTATGAGTCCCTGTTATTTCCACCAGGGAATGATAATTTTCTTGAATTTAGTTTTAATTTAAAATTCAAAATTTCACTTTTTTGAAGTTAACTAGAATCTGAATAAAAGAAAATGTATAGGTCAAAATGCAAAGTACAAAGAAACAATGAGCCTTTATACTGTTCTTCCCCTCTATCTGCATGTAGTTTTATTGGATATTATGACAGATGGTACAGGTTGCTTATTAAGTTTACTCTACGGCCACATCTACTGTTTATCTACCAGATCTATATCAAGACATTAGGAGAGCTTTTCTCATAACCACACACAACACTGTTGTGAAGACACATCCCCCAGGGCTGCTGCACCTTCTCCACCAGCACAGGTGTCTTACAGTCAGAGAGTAGGCTAGGGTCAGACCAAGCAAGTCAGTACCTACGGCATAGACAGATTTACATTGCTCTAAGCAGTAGAACGAGACGATCCACATCTAAAAATCAAAGGGGATACTGCATAGCTTTTTGCAAACCAGGGCCTAGGAGAGTACTAGGAAGAAATATCATCTATCTAACAAGGATACTGCAGGCATTAAATAACTCATATTTTGTTCCACTTTATGTAATGGGCCTGCATTCATCCTCTTAGTACCTTAATAAAACTCACCCTTTAAAGATTGCAGTTATCCTAAGTTCAAGGAAAAGATAGAAACAGCTCAATTTCAGCTATCTCTGATCAACCTCAGAAAATCCCATCTCAGATAGACACGGGATTTGAAATGACTTTGCACGTCACACTTCACAGCTCTCAGGAACATGTACAAGTTTCCTCTCTATCTGTTTCCAGCGCAACACAAAGAGCACTGAGTCCATGAGGCATACACTGAGTGCTTTGACAGAGAAAGCTGAGTGACTGCTAAGACTTACATGTATATCCACACAAGAATAATCTTCACAACGCAATGAGCCAGCACAGCACCAGGAACACTGTGCCTTTAGCCCCAGAAGGGAGCCTCCTAACACAACACTCCTCCACACCACAGCCATATATTACTATTGCTCACAGAATCCATACCTGCATACCCTCCAAGGCTTCCTTACCCTCCACAAAGCTTCAGCTGCACTCTCTTTCATTGCCCTGCCCACTTTTTATCCCCACCAGCTGAGCCTGCTGCCAGCTGCCCTGTCTAGTTAATGAGGTTAACTCTTGTCTCTCGTGGCACATTTGGTCAAAATTAGCAGTGGCTACTTTATGTTTTAAAAACTTTCTCTAAAACATGCATATTAATACAATGTAATCAGCATAATTAGTAAAAAATAGATTTATTTTGTTGTCCAATTTTTTCTTTTAAGTTTCTATTGAATTCAAAATGAAGCATGGTTCTGGAATTCAAAACACAGAAGCTTTGAATCAATAAGATTATAATAGCGAAAGATATCACTTGCACTTCCTTCGTTTCTGATTCTTCCTTTCTTTTATTCTTTTTTTTTGATTGACATCACTGCACTTACTAATATATCTGAGCTATTGCTGGAGTCTCTTGCAAAGGGTGCGTTCATTAAATTTTAAAGCTTGGGTGTGCAGTGAGTGACTGCCTGTGAAATGAAAGCTCTGTTCTAGTAAGATTCAAAGCTGAATACAAGCTCAAAGGAAAATTGCTTCTCTTGTCAAACCTTTCTGAAAACTTTGAGCAGATTCCTGCTTAATCATCTTCAAATTCACTTGTCTCCTAAACTAGAGATGCTTTTTTGTAGCAAAAGCAAGATTGTTTTGTATTATTGCTGAACTCAGGTACCGCTTCCACGTTGATTGTTAATAACTGGATGCCTTCATATGAGACAGTCTCAAAAGTGAAGTGTTTCTGTGACTTCAGAAAAAAAAAAAAAAGTAATCTACATATATAAATAAACATGACTTTCCTATCTTTTTCAGGCTGTGGCTATCCATGTCTAGTTAGAAAACACATTTCACAGGCTTGTTGGGAGAGTATTATGTCAAGTACTTTATCACTAAATGTATTGAGCTTTTTATGTCTTTGAACTAATTCCCTCCGATCTAATGGCTAGTGTTTAATTAAGACTAATCTTTCCTAACTAAAAGGAAAATATCACAAAAGAGAAGATTAATGGTCATCCCTCACACATAGGCTGCCCTCTGACAAGGTCTGCAGATTTTTCAATGTGAATGCATTTGATGAAGTTACTGTCCACCTTTACCACTCTTGCCCAATGTCATACAGGTACAGTCCATCAAAGTAACTGTTCCTGAAGTGGTGTGTTGTACTGGTATTTGCTGCCAGGGTGAGAAATGAAGCTACATTGCTGAACAGCAGCATGGCTGAATGCTTTTCCTTCTTTCCCTGAAGGTAAGTAAGAAACGAATTAAGAAATAAAGTTACAATATTAAGGAATGATGCTGCCCTCACACCTCCTGTTGTTAATCTCTTTCTACCTTTCCTAATTCAGAGAAAGACCAGAATGTTTGTTGGAATAAGAATATAAAAGTGCAAGTTCATCTGCTGAGTCAGTAGTTGACATTCTGCAGTTACACAGCTCTCAGCAGGGCTGCCCAGGTGGACACCTCCTGTCTACTGCAAAAGCACTTAACAGAATCCCTGCAGAGACCCAGCACAAACTTTGGTGGCCACACTAATTGGTACCCACTCATTCTCCCCTTATACTGCTTCTCCTCACCCAAAGGCACACAATTCACATCTTACATCCTACAAACTGCATTGATTCTGTAGCTCAGAGAAGGGCGGGCCATGAAGATATCCAAAAGATTAAAAAAAAAAAAAAAAAACAGAGTTCTTTCTATGAACATCAAGAAAATTAACGAAAAACTACAGTTATGGTTTGCCCAAGTAATCAGTAAAATGTGATGATCAAGGAATATATCAAAATTTGAGCCCACTAGGAACTATTGATAAGCAGAATCAATAAAACAAATGAAATGAAATGAGTAGAATAGAATAGAAAAATGACTAAATTAAACTAACGCAAAGAAATGCAAACCATTCCATATTAAATATAATAAACTAACTGCTGGACTGTATTCAGCTTATGTAAGAGTTGCACCAAGTATTCTACTGAATTCAGTGCTGCCATTTCCCAGTTTTGTCTAACAAGCATAAAAGGGTAATAGAATTGTTATAATAATTCACTATTATATGGAAAAAGAAACACATATTTGCAAAATTTGACTATAAAATAGTTAGAGATTATGTAAATATCTCTTGAATTTAACTGAAAGTTGTAAAAAGCTTTTGATTGTTTATGTGATTTTATAAGATTTAATGCTTGATAATTGTTTTTGATTGATTGCTTGTGCTATAATTTTATAAAATGTATATTGCTGTAAGGAATTGTCTTCCTTCTCCCATTCTATATGCTGTTCAGTTGATAGTGAAAACTGAATAATTTGAAGGTTCGTAAAATCCAATTCTAAGAAGAGTTTACGCTGATGGTGTCTTTAAGAGTTTCTGCATTTGTCATCTTATCAGAATGTTCCTAAAGTAACAACCTGCATAGTCATTTGGCAGAGATTGATGAGGTAGAGACCTGTCACCAGGAGTCCCTTTTTTTCTGATCTTTTTGCCCTCTGATCAATTTTTGTTCAGCAACAACTTCACTACCTTTTCCTGACAAGTGTTGTTTCCCAAGTACCATAATGAAACGTCGCTGACCACTGATTCTTTTCTTTTCTCAAAATGTCCTTCCTGTTTTGCTGCGTATTTATTTTCACCTGTTGCTATTGAGCTTTCACCCAGCCGGAATTGGTGATACATGTAAGTGCGTGCAGCTACTGGGGAATCAGCTGTTACCTGATGCACTTGGATTGCCACAGAAGTAAGGGCATGATGTGTATCAGCCCATTTTGAAATATTTTCAAGTATGGAGATGTTCAGGACTGGACTGGATGGCTCTTTGAGCAACCTGGTCTTGTGGGAAGTGTTCTTGCCCATGGCAGAGGGGTTGGAACAAGATGATCTTTAAGGTCTCTTCCAAACCAAACCATTCTATGATTCTACAATTCTATGATTTCTCACTGTGAGTTTACAGGAAAGTTCCCAGGATTTAGATTTCGCCAACCTGATTCCTCCGAAGCTGCAAAAATATAACAAGATTCATCTATGTTCTGCTGTGTGTTAAACAATTCCACTTCTCTAGACCTTCAAAAGTGGTTGGACTGTGAGAGAGAGAGAGGGGTAACACATGTAATGAATTACCTTGAACTGCTGGAAGTAGATATCAACTTTTTCAGGTGTTTATTTTCTAAACGTGTAAATACTAGCGCTGATCTAACTACATATGCCATATTTTATTTTTTATCTTGATCCCATGGTATCATTATACTGTTTGATTTTTTTCCCCTGAAGGCTTTTATACTTAATTGACATACAGAGTGATGCCTCCATGCATCTTTTATGGGCCTCGGGATCTTTGGAGCACACTGAGCCTTATCTTAACTTTATTTCCACACTTTGGAGGTTTGTCCATCACTGATATTATCAGAATTACTTCTTTCAGTGCCTCAGGAGAAGAAAAAAGTTCCAATATCATCTCCACTGATCTACTGAGAATATTAAAGGCAGTGAGGATAAAGATATAAATGAACTTGAAGAATGAAGATAAGTTTCCCCAGTGGTGTACTGGAATGTTTTGCTCATGACTCTCTCTGTCTCTTAATTTGCACTCTTTTATTCTGCAAAAACAGGAGCTGTGATTCATAGCTATTTTTCTTTGTTTCTTATCCATTCCCTCGAGATCTTCCCATCAAAGAAGTTTTAATTGTATTGTCAGTATTCGTTAAACTGCACTTTAACTTGAAATTCCTTTTCTGTCATGAATGGAAAACAAAAAAAATCAGATCTCCTTTAGGAAAATTATTTGAATTACTTTAACCATGAGAACTGTTTTGTTGTTGCTGTTGTTGTTGTTTGTTTGTTTGTTTGTAGAGACTGAAAAGAGACAACAAATCTAAACTTTTAAACACATACAAAAATTCACTTAGACAAAAATATGAGCAAAGAAAGGAGGATGGTGGAGAAAGGAGAGAGGACAAAAGGCCCTGAGAAGTGGGGAAGGAACTGCCACAATGAAATAATCTCCTGCTGTCAGTAGCTTGACCAAGAAGAAAAATCATTTCCTGTTTCACTCTGTTGTGCTTAGCATGGGCTGACCATTGCAATACAGATGGAAAGAGCAAGAAAAAAGCCAGAGCATGCAGTGAGATGGCAGTGAGACATAACAAGCAAGCACTCCTCCTTGTAGACTCCTGATGCCATTTTAAATTAGTGATTCGTGTATTTACAGAATTAACATCAAAAAGAAAATAGTAAGCCTCACCTGACTCAAATTCCATTTCAGTTTAACCTCTGTCAGCCAGTTTTTCTCTGGCCTTAGGGTGGAAGGAGAACATGGGCAGCCAGGCGCTTACTCAGGTGTCCTCAGGGAGGATAAACAGCATAAGAATCCAGTTTATGGGACTGACCATATCTGTATTCAAAAACCCTAGGCAGAGAAGTTAATTTACAATATTCTCCACTTAACCAAATACCTGAGAGCATTGTGCTCTCCACAGTCTAGTTATCCATTAGGTTATATATATCCTTTTATGTGTAGGCTCATTATAACTTCTCCCTCAAGTATTTTACATTCTTGGATGTACTGTACTTTAATTTCAATTTTAATATTTAATTTTGTTTATATATATATATTTATATTTAATCCAGAAATTGGAGAAACCTGACTGATTTTAATCATTTTTGCTATAGTTTCTGAACTATATATTTGACTGTTCTTTCTGCTGATTTACAGCAGCTGACAGATGATTAAAACGTAATGTGTCCAGTCACCAATAAGTTATTTCCCTTTCTGCATTCACTGATTAACAGAAAAGGTGAGCAATGAAAGTTCAGACAGACTGTAGCAAATTAGTTGAGTTTGCCACAAGAGATAGCAGCAATTCCCATTACTAAAGAGAGAAAAGATAGTGCCAAAGTGTCAAAATTTTGACTCTGATAGAATCCTTATCCAGTTACAGATTTGATTTTCTTTTAGATAACAAGACATGATTATGATGTGCCATTCAACAAAATGCAGCATGTGATTTATTTGTTTGTTTGTTATTTGGAGACATAATGGTGTTTTAATGGTGTGCAAAATTCAGATTACCAGAGATGAAGGGAAGGGAAGGGAAGGGAAGGGAAGGGAAGGGAAGGGAAGGGAAGGGAAGGGAAGGGAAGGGAAGGGAAGGGAAGGGAAGGGAAGGGAAGGGAAGGGAAGGGAAGGGAAGGGAAGGGAAGGGAAGGGAAGGGAAGGGAAGGGAAGGGAAGGGAAGGGAAGGGAAGGGAAGGGAAGGGAAGGGAAGGGAAGGGAAAGGAAGGGGTTCTCAAACATTGCTCACTTTTTCCAGTTATTCCACTTTTGCAAAATAAATAAATAAATAAAAATGGTACTTTCCTTGAACAAACAAGATATAAGCTAGAAAGCAGAAACAGAAAAACTGTGAGTGGATATCCTAAATACATGAGAAAAACTAATACAACGCTTGGACTGTTGCCATAATGTAAAAAATCATAGAGTCAAAGACAAAATTTTAAATCTAAATCTTCTGGAACTGGTTTGGCTTTTAGCATAAGAACAAAAATTCTGGATTTATTTGTTGTGGCTTAACCTTTCAGGCAGCTGAACACCACACAGCCACTTGCTCACTACTCTCCAAGTGGAATGAGGGAGAGAACTGGAAAAAAGTTAGAACGTACTGACTAAGATAAAAACTATTTACTAAGACAGAAAAGGGAAACAAAAACAAAAATGTAATGATAACTATATATATTCTTAACGATCCTGCTCTGAACAAGAATGCAAATTGTTGTTCACACAATTAGTAGCCCCTTTATTTGTATATCACAGAGTATATGAATGTATACTGGCCAGTCTCTCTTTACAGTCAGTTTTAAGGAGGAAAAGTAATTGACTATGTGCTATGACAGTGCTCAAAAGACTGTAAGGTTTCTCAGTATCCAAGCTCAGGAAAAATAAAAATTGAAAACAGGAGGCTGGATAAGTTACCTGCTCACAATAATAGAAAATAGCCATTTTTCACTTGTACGGTATTTCATAAAACATTTTCCTTTCAATCAATTCACTTTAGATTTCCCTTGTCTCCATTGAAAATTAGGCAAAAACAGAGCTTTTAATTTTAGGTGGATTTTGCTAGTAGTTTCTTTATTTTTATTTTTGTTGTTGTTGTTGTTGCACAGTGTCTCTAGAGAACTCCATTATGGCAGAATGCCAGCATTCATTGAATTTGAGCAGTTTGCTTCCTCTGAACACTACTCTAGTCTCTAGTGAATTGTTTTACACACTATTGTATCTCTATCATGTAGTCTAATCCGATTTAATGGTTTCACAAAATGCTTATGATTGCACTAAGTGCCACACAGGTAAATTAGATCAGCATAGAGAATAAAGAATCAATGTAACAGCTTTTAACTGCTTCCACTTATGATATTCCGTACTTGAGATTTCTTTTTTTTTTTTTAATATAGTTCCTGTTGTGGATGGAAAAGATAACTGAGTTAATGACACCAGAATCTGATCAGAAACAGTTTTGCTTGCTCTTATAACTTGATTGAGGAATGCTCAACCAGGAGTCTCTTATTTAAATCCAGAGGACCCATTTGACAGAGAGGAGTCTCTTCTGGCTGAAGACATTCAGAGGATTCTCATGCACAGGCTTCTCTTTCTTAGTCCCTAGTGATGTTCATGGGTTTAGATATAACTGTACTGGGATTACATGAGTCAATTTGCTCCAGTTTGGCAACTCATCACACAAACACTTGCCTCATGTGTAGATATGGAGAAATGTTCGCATTACCATTATGCAAATTTAGGTGCCTTTGGAAAGAGTACAGAGAACTCACATTTCTTTATTACATCTCTCATGGGGCAGTAACTGAACAATATCCTTTCTCTCTCATTAAGCTGAAATCCTATTTCAGTGTAAACTAAGTTTATTGAGATTCCTAGGTTTGTTACTGTTCAGTTTAGCTAGCAGACAACATTTTGAGAGAAATTTGGACTACTTGCCTGGCAAATACTTGAACTCAGTATTTGAAATCATCATTGCCTAATAAAATACTCTGAATAATTTAAGGCAGAACACAGTTGGCATTCTCATCTAGCAGAACTGGGCAGATGATGCTCTTTGAAGACGTTAATTATTTTTTTTTCCCTGAAAGGATGTTTGCTGTATGTTAGCTTTGTCAAGCTTTGATTTAACTAACTAATGTTAGAGCCTTGTGTCTTGGCTGTGATGCTATATAAATCTAATGCAGTATTTGCAATCTGTTGCAATGTTTGTTCTGGTAACTATCTGTATCTGCAGAAATAATTCCTGCTGTTGTCCTATCTAAACACTGTAATAAAATAAAAAAAGTAAAAAACGGAGATAAAATCCTGGTGTGTGAGATGCAAGAAAATTTCATTTGTCTCAGTGTCTTTGAGCCTAAACATGTATGCATAGCATCCACGTTTTTTAAGAGTCTCTTGAGCAGACAATCAGGAATCCATGAGATTACATTTCCTGCTTCAGTAAATGTTTGGGAATGTATTGACCCACTTCAGCTCATTTGGGATTATTTTAATTCTTGAAAGAATGAGTAAAAGAGAAATGCGTTTAGCAGGCTACACCTAAACTATGATATTGTGATTCTTGAGCAGGAAAACAGTGACAAGTGACTAATAAGCAATGCAGATAGAGTTATGCTCTTTTACTGTACATTCTCTGAAGACAGTGGGCCTCTTTCCTGCTGCACTGTTTGTGTTGCAGTGATGCAAAGAGGGAATGCAGTGCCTCCTCATTTCCAACAACATATGACACAGCCTTAGAATTCCATAGACAGTCTGTCTGGGGAGCTTGTAACACCTGAATGCATGTTGCAGCCATGATTTTATTCCATGTTTTTCACTCTGAAAATAATAATTATTTACAAATTCCCTCATGATCTTGAGCTCAGTTAAAAATGCTGAAGTATTTTGCTAACAGAGTAAGAACAAACCTTTATACTTCAGAAATTTACAGGTTTTTTTTTGCAGTCCCCCCTTTTTGTTTCTATATGACAAATGATTCAACTCTGTCTTTGAGACAAATGCAATAGCAATAACGCAAATGTTTTATTTCAGCTATTTTCATTTCCACGTACACTGTATTCACTGCTAGATTTGGTCATGTTCCAAGATCATAATTGCCCTACATCAGAGATTGTCTTTCAAAGTGCTGTTGGATCTAACCTTGAAATATTTATCTAATAAGCCAATATTTTAAATATTTTTTTACAGATTAGCCACTTGTTCTATCTTTATTTTTAAGGAGAAGTATACATCTCTTGAGCACTACTGTGTCCAACTCATTTTCCCCATTACTCAATCTGTATGGTGGAATTTCAGGATGGTGCATCCTCCATCCTACATCAATTTTGGGAATAGCTTATGTCTCGACATTTAAGTGATTAAGACAACATTACTTTGCTATTTAAAAAAATGCTTAAAACTATGAAGCTATAGGTATTAGTATGAAACTTCCTTAAATATGTCAAAGATTTTGTAGTTCTAGCATTATCCATGAAAGGTAGAAAATGTGAAACATAAGCTCTGTCCTCTGCGGGCAGAATGCCGCTGGCAGCTAAAACCGAAGGAATGGACTTCATTACCCTACATCTCCAAAACAACAATAGTTGCAAAAGTCACAATATTGCCTGAAGGTTATTTCTTATCTTACCAAATGCCTAGAGGGGACAGTCAGTCTTTGTTCTCTCACATACACTGAGATATATTTCATATTTTACTTAGTAAGGGAAGGTAATACTTTTTAATATATACTTTTACCTCTCTAGAAATATGTTTATATAAAATTTTGTATCTGTATGAGAATGTAAATAAAATGAATATACAGTGACAGAGAGCAGGCCTGGTTTAAGAAACATTGTTCGTCATTGAATATTTTTGTGCTCACTGACTTATTTGCATCACATAAAAATATACCTTACTAACTAATGTAGTGATACAGAAGATCACATTAAAGAAAGC
This sequence comes from Gallus gallus, assembly GCF_016699485.2. Classification (NCBI taxonomy): domain Eukaryota; kingdom Metazoa; phylum Chordata; class Aves; order Galliformes; family Phasianidae; genus Gallus; species Gallus gallus. The sequence goes on along the minus strand of NC_052535.1, from coordinate 63,117,756 downwards.
AAAGAGTGCAACAACTGCTTGCCTATTTTTCTCCATTAAAAAATGCTGAAGACTTAAATTTAACTTTAATCCAAAGAATTAAAATTTGTCCTATTTTTTTTCTGTTTGAAAGTGTGTCTGGTAGTAAGCATTAATAACAGTTCTGATAAAGACTCCTGGTAGAATTTCAACAATCTTCAGTCTTGGTTCTCAGTGTCAGAGAACCAAGCTTCTCTAAGCTTCTACTGCTTAAAGCAAATAGGAATGAAACCCATCTATAGATGAAGCATGAATACAGTCAGACATCGAAGACATCAAATATAACAGAAATACTTTATGCTTTCTTATGATCTGTGCTGTATATGCCATCCCATGGTCAAACTAAAGAAGGAACATTATTCTTTTACATGAAAAGTAAATGTCCTGGCCTAAGACACAAGAGAGTTGAGAGATAACTGTCTATCACTTTAATAGCATCTCATGTATCAAAATGACTTGAAATGAAAAGTCAACTATTCCAATGCCAGTGTTGCTCAATTGCATATTTTATAGGTCAAAAGCTTCCAAGCTTTAGTTCTAACATTATTCCAACCCAAAAGCCATCACGACTAAGTGCTGTTTTTTAAACAAAAAAAAGTAACACGTACTAAATTCTCTGATGGAATTATTAAAAATTTTGATTCAAAACAAGAGGCAAAATGGAGGGAGACATCCTGTGAGTTGTAAAAAAGATGGAGGTGTACAGTAGGAAGGGCTTTACATCTTTAAGGATAGCCAAATTGCCAAGCCAATTTGAGAAGTTGAGCTTTCTGTCACAAGAAAACAGAGTAGGAGCAACTCACTGGAATGTACTAGTCTACCAATTTCCATATAGGCAAATAACATTCAAAAGAAGCAATGCATCTGGGAATTAACATGAAATGGTCAGCAATAGCCTTTACTCCAGTGCCTGTGAAAGACAGAAATGTTCATGAATACTGCCTCTGTTAGGTCTGACAGGAATAGGAAATCAAACAACAAGCCAGACTGGAAAAAGATGGTGGGTAATTTATTAGTAGAGAATAGGAGAGGAAAAGAACAGAAATAACAATACTGTTAGAAATTTAATTTCTCCAAATAACATGCACTAATAGATATGCCAGCGTGTGACACAAGTGTTACTTGTTTCATTCAACTTAGCTTCCAATATTGCTATGACACTCTTCAGTGCATGACCTATCCTTGCCTTCACATCCTGTAGGCTATTTGAGATTAGGCTCTTTGTTCAGATGTCCCCGAAATTTTCTGCCTAGCATTTGTTTCATGCTTTCTTTTGTGATCTGCTTCAATTAAGAAATATATTTTTTTCTGTCCTATAATTCCAGCTCTCAAAGCATTTATATCAGTGTTCAGAAGGACCTGATCATAATGCACCTGCTTTTATAGCAGTGGGAAGTTGTCACTTCAACAGTCAGGGCATCCTGGTTCTCTCTGAGCTGGAGGATTGACAGGACCCAAGGAGAAAGCCATTCCCTGCCTCCACAAGAGTTTGTGGTTTCCACTCTTCTGTGAAGTAATCATAGGTATTTCTGCCTCTCATGTTTCATCTAGACAGAAACAAGTGCTCCTGGCTCATTGCTTCCATTGATCTCAGACCTCTTTTTCTCTGATATGAGGGCCAAGAGTGAACTTGGACTTAGAGCCAATACACGTCCGACACTGCAGACCAGCGGGACCGCAGCCTTTCAGACTTTGGGGAGAGATACTACTCTGGAGTCCTACCAGGAACAAGGATGGGTGTTGATCCTGAAAGCACACCAGAAAGATGTTCTTTCTCCATGCAGAACCTAGCAGAAGCTTTAAGAAGAGAAAAAAGAGAAGAATAAGGACACAGCATCAGAAATACCACTTTCCACTACATAACACGAATATTTCTTAAGTTATTTTCTAATACATTTCTAGACTTGCCTTTCTTTGCATTTTCTTTTGAGAAAAAATCTTGTTCATGAATACAGCATACTCTTACAACACTAGTGAGAATACTGCTTGTGATGAAAATGAGCAAATACGCAGCCATCGTATTATTCATTTTATGTTTATCCAGATCACAGCTATATTTATAGTGACTGCCTAGTTACAATTACAATTAAAATTAAAAGGGCCAGTATGCTGATATGCATTTCAAGTAACATCTGACTTTCTTTCTATTAATGCTATGAGGAATACTAACATTTCTCCTGTAAGTCTGTTTATTTAAAAACAGCCTATTAAAAACTTCAGTTATAAACTGCTGCCCATGGGAACCTGTGCTGGGGGAAACTGCTCCTGAAGGATGGACTTTGTAGCGTGGAACCATGTTGGAACAGTGGTGGAAGGGCTGCAGCCTGTGAGAAGCCTAAGTGGGATCAGCGTGGGAAGGATGGCATCCTGTAGAGGGACCTCAGGTGGAGCAGGAGCAGGGAGTGACCATGGAGGAGTGGCAAAGATTAAGCATTATGAACTTACTTATACTCCCATTCTCTGTTTCCCTGCTCTTCTTGGGGTGAGGAGATCAAAGAGGGTAAATGGGAGGAATATATATATTTTTTAGTTTCTCACTGCTGTATTCTGTTAGCAAGAGGCAACAAATTACACTAACCTCTCCTATGCTGAGTCTGTTTTGCCCACAGTGGTGATTGGTGAGCAACCTCCCTGTCTTTATCTCAACTCATGAGCCCTTTTCTGACATCTTTTCTTCCCGTGTTCCTTTGAGGAGGGGGACTGAGAGAGTGTGGTGTGATGAGCTGCCCATCAGCGTGAAACCACCACAGTAAGCTTCACAGCAGTCACTTTCCTGCTATTTGGCATTTTCCTGGGAAAGGAAAATAGGACAGTAACAATCAATTTTGTAAGTTACATTACATTGATGGTTCTGAATTTTATGATCCTTCTATTATATATAATCTTTTATTCTATAACAATCTCCTGGAATGAGAAAAAATTCAGAAAGTTTCCCCAAATAAAATGTTATTACTAAGAGCACAGCCTTTTTAACAAATGCCAGCTGACAACACCAATTATTCTAGCTGCATACAGAAGATACAATAACATCTTGTGAAGAGTGTGGTGTTCAAATACTGTCACAAAATTTAATTACATAAAAATATGGTCAATGACTGCAAAAATAATTGCTACTATTTGTCTGAGCTTATCAGTTTTGTGAATTTTGAGACAGGTGATGATGATGTCAACACATGAATGTCAATACAACCAACTATGAACTTCAGTTTCCTAATGTATTTTTGACGACAAATATTGAAAGTGAATAATCCAGTGCATCAACTGGGACAATACAAATGGATTAGCTATTTACCTAACACTAGGGCAGGCAATTCTGCTGTGGATTCAATCTTATTATCAGTTTGGGGAGGAAGTTTGCTGCTACAAACTCTACTGCATATTTAATGACATAAGGAATCTCCTTGGATCAATTAAATTTTTTGTTTACTTTTCTGTTGGGTGAAGTTGTTTAGCGCTGCTTACTGCAGTTTAGCTGCTAATGGGAGATTTATCACTCATATCTTTTCAGCAGTCATAAATCTAATGTATTCAGCAAGTCGTTTCTTAGCAATAAAAAACGGTATGATCAATTTTTAAGCTGCTAAGTATTACTGACTGTTAGATCCAAACTCTCATAGTTTCTATATCCAGAGTTTATGATGTCTGACACATTGTGTGGAATATATTTTCTTTATTAACTTACATTGGTGTGTGTTGTCATAAGTTTAGAAATAGTATATGGACTGCAAAAGCATATATTAACTATTTAATACATCTTGGGTAAGTGTTTTTGTATTTGGGTGGTTTTTTGGTAGAATGCCACAGAAAGACTTAGTCTTGCCAAAGAAATGACTGCTAGTGAAGCTGCTCCAGTAGAGAATTTACCTGTAACAACAATCTCCCTGCATAGGGAGATTATCTTTTTTAATCTCTTATCCCTTTGGGGGAGTAAATTTAATTCATGTTTCTGCAGACACAAGTTGTGCCTTAGAAGGCAAAAACCACAGTTCTGATGGCTAGTACAGTTAAAGCGGCATCTGACTATTCACTCCTTTCTAGGACTTCAGATTCTTCAGAACAGGAAGTTGGTGGAAGGAAAGGATAGAGTTGACAACCAACATGGGAAAGACTCAAGCACTTTCACTTGTGTATCTGAAATTAGCAATACGTTCTGAATGTGAATGAATTCATAAATTCACACAGTAAATAGCATTCCATGTAACTGTTATCACTTTATTGAGTGTTATTGTTCATGATATTCTAGACCTTACCAGAGAGAAAAGAAAGGTCAACAGACACAAGGAAAATAACAGTGATAGAGGTTTCATTTGTTTTCTTGTTTAAACTTGAATTCTTTTCAGCCCAAGCAAATGCATTAAGCACTGATGTTGGCTACCAGTCTTCAGGAGTAGTACCATTTATACTCTTATTTATTGAAACACTCTGAGTGTTTCAAATACTCAGAGAGTGACTGGGCATCATTCTGCTTGTGGAAGGAGTATGCATCACAATTTTTGTGTACATGTCATTTCTTCAATTATTAAACTGTTTTTCAACTCATGAGCTTATCTTTCTTTTTCTCTTTCATTTCTTCCTCTTATGCTGCTAGGGGCAACAAGTGAGCAAGAGGCTAGGTGAGTGCCTAGATGGTGGCTGTCTATAGTCAACCTGCTGCAGTCATTTAGGGCCCTGTTTTTCATGACATCCCCAAGTGGCACTGTAATTAGCTCAAACATATTTTACAATTACAATATATATTATTGCTATCCAAGTTATTACTAATATTTCTGGTTAGCATATTGTCATTGTAGTCCAAATCGAGAAACTGCAGTAAGGCACTCTCCTAAACAGTCCTAACTTCTAAATTTAACGAAATAATCAAGGGCACGCATACACTGTGTATCCAGGAAAACTCACTCAGTGCAAAAACAAAGATTTTTCTGTTATGCTTTACAAAACAATTATACAGAGTGTATTAGACAAAACAGAATGAAATGTAGACCGCACTTCACAGAGTTGACTTTTAGTTGGACACTTTTTCTTCTTTGTCAGTGACTACATAATTGCATTTCAGTCTATGACACATTAAATTTCTGCATAATATCAACTAAACAGAGACTATTTTTACTTATAATTAGTATATTCAAAGTGACTTTTCATATAAAATCAACAACAACGTCTGGAGAAAATTTATAAGATTTTATTTTTAGAATCTAATTTTCAGATTAGAAATAATGTTTGTTGTTTGAAGTGGTGTTAATACTTCCCTTAAATTCTGCCTCTTTCTGTCTCTCCTTTTTTTTTTTTTTTTTTTTTTGTTGTAGCTAAACTTTGATCATGTATCAATGCAGCCACCAGCCACACTGTTCAGTTGAAAAATGTCTACATCATAATATTCTAGCTATTTTTTCTTGTATTCTCTCACCTTCCTTAACACTTGGAAATATTTCAACTTGTGCAGAGTTTAGAACTGAACCAACTTTCACCACTTTATTTCCACATGTTTTACTGTGTGATAGGTATGGGCAAGTAAAACAAGGTTACATTCAATAATGTATGCCATATATGTTATATCAGATATATTTCAGACTTTTCACAATATATTCATACACCTGCATATCAATTTCAGAATTACTGTTGAAGTAATGCAATGATTTTAAAAGATGTTGTGACAAAGAACTATAGCAGCTCAGGGCATTTCTGTCTAAGTTGTTTTCCATTAAATGTATTGTTTGATATCATTCATCTTCAACATGTTGTGTTTCCTTTGGGCTTCTATTACTATACCTTCTATGTCAGTCCCATTGAAGCAATGACAGTGATTTATCAAGCACATTAAATCTGTAGTATCTCTGGCTAGCAAAGCTAGTTTTTCAAATATTAAATCTCAGATGTGTCACATTTAACCTGCCCTGAACTCCCAAAGTAAGTCTCTGCACTTTTTAAAAAATCAAATCAGATTTTATTTGCAAACTTTTTACCTCAGCGTATAATAGAGCACTAACAGTGGCTGAAGTAAGAGGTGTCATAGAAGCTAAGAACTATTTATACAAGAAAAGCCAACTTATCCCAAGGAACCATTCCAGTTTAAACTTATCTTACCCTTTACCCTCTGATGTGTCATTGTCCCCTTCAATTTTCTCTCACCATAAAAATGTCTAGCTGTCTCTTAAGATGATTTCTGCTTTTTGCCTCACAGGGTGCAATGTACCAGGCAGAGCAGGTTGGCTTGCATTACTTTGTCAAACCAATTCCTAATTTAGAGCTACCCATTAGATCATCTTGAAGTCTTCCTTTCTTTTTTTTTTTTTTTTTTTTTTCTGTGATCAGTAATGTTGACACATCTAAAGAACACGGAGAAACATAAGAGACTACAAGAAGATGCTAAAGGAAAGATGAAAGGAACAGAACACCTTTAGCTTTGTCAGATATAAATGAAGAGCTGTAAGATGACAGATACTCAAAATACAAGTGTAAGGAGTTAGAAGAATTTTTCAGGTCAGTCAGAAGGAAATAATCAAGATTCATGGAATAACTGCATATGATGGATATTTTTATAGGGGTATATATATTGGTGTCAGATGCTTTCTGACTGCACTAAAAGAAAAGTTTTTGTTCTGAAGAGACTGAAATCTAAGGTGAATATTGTCAGAAACATGAGCTAGAATAAATCACCCATACCTACACATTCTCTTCCACTATATGACGTGGGAAGTGTCCATGGCTGTGAAAGCCCCTGCCCTCTCCTAACCCTTCTTAGTACATATATTAGATAACATAAAGGTAGTGAAAATGAACACAATGAAATGAGTGACTTCACTAGATGTACATACACGTTGGTTGTGTGTGTAAGAGTGCACGTTCAGGAAAATAAATCACATTTTCTTTCACATACTGACACATGTAAGAGCTATTCCTCACCGGTTTCTTTGGGAAAGGTGTTTTTTTTTTTGTTTTTTTTTTCTGTTTTCTTTTGTTTTCTGTGACAGGATGGCTGACTCCAACTTCGAGGCACAGACATTAGGGTTAAAATCTCATCTACATTTTAAAATATTTTCTAACAGTAGGATTTATAAATTCTAGGAAGTATAATAAAGGATTTCTGCTCACTTGACATGCAATGAAGCTTCCCCTTTAATAATAAGTGTTGTATTTAGCACATAGATGTAGCTTTACTTCCTAGAGTTACGTTATCCCACTTTTAATAGTCTCACTCAGAGCCAAATCTCCATTTTATTTGAGTCAATTGCAAAGCTCTTTTTACTACAGTAGAATCATGCAGACCCAATGGATATAACCTTTAGATAAGTTAATCATCCATTCCTGTTAGGCATGGCTATCGTTTACCATGTAAGATTGTATGCCAGTGGGCTGAACAACCAGCTGAGGAAGATGAATAATGTTGTCACCAGTGCCAGAGATTCAGTCCCTGTCCTCAGGGCTTTCTTTTATTGATTTATAAAACAAAGTATTTCAAACAAAAAACCCAAGCCACTTAAAATAGCCAGAAATTTCCTGCTTCAACACAATTACTTCTCCCCTTCAGGCAAGGTGATAAGGTAGAAACAATGGCTACTAGCACCTTGTCTTAATAATTCCATTAACCTCTCTACACATAGAAGATCAGAAAAATCTTTAATTTCTATGAAATACTTTTCAGAATGCTGCAATTAATATTAATTTTATATTATCATGTATGAAAAGTGTTTCAATCATTTTGTGGCTTACTTTATTTACACTGAGAATATTCAACAATTGAATTCTTTCACTATATCAGCTCAACTCATAGAGCTTAACCCATTTTTTGTAGCTTTTACTGTTGGCAAATAGTGATGATGAAGAATAAAAGCCTCCTCAGAACTCTGATATAAATAGGGCATGGGTTGGAAGTGATGGTGAAAGATTAGTAGGGAGAATTATTGTACTTGGACTTACAGAATAAAGTGGCAACACAAACTGATGTAACTTCTCTATTTCAATTGAATTTACTACAAAACACCTTTCCCATTATTATTTTTCAACTAGCATTACATAAACACACATTTAAGAATACACAGTTACAGCAACGTCTTGCAGATCAGAAGGTATCCATCTGCCTGATCTTTGGGAATAATGCCTGCTATTGCTCAAGAATTAAAGGCCATGGTAGTTTGCATGAAAATAGAATTCTACTTTTAAAGTTGATTTGATCTGATGAAAATTGTACTTACAAGTTCAGCACAGCAGGGATTAAAATGAATGGTGCTTTTATCACCCCAATTTCTTGTGCAGTTCCAATTAAGTTGGGTTAAGCTAATTTCTTACTCAGCACTTAGTTTACATCTATTTTTCTAATTTACTTAGTTCTATAAGGTACTAACGAAAAAAGCTGTCCAGATTAATATACATATATTTAAATGTAAATCATAAAAACAACTCTCAAATGTTATGGAGAATAACTTAACCAATTAAAAGCCTGGTAACATCTTCCCGGAAGTGGTCTTGTCCACTAAAATGTTTCTCCCATGGTGCCTGTTCCAGAAATTTTGCTATGATTTGGGAAAAGGACAGGATCTTACTGAGAAAAGTACTAGTAATTTTTTTTTCTGAAACTTACTTCTGATGAATAAAGCCCAAATCGTCTTGAACCCTGTCTCGACACAATTTGATTAGGTCAGACTCTTCCACTATCTCCTCAAATACAGCAATCAGACTGTTGCCAGTTAGGAAAAGGTTATGTAGCAAAGCCAGTGTAAATTTCACAGCACAGCATAACAGCTAAAACTTTTCTGCTTCAGAGAAAACAGCAGGAGTGTTGGGAGCAAGAATGCAAGAGCCACATACACTTTATACGCCCAGAATAAAAGGTTTATTAGGGTTATGCGAGGACTGACTTGTACATCTTCAAATGTTAAGGCATTTCTCTGTCTCTTGTGTACCAGTGAGAGGAGCTGTCTTTGTAAGAACAAGCATTAATTATGCTTATTTTAGACTTGGTTTACATGTGCTTTAATCCAGTATTGTCCTGTAGAAAATAACTAAGTCGTGAACTCCAAAGAAAGTCAAGCAAAGACCAAAGTGAAATACAGAAAAGGATCATTTTATTCACGTCCAAATTATGCAAGAGATAGAACATCAAACCATTGGTGGAACATACCCAGAATAAGCATAGAGGGAATTACAATGCACTAAACAAAAAGCTGGTTGAGGTAACCATTCATAACATGGTAAGAATGCAAGTGCCTCGCTTGAATTGAGATAGGCACCATTTGAGTCTACTGACTCAGCCTCATGGCATATCTTATTTTCAAACCCAGAATGAGATTTCCTTTGAATTCTGAGCATTCTTGGTAAGATGCGTTCATTAGCTAGTGCATTTTTATTAATTATACAGTTTTGTTTTTTTTTAACTTCTTTGTGCTGAGACCCAGCTTTTGTAGCCCTAGCAATTAGAAACCAGCAAAAAATTAATCTTTTGATCTTTACAGGATACATACGCTCACACAATTTTTCTCTAAATCTACTGGACATCTTTCTATCAATACCTACTCATATTCATTTTCAGCTGCTTTCAGACAGTATTTGTAGTAAATTAAAGTATACTTTGTCTTCAAGTACAGAAGTTGTCTTTTAAAGTGGTGGATATATCCTGTTTCTTTCTTTACTCCAAAGGTGCCATCTATTTTCTTTTTTTTTTTTTTTGTGAGATTCTTCCCTTCTCTTCATGTACATTTACCAACTCTGTTATGTCAGTTGATTTCATCAATGCCCTGCCATTTCTCTGCTAAGATCCACAATGAAAGTATTTTAAAACACTGAATTCCAAATTTATCTCATTGAAACTCCTCTAATATTCTTTTTTATGCTAGTTAAGTAACACTGTTTTGTTTAATAGGTTTTGTGAGTTCTTTATGAATCTTCCACTTTCTCAGTTCTCTCTACATCATCACTTCCCATAAGTCAAATGAGTTTCTTTATAGGAAAAACAAACAAACAAACAAAAAAAAACACAACCAGAACAATCAAAGAAAGGTATAAACTAGTGCGGCATGATCCATTTGTTGAAACTATGCTACATTGTACACAGCTTTTAATTCATCTCCAGGTTCCAATCTGCTTTTCTGCAAAGCGTTTTTTTAAGCCTTATGTAGTCCTTCTGAAGAGATGTACAATGGAAGATCCCCAGGGTATTTTGCTCTCTTTGTTGATGTTTTTTTTTTTTTTTCTTTTCTCTCTACATTTACTGTTCTCTGTGACTGTGATTACCCTCAGTCTAGTCATAAATCAAACTTGATAGATAAATAAAAGAAAAATAATAAGACAAGGGACCTATACTATCCGGTACTAACTTTTCTGGACCTAGCATAATCCAGTCTTTGTTTTTGATCTCATGGTCAGCGTTACTATCTTTATTACTTCAAACCATAAAGCTGAATATTAATTTAATCTGGGAGCCATGCACTAGCTCTTCTCTGATGTCTTTGCTGCTTTATTTTCTCTCCCCAAGAACAAGCTTTGTTTTCATACTTCCTTATATTTCTTGACTGCTAGTTTAACTTGGTAGTCTTTGCTGATCATTCCTTCTTTTTCCTTCTTTCAGATGTTATAAGCTCAATTTTCAAATGACATATGGTATTAAGTACCATAACTATTCCTACTTCTGTATCATTTAACTTACAATCTTACAACTCTTGTTATTTTTAACACCAACTGTATGTTAAGTACTTACCAAAAGCTTAAAATACTGTTGCCTCTAACTTTCCGATGAAGAAATCTGCCCCAGGATAGCCAATCCTATGAATTTTTCCTTCATTTATCTGTAAGTCTTTGGTAGCACCCAGGCCTCTCAGAGGTATATATCTTTTGATAATATTTTGCTATCTCTATCTTTATCCATACTGGACCCCAAACTTCCCAGTATCCTACTTGTAATTCATCTGTTATTATCCTCCTCAAAAAGATTTTGACTCCAAAACATTCTGCTTTATACATCTCATATTCTCTTGCTTCATGAAGTTTTTCATATCCTTAAGGTACAATTACTTTATATCTTTATTTCTATCTGTCCTAAACAATGCATATGTTTTCCTTCCATGGTTGCTGTTCTAAGATGCCTCTCTTACCCAGAGAATATTTTGCAGGTCCTGCACCAACAGTTCTTATTCCTCAATTTTGTCACTAAAGCTGACAGCATTAATATATAGCATTTCAGTTCCTTTTTACTGACAAGAAACTAATTTCCTTAGCTGGAATAATCTTACACTGTTTCAGCTAACTGGCTACAGCTCTCATCTATTCAAGTACCTTCTGCTTTCTATTCAGTCTCCTGACCGCTGATAATCTTTTGTCCATTACTGTGCTTTATCTATTTGATTTCTTTCTCCCTATATTTTAAAACTACAAAATGACATTTAGAAAGCTAAATAATATAGATTATTAACCCTTCAAAGGGAAAGCAGTTTAGCAGTCATTAAATTGGATGTCTTGGATTAGGGAGGGAAAGGAGGAGACATTATGTAATCATAAATGTGTTCATTTATTTATTTAGCTCGGAAACATTCTTTAGTGTTAAAAGGTAAACATTAGAAACCACTGTTGATCCATCACTCCATTTTATACTATTTTCATTCATATGAATATTCAAATATGAATTTGAACACAATCACAGATGAAGTTCTCTTTCTTCAAGCATTCTGAAGGCAGCTATGTTTATGTAAACACCTTTCTGAACTGAATGCATACTGAGCATTTATAGTATATATGAAAGGCAGCAAACGCTGCGATGCCTAAGAACAATCTCATAGGTCTACAAATGAATGAGAAAGCAAAATTTAGTTAACAATCCCTCACAAGCATTTTACTCAGATTTGCTGCTAAGCAAATATGCACAATTAGTTCATCACAAATGTAAGATAAAATGGCTTAATTTATATAATCTGATGACTCTTGAAAATTAAATATTTTTAATTACTTTGAAAAACTCCTCCTTCAACTTTATGTTCAAAATTATGAAGTGATGATAACACTGCAACCAACTGGCTTCAATGCATTTTTATTACAGTTTTAAATTTAAGACTTAACTGGTTTCATGTATATAATTTATAGTTGTCTAGCTATATTATTTGTAATTTCACCTTTTGTTTACTATAACATTTAAACTACATGGAGCCACTCTTGGTTAAATGAGAAAGTAGGTCAGAATCTGCATCACTCAAAGGCATTCAGATCCCCCAGAACATTTCCTCTTCCTTCCCTGCTGGTCTTCCACTCACTAAGTCTTCTGTTTCACCTCTTAAAACGAAAAGGATCCTTACACGACTGCAAACATTCTACAGATATTTCTCTGGAGAAATCTGCGGATACTAAAGTTGTCTGGGATCTTCCAAATTAAGGATGAGATCCTGCACAGGGTTTTCTGGATAGTAGCATTTCATTGTTTCCTCCAAGCCCTGTCTGAAAGACTACAACTGCATAAAACTCTCATTTAGTCCCGTTTTGTGGAGCAGATTTGAACTACTCAAGTGTAGTTATTATTTCAATAGGCATTTTCTGAGAAATGGGTGGTTCTGAAATTTTTCTATGTTTGGTCTTGTCTTGGTTTAAGGGGAAGGAGAATTTTTGTGAAGTAGAAAAAACTCAGTTCATTAACTTTTAGGTTACGTGTGAGTGAAATGTTGCTTTTGCATTACATAGATAGTAGATTAAGGACATCCCTAAAGTAACTCAGTTCAGCTTCACAGTGGGGAAATTTGACTGATAAATAGTCAGCAAACCTCACAGAAGTGAATTTTTTTTTCTTTTTTTTTAAATGTGGGATAGGTGAATAAATGATTCTTAAAGGCAAGCCTTCAAATGATTGGACATGTCTTGGAATTACCTCAGAGCTCTAGATTTTCACACAAACCACTAATTATTGTCACTTTCTCCTAAACGACACAGAACAAGATACAGGCATAAAAGCAACATCTAGCAATTCTTAAAATGGATCATGCATAGATGTCTGTAGGAATGATGAGAAAAATGTGAACCCTAAGTTTATGAAGGTTTGGATGCTATAGTGATTCAATGTCTTCACTTGATAAAGTAAAGGCTTAATTATCAGTTTTTGATGTTACAACTTTCATATTTGATAAACTTTGGAAAACAAGGGACAGCTTTCTATTTTCATTATATCATTCTGCTTGCCACTGTTTTCCTCTGTCTATAAAAGTAGTACCACGTCACTTTTTTGTCTTACCAAAAAAAAAAATAAAAAATTCAAGACTTAATTAAGATGATAGTAGTGTCTGTCTTTCTAAAAATCAGTGCAATGTCTGAGTTACTATGCTACAAGAAAAAAATATAGAAAATAATTGATATTGCCCAGACATCAATAGGCAAATCAGATATCAAAACTCCTAGAAGCGCTTTTCAGAACAAAGCTGAGGAATTGGGCCAGTAAATCCTAAGCAAGGCATACTTGCTCCCTGGCTCTATATTTTGAAATATCTGTTCAATTTTCATGTTCTTGAGTACGAACACTGATAAATAGAATTTTCCACTCTTCAAAACATCCTGTTTACTGGCAGTCCCAGTGACTTAACCATATTTTTATCAATATACTCAAGGAATCTGAACGTTATATGGTTATTATTTATTCTAAAACACAGCATGCTAAGCAGAACAATACCCAAATCTACTTGCTATTAGGTGCTAATTGCCTTCTAAGCAGCAGATTTTTCTGCTCCCTAGAATTATACTAATTTGTAATGTTATTTTAAATATAAAGATGAGCAATAGCCTGAAAGTAAAATTGTTTGGGAAATTCCCTCGATAGTTTCTTCCTGTTTTAAAAGGCACATGTAAAAATCCTTGAGTAGCAGCATTTTTGAAAGACTGTAGGAAGCAGCTGCTTTTGCACAACTCAAAGAGAGCAAGGAAGAGGCACAGAGGTGAGAATCATATTATATCATACAAATGCTAAAGATTCCCTGGGTTCTCTAAAAAAGAGAAAATCTCACTCTCTTGTGGGGGTGGTGGAGAAATCGATGCATAGACAAGCGACTTCCTGCTATTCCACAACCCACAGACCCACTTTTAATACAGAGAGCTGCACAGGTCCATTGTGCTATAGATATCATGAAAGGATAAATTTAAGGACAAGGTGTGGTCCCATGAGATATTACACAGACAAATATATATATTAAAAAAAAAAACAACAGAAGAAAACGGCCACAAAAAAAACAAAAAGAAAAAACCCCACAATATTTCTTAACCTTCTTGAGGCATTAAAGTAATATCAGATGAATCTGTGTCAGCAGAGGGTTACATTAAAAATGACCTGCCTACTCGTCCTGAGAGCAGGAAGGACTCTCATCTTTTTCAGAATACAATTTATTCTTCACATGAAACATAGGCAAAAATCAAAACAAAACAATTGTCCTGTCTACTACAGGTAAAGAAATTGAAGAAAAGTATGCTTGTCACTGTCTTCTTTTTAATCCCTGTGCTTTAGGCCTGTTGCAGGGTCCTATCTCCCCCTCTGCCTCTCTCAGTCAAAGAGAGTTGAGCCACTTGCTGATTTTTATAATCACCGATTTCTTTCCAAGCAGGTCTTATAATTGAACAAGTGCCTCTGGCTGCAGGCTAAGTGAGCCCTAGATTGTTAGGTTTTCCTATTAAACAAACGAACGTCCCTTCAACCGGATACCCTCATCACAGTGAAAGAGTGCTCTAAAGCCCTCTTATTTCTTTAGATTTCTGCCAGTTTATCTAAATGAACTCTATTATTTAAGTCTGAGATACTCATGGTAGTAACCAGTTCTCACATTTCCTCCCACCAGACCAAGCTTTCACAACATTAGCAGCACTCCGTTCTTACATCACTGTGCTTTTTTCCCTTGATCTTCTACATTACAGAGAAACGTATTAAAGGGGGAAAAAAAACCCCAGAAAACAAAAACAAAAAAAGAAAAAAAAACCAACACAGAAACATGCATTAAGCAGATTATTTGAACTGCTCAGAATTTATATGGGCAAGTTATAAATCATCTTCAGGGACTACTTGGGCTCCTAACTACTCTGACTTACCTAGGCACCTGACTTAGACACCTTTGCTAACTGCTTGTGGCTCCAGGTCTCTAAAATGGGTATTATACAGTGCTATTGAAAAGAAAAAATTCATCAGAGATAGGCAAGTTGAGAGTTGGCATTAGAGAAGTCTTTAAATAGATGTCTAATTCAGTAAAGATAATAATGTACTATTATCGCTTGAATACAATGCCTCATCTTGGCCTCTTTCCACATTTACTTCAACTGAAGTTTTTTATTCAGTTGTTATTTAATTAAAAAAAAAAACAACAACATTTAATTCTACACATTTGTGCATCTGTAAAGTAAATTTTGTAGGCTGATATAACAAACTTTAAAATCTGCCAGTGCTGTAAAAATACACAAGTATTGGCTGGTTGGTCACTACAGCCTGCTAAGCTTGCTTCTAATGGTCAATGTATGCCACATAAGGAAGGTAACGTTCAAAAAGGAAAAATGACTCAATATTCCATTCTCTCTGTGGCATCTGCAGCTGAACTGATTGGACCAGCTCAGAGAAAACAAATCTTTTATTCTGTCTGGACAATCATCATAACATACCTTATTATCTTAGATACAAACTAAAATGCAGCAGGAAAATGGAAAAGTTTTTTTCTCTGATGGAGCACTAGCAACAGATAATGATTTGTTGTTTTCTATTCATAACCATTTAGTTGGGTACAAGAAATAAAGTTCCTTATATATCAGTACATAAATGAGGCTGTAGATCTCAGTCATATTTCTGTATTAAACCAATCCAGCTTGCAAATGAGGTAAAGAGAGTATTCATTTTAGAGACACAGCTCTTCATGAATTATCCCCAAAATTAGTGAGTATTCCTCATGTTCAGTTACATTTGAAAATAATATAAATTGGCTTAAAATGAATTTTAATGCAAATTAGAAACAATATAAAGCAGCTGATTTTCAGTTTTCTTAGAGAAAATGCCATTCAGAACAATTATATCTACATATTCTCTGGCCATCATATTATACTTTTAGAGGATTTTAGGAAAATGGCTGTTTGAAATTCATATTGGTTTGTTTACATTCAGCAAGTCCAAGGCTGGAAAAAAGGCACTGCAAAGTAAAGCTATATTGCTGAGTCGATAATTGTATTTAGACTATGATTCCTCATTTCTGCTGTACTAACACACAGGAAATTGTATTACATTAAATAATAATTGTTTTTCTAAAGGAATAAAGTTCATTTCATGCTGCAGTATGTTAACTTAATACAGCAGCACAATAGTGCATTAATACACTTAACTCAATTTTATAGAATGCCTTTATTGCAGAGATCTGTGAAGCTGCAAAGCTTGGCTTTACTAGGCTTTGTAGGAACCTTTTCATTAGTTTCAATTTACATGGATATATGCATCCTGGGATTCACTTTAATTCATGAATTCAAACCCTCAAGTAGCACCTGTGTTTCCATCAAAACATAAATTATATATACAAAATTAGTTCCAAAAGGACTGTATACAAGAACACAATCAAAATCTCCCAAACTAGCTTTCATTTAACCCCAGAGGTGCTTGACAACTCTAGGCATATTAAGAGTTTAGACTAATTCTCACTACATCTCTGCAGATCTGCTTCAGGAAAAGTCCTAAAGCTGTGCCATTCTGATACCACTGAGAAAATGAATGCATGGCTCACACCCAGACTCTGCCAGATGCTTCCAGGAGCAGTATTTCTCTGCTTCAGAGGCCATGCCTTGGTAAGTCTGCTCAGGCCCATGAGCAGAGAGTGCCCCTCACATAGGCCACGAGCACCATCTGGGCTGGGGAAAGTGAAGGAAGCCCAAAAGGAGGTCAAGCGTGCAAAATAACAGATTGTCAAAATGAAAACATACAGCCTCAGCTCACCTCTGACATCCTCCTTAGGTTCTGTTTTTTGCTCTAATTTGCTGACTCACCATGAAGAGAATGAAGTTTTCTCTGTGTCACATACTTCCAAGGGGCCACTTACCTCGCTGGGGTATTTGCAAGCATAAAACAGTTGCCACTTTTATAAAGATTTGGGAACTTGAGAGAAGAAGAGGAAAATAGAGAAAGAAAACAACATACTGTTTTTTTGTTTGTTTGTTTTTCGTCTGGTCCTGACCATGAATCAGAAATACTGGCTGCTGCCTTCAGAATACACATTGCTGCCTTCTAACGCCTAACCGCTGGACTGGGGCATGGGAAATTCCACCTCAACAGTTAAAACTGGGAATTAGTGCTGTGTTGTTTCTCTCCTGGCTCTATGTGATGAGTTCAGTTATTTGTGTGGGAAAGAACTGATCAGCTCAGTGGTGCAAGAAAGAGGCAGAGAGACTTGCGCACTCCTGAGATCTTCAGTGCGTGAGGGCATTTCCTACCTCTTGTAGCAGTTAACTTATCTGTGCTCCTTCAGAAGAGCAAAAAGCTAAGATGAAACAACTCCTGCGCTATCACCAGCCCCTGAGTGTTTCTGTACTGCTCTTTCCTGTCACCCAACAAAGGCCATGCTCTCCTTCCCAGTCCCAGATGATTAAATACTATGATTTCTCAAAGACTCTGAGAGAACTGCTTTTGGGCTGAGAGTATTAAAAAGCTAAGCACAAGGACCAGTCCTAAATGGGAAATCTATATCTCACTGATTATGAGGACTGGAAAGCACTGATCAACTGAACTGTTAAATCAGGTTTTTTTCTTCAGGCAATGAACTCTCTGAAAGAAACAAAAGAAAACAAAGAATGTTCACTTTCCTCAGTTATACCTCTGGGTCACCTGAAACAGAGCATCCACTGTCCTAATTTTCCAATGAGTCAGTACTCTTTAAAGTAACTGAAATGACCTGGCCATAGTTTTCAGAAGTGGTGGGATTTGGCACCTTCATGCACATCCAGCTGTGCTTGGTGAGCTTTCCAACCTCACTGAAGAGAAATGTGTGCATCTGGGTCACATAAAAACATGCATTTTGTGTGTGTGTGTATCCATACATCTCTCTACAACGCTAGCCACAAGCTCTTCCTGCAACTCTGTTAAACAGGTTAGTATCATCCACCGTTATTCTACAAATAGGTTCTTTAAAAAATTGCCATTCTAATTCCCCAGTGACTCATTTCCCCAGGCAACTTCAGAGACCACATCCTACATCTGTGAGTGACTCAGGTACATCCAGTACTCTAATTTTCTCTGAAAATGAGTGGGATTTAGCCATCTGAATTCCTTATGAACTTCTGCAAAATGTATCCTAAATAACCTGCTAAAGATCAGAAAGGGATTATTTAATAAAATTAGGAGTGTTGCTCTAATTCCCTGAGGTCCCATCTGGCATTCTCACCACCTCCACAACCTCTCTCAGCAGCTCTACCATTCCTCAGAAAACTCTGTTTCTACTAATACTTTAGTGAAAAATACAGCCATTTCTGGATGTGGTCATCAGTTTATCTCAGACCAAGAAGCTGTTTTGCAGGTAACCCACCCTCTGAGCCGTTCCCTCCGTGCATTGTAGTATCTCTCATTTCTTTCACTCTGTGACATACTAGATATTTACAAAATAATTTGGGATATATATAGTGGGTAATATACATTCTGAATTAATACCAGAGTTTTATTAATTTGAAGTTAGGAGATGTGGGAAGGGAGGGGAAATAGAGGTAAGGAGGCCAAAAAGAGTCTTTTGACATGCTGCAGTGAACTTAAGAAGCGTCACTCAGAATCTTAGACAAGCTCTAATATCTAATTAGCTTCTCTGACATCACCAGCACGAAAAACATATCTTAAGTAAAACCATCCAGTAGAAAAGATCACTTGGATTATAGATGAGTGTGTAAGAGAGCATTTTAGGAGAGAGAATGTAAATAAATAAATAAACAAACAAACAAACAAACAAATAAATAAATAGAAAACATTTGCTCTGTATTTAAGTCCTTCATATTATTTAGTCTGACTTGCTAGAAAGTCTCTGCTTGAGATGGGGAAGATAATTTTTGTATTATTTATATAAGAATAGCTCTTCGCTTGTCATCTGATGAATGCAGATTCAAGATACCCAAGAAAGGCTCAAAAGATGTAAGGCATTCCTTTTATGCCAGATGTATTTCATATGTGTAAATATTTCTTCCATAAATGTATGTGTAGAGATATTGATGTAAAAATTTAAACACAACATAGTACCTTATATTGTAAAGATGACAATCAGTAAGAGCTTATTAAAAAGAATAGTCATTGTTATTCAAGCAGACAGGATTAGAAATCACAATTTCTTTTAAAATGTGGCATTTTAGAGACAAAAATATAATTAGTCATTAAATCTGTGAGTAAAATACTACATACCTCCATAGCTACAGATCCTTCCTGTAGTTCATACAATCCAAGTTCTTACTTTCTGCTCTAGCTTTTATTTATTCTAGGAAAGGACTGATTTCTACAAGCTAACTTTAAAAATTCCTGCTTGTTTAAGTAGTAACAAGGTTCAACTGCAACCAAACTGATTACTATCTGTTACTAAATTGGTTAATTCCACCCACTATGTAAGTATAAATTTGTCAATCCCTAATATATCTTCTTGAGTATTGGAAGTGTCTTTTTGTGTTAACTTTTTCTTAGTACCTAAGAACGAACTGTTTTGACCTCTATTTCTAGGGCCTGAAAAGAGATCACAGCTGAAGACTGGCCTGTTCGAATCAGAATCAAAAGCTTTTGCTACTTTTGGTTTTAGTGGCATGGTAAACTATTTCCTTGTGGACATATTTCCCTTTTTTTGATTTTTCTTTTTGTGGCACAGGGATAGAACTTTCTCTTTTATTTCCATTTCTGTGCCATCTGTAGTTTGACCCTTTGTATGCCCTAGCACTATGTGCATAAAAATCATTTGATCTCCAAGTTCCCCCAGAGCTTGGCATCTCATTGAAACGTGAAGGAAGCAACAAGGAGAAAGCTAACTCTCAGCAAGAAGTTATTACAGTGAGAAAACACTAGTAGGGGCTCAGAAATTTTTCAGATGTAAGAACTCTTTGAAGGGTGGAAGGAGATGCTATTTCTAGCAGGGCAGCTTTACATCTCCTGGAGTGTTCTCAGCATTAATACTGGTGCATGTATACAAGAGGTGTACAGATGCACATGCTCAAAAGTATTTAGGTTTCTCAGTCCTGTTAACTGGCAAATGGTAGAATTTCATGGGAGATCAGGTTTGTGGTAATCTAGGAAACTCTCATTTTCCACCGCATGGAACTCAGGTACCAGTTTTCCTTTGCTGGAAATTAGTCAGATGTGGAAAAATAACTAAAATCTCTAGAGTTCTTTTAAAGTAAGACTAGATGGTGATGAGTGAAAACTGAAAACATGAAAAAATAGTCATTTTGAGTTAGGAAATGTAGATGTAACTGTTTGATCAACAGTATCTCATCTGATTTATGAGAGCCCAGAAGTCACAACTCCAGAGGGCAGTTAAAATATTTTCTGTGACTGATAATGACCAAACATTCTCCTCCTGAGGCTGAAATGTCTCCTTTGCATTCATTAGATCAGAAGTGATTCTTTCTCACAGGATTGTCTTTTTATCACTGTGTCCTCTTTGTATTCTGTACAATATTGTCTTAAAAAAAGAAAGAAAGAAAGAAAGAAAAAAAGGTTTAACGTTTAGAAACAAGCCAATCTGTGCAAGAAAACAACTGAAATATTCTGACTATAGCCAGAGAAAAAATGCAAAACTAAATTGCAATAACTGCAACGAATCAGTTGAGAGTCCTTTCACAAATGTCACCCCTGGAAGAACAGGCTGACCTAGGTAGGCAATTCCTTCCTGGCATCTTTTCTGTAACTTTAAGATGTGTAAAGCTTTGAGCCAAAGCTTTAAGGAAATATTAGTGGCTCTAACTGAATTTCACTCCTCCCATTACCACTAGCTGTGTTATTGTAATAAAGTAATATTAAAAAGTATTTTTTTTCCCATGATTCATCAATACTTTATCAGTGATCAATGGCTTTTGTGCCAAAAGCCAATATAAATCTCTCTGAAAACAGCTGTGAAGATTTTTAAAAACTGTGCTCTATTAAATAGACAAAATATTTCTGACACTGATGTGGTAGAATCAAAACACTGTACAATACATGGAATAGCAGTTATGGAAAAATTACCAGTTATTTGAATTCTGTTGCTAGATATGTTGCCTTATTTCACTGAAGAGTTAAAAGATAAGAGAATTCTTCTGTATGTAAAAGGTGTGTTAGGATTCTATCAAAACAAATTATGGTTTTGCAACACATAGGGCAAACTTTTAGTAGACAGAAGGTACACTGTTTATGGGTTGCTGTTAAGGTGAACTGCAAACCTCAAGTCCTTTTTAACAACAGAGGTACTCCATGAAATAAGACACCAAAAATGACCAATTAGAAAACAAATGAGCATGGCTGCTGAGGATATTCTAAAGCCAAATAATGAGGATGAGTGATATACAGTCTACATCTTGTAGGCATAAAAAATTATTATACAAAAGTTGTCTTTATAGCAGATTATTAAAAAGACAAAAAAGACCTAGAAGCATAAACTCCTCTAAAGTGGTATGAAATTAATTTCATTTAGAATCTAAGAATAGTATTCCAATTGAAAAATATCATGTTATTACTGCACAATAACATGAGCAGATTTCAATCCTTGCTTTACTTTTATTTCTTGTTCTCATCATCCTGACTTTACTGACTTAGAGACTGGTAGTTTGCAAACAGCATCTAACCTTCTGAGGTTCAACATTTCAATCTGTTAACAGAGGAGTTATTTTAATTAAAATGATAATACTTCCAATTGCTAAATTTAATTTTTATTTAAGCTGAGCACCATGCACAGATTTTAAAGAGACAAATCATTTGTTTGATACAATTTGATTTGTACTAATTTCATCCATAAACTTTAATGAAATATTCCAAATTAGAATCATCATGCAATCCAAAAGTGAAAAATAGTCATAACCAGGAAGGATTCACATGAATTTCTCCAAAAATACAAGTTGGTTTTTTTTTTTTTTTTTGAGTGAATTTTATGGGAAATTATGTGTACATAAGTGATAAAATAAAACCTGGAAAATAGACTTCTCCAAATTTGAAATATTGTGTTAGAAGAAGTCCTAACAACATTTCAGATCAAATCTTCATATTGAAAAAGGCAAATTTATCTTTCTATATGTTGTACTATATATTAGTATCCAGTGATCTCAACTCTGTCATAAAACAACTGAGCACTAATATTTTCTGCTAGCAAAATTTTGTGGTGAATTACAAAATTAAGAAAAAAAGGGCCCTCAGAACAACCGTCTGACTTTCTTTTCACATTTTACTCTGTTCCTATCAGGTGCAGAATACTTTGCATTTAGTTGTTGCCATGTCTCAGTTCAAAACACTAAAATATGCAAAAAATAAATACATATAAAAGTAAATAGATGATACCAATGGTGAATATTTTAATTTGCTGACCCAGGCATGGGCACTGGCTTGAGACACGCTGGTTTATCTGTGATCTAGAACAATTTGTGCCTCCCATATGGCCAGTAACTTCTCGAAATTTGTCCTTAAAAAGCAATATATTGGTGGCTATTTCTTCCCAGTGAGTTCACATTCACGATATCTCTTAATACAACAACAAAGACTTTTCTAGTTTTATGTAAATGTTTTCTCTGGGATTCCTCAAAATATTCAAATACATCAGAATACATTATACTTCTGCCTGCTAAAAGTCCTTCACCCCTTTTTTGTATAAAGCACTGCAACATTCCATATTTTTGCCTTCACCTTCTGATGCCACTTTCCTACAAGTTTCAATTATCCTGTCCAGGACTGCCTTCTGCAATACTGCAGACTCACACATTGAAAATCCTGTGTTGCTTCCCTTAAAAGCACAGTTTTCCTGGACAATATTTCTGTGACTGAGGAATCTCTTCGAACATATGTCCAAGAACTTATATCTGGAAATTTATCTTCTTGTTGAAGGTTGAATTGAGATCCCAGGGATTATTGCTCTAAGAAATTATTGTCATTTGACATCATTATTTTTGTGACCAGAGGTGCCCACAGTGAGACTGTGAAGCAGAGCTGAAGGATGCATAAGCCACTTGGTGCGGGAAATTTCAGGTCTGAAAGTGGCTACATGCACGGTGAGTCTGTGCTTCATTTTCTCTTATTCAGCAACAGGACTAAAGAGATTCTTCTTCTTTTTATATGTTTGCTTCTACTGCTTTCAAGTAAAAATGTTTTAATTTTTCAAGAGGAAATCTGTTCCACATTTTCTTTTGATTTAATTAAAATGGAAATGAGACAGAATGGAAATTTGCAAATAAAATAACATTATTTATTCAATCAGAATTGGTTTGAGGAGATTTAGAGTGTGCTATTCAATTTAACATTATATATAAAGGAGTTAACTTCAGGTCACCTCAGAAAACTATCTTCCAATATTTGTATTCAATGACAATGAAAAAAATTATAGTCAGCCCCATTTTAGTGCCCAGATCAGTGATTTCAACTGTAATTTGACCGTGGATTTTCTTGATTTTTAGTTTCATGTCACCTGCCTACCTGGCTGGATGGTCTAGGACATTATTATGCGAACAGCTGAGATTCCCACAAAATGCGCATGCTTATTGTAAACACATGTAATAAAAGAGTAAATCAAAAATATGCTAAATAAGAGCATTCATACTTAGAGAAACAAAATGAAGATGCATACAGTGTGTATTTTACTATGTAGTTAAAAAGTTTCTCCTCCTCAAAGGTACCTCCTCAAACGACATTTCAGATAGTAGGGCTTCTTGTAGAATTGTTCAGTACAAGTTTTTAAAACTCAGAAAAGTTATTAGTGAGATAGATGCATCAACAAAATGATCCTGTTTTAATATAACTTCTCTTGAATTCATTCAAAATGTATCAGTGAGTATTTCATTTCTTTTTCCTTGTATTTTCTATGAGCAGGTTTTTACTAATACATAGTCTTAGTTGGCAAAATCTCATTCAATAATATTGAATAATTTCCTTGGGACATTGCTGTTTCCAAAGCTTGTGAAAAAAGTCACACTAATTTAAATTTGTTTTGTAAATCTCTTGGGGAAAAAAAAAAGTCTATACTGGTAGCAATTACTTTTCAAACATAAAATCATTCTTAAAATGAAATAGGTTTAGGGAACAAAAGGCTAGGCATTTTTTTTATGTCTGCTGAAAATTTAATATCTACAAGAATATTTTAACATTTCCAGTACCTTACAGTTTTTCTAGTATTTTTCAGAATTTCTTTTTATTTATCTGATCTGTAAAAGTGCCAGAACATCAGAATTAATGTTTGAATAAATGCAACGATAATAGAAATCTGAGAAAGCAATAAAGTGCAAAGAAACAACATTTTTGGGGGGTATTTATTGCATTATTTCAAACATTATTGCAGAGCAAGGTTGTCAAGGGTGATCTATTATCCTTCTATATAATTCCCACTGTAACCATAGTAATTCCTATGCTCCAAAACCCCCTTGCTTAAACAAGTAAAACAAACAATAATAATCCTGAGATAGTGATTGATCAGGAATTCTAAAGTGAGTGTTAGCTACATAAAGAAAAACATCTTCTGAGTTTGCTGATGTAAAGAATAGTGATCTGAATGGAATCTTTAATAGTGGAATCCCCTTCAAAAAACCTTGCATGTCAGATACAATCTATGGGGCTAAAGAGCTAAGAATAGAACCTGTTCTATTTTGGAACATTATTAAAATAGCCTAATTATGCTCCAGATCTATACAGCAGCCACCTAATTTAGTGATGAGAATAACATTAGTGGGAACACATACTCAACTGGATTACCAATATAAACTCATTAATTTTTTTGTAGCAGCATGTATTTATCCTAAATTTACACTACAGAAACTGAAGCAATGAGTTACAAGTAAATGAATTTCTACTTATTTGTAGGAAAAACAAAACAAAACAAAGAACTCTATAGCCTATATTATACAGTGGAAAAATTTTAAAATATTTAAACTGTCTGGTTTTAGAGAAACAGCCCCAACAGGACTACGTCTATAAGTATTTCTGATGTTTATTATTACAGTCTGTACATTTCTATTGTTTAACTAAAACATGGCAGAAGAAAAGATTTTTAAATTATAGAATGAGATGCAAAGAAGAGAAACTTAGTGTAATAAAGCTACATTTCTTAAATACTGAAACATCAGTTTGACAACAGCTGAAATAGACTAACACAGTAAGTCAGATAACACAAGTTTTCAAAAAAGTGGACATTCAGAGTGAGGACCACTGAGGGTTTTCCTCATGAGAGTTTCTACTTATATGACACTGAAATTCATGTTCACACAGCAAACAGTAAAAATCACTTATATTTGGAATGCCATATCCTACAGTATTACTACAAATCAAACAAACAAACAAAACAAAACAAAATAAAACAAACACATACATTTACATTTAAAATACCTAGGATTTGAATCAAGGTACAATGTGCTAAGTATGCAACACTGAAAAATGTACTAAATACATTAATTCCCTTAGGTAACCCTAAGGGTTAAAACTGGTTCATGCAGTCATCAGTGAAGAATCCAAATATGTTACCCTATATGTGAGTCCAGATACTTACTGATCATTCTGGGTATGCTTGATGTTTATTGGAGACAAGTAACATTGGCTGGGGTTGGCTGCACACTGTGCACTGTTGTAGGAATCAGCACTGCCAGATGAAAAATAGGTTGAGTACACCTGGAAATATTGCAGATATATGTTAGTTAGAAACCTGTGACGTGACAGCTTTTTTTATTTTTATTTTTTACCTAATGTACTATAGATATCAGTCAGTACAATGGACTGTGTTCATTTTGAACTGATTACATAGTGTTTGACATCAGCTTTTTCCCAACATTTTTTCTTGTTCCATTTGTACTATATGAAAAGCAGAAATGGGATGCTTCCAGAACTAATTTCTAGTACATTCAAAATTACTGTAAAAATGTTATCTCCAATATGCCTTCTTTTTTTCCTAGATGAACTACAGATAGGTTCCTTAATTCAAGCTGAAAGGAAATCAGAATTTGAAGGGAAGGAAAATAAAATGAGAAAAGGAGTCAATGAAATGCTGAAAAGTTTGATTTAGAAACTTGACTTTAAAGACATAAAGTCCTCTGGAATGATATTTCAGGTGGTGAGATAGATCATTTGTGACAGATCTGGAGCAAGTGTATTACTGCACTAGGCATACTATCCTTCATTGTTAGGAAGTCATCCTGCTGCCTGGCTTAATGAATAGAAATATACTCTAAATACAGAACTTAAATGTTGAAATCTTGACTCAGTTTCCTCTCACTCTTCTATGCAGAAACCATCCACTGGCATTCAGTAAGGCCAGTAAGGGATATGGAGATTAAAAAAATTAAGTTCTGGGTTTGGTCTTAAAGTAGAACTAAAACTGCACTTCATCAGTTCAGTTATCCATACTAAATGCTTTAATTGTATGAATGCCCGGTCTGAGGTCATGGACTGGTTTACAGATATTCTGTGGTTTGCTGCTTCAGTTATCACTCAGAGTTGAAGAGGGTGCCGAGCTTCTTGAAAAAATCAAGACTGCAAAGTCCTAGTTGCCAGGAATCAATCAGGCCAAATTAATTAACACTTCTGAAAATGTGTCCAGTAATTTTTCTTGATGTGATTAAAATTCAGTCTTTGATAGGAAAGAAAAAACACACATATCAAAGCAGAAAAAGTGGGAGTGCAGTAAGAGTGCCAGATGTGGCAAAAGTAGCATTTTGCTTCATCTGTTTAGGAGGTGGAGAGTTTCTGCATTTGGTGGTAGGGGTTGTT
Organism: Gallus gallus; assembly: GCF_016699485.2. NCBI lineage: Eukaryota > Metazoa > Chordata > Aves > Galliformes > Phasianidae > Gallus > Gallus gallus. Next base: position 63,090,902 of record NC_052535.1, on the reverse strand, counting down.
GGCTATATTTAGCATTCACTACACTTACGTAATTAAGTTTCAGGAAAGCTTTCTAATAAAAACAGAAACTAATAAAAAACAGTAAAGGCTTCCCATAGTAGTTGAGCCATGAATGGATCATGAAGCAGGAGCACGGGTTGTGTTGCAGCAGATCCCGGCCCCCAGTGTCCGACCAGAGCAGTACTGCCAAAAGGAACTGTGTCTGGCTACAGACGTCACCAGGCTTGAGGCTGGGTTGTAGATCTGGGAGAGCCAAAGGGAGATCATGCAGGGCTGGGCACTAGGGCAGGGCTTGAGCATGCAAGCAATTCCCATGCCTAGGGGTGGTGGTGGGCACAGAGAACGGAAATGTTATATGAAAGTATCTGTGTTTTTATTACTTAAAAAAAAAAAAAAACAACAAAACAACAAAAAAAACACAACTTAAGCTACAAAAAGCAACCCACTGTATTACTGTTCTTAGAGTAGTTTCCTTTCCAAACAGCTGCATCTAGGTTCTGCTTGAAGAAAGGTGATAGAGGCACATCCACAGTATTTCTGGAAAAAAAAAAAAAAAAAAAAAAAAAAAAAAAAAAAAAAAAAACCCAACATTTTCCAAATAACTGGTATACAAGCAGATTAAAAACCACCCTACACAGAAGTCTGGTATTAATTATTTAATTGGTGCAGTAAAAACACTACTATTCAGCTTTATTATATACCACTTACATTTTCTAATACTATGATTCTTACCTATGTCAGTTCCTCTGAAAGTGTCTCCATTCAGAACAACTTTGAGGGAGGATGACCAGCTGCTAGAAAGCCAAAACAAAATATTTCAGTTTATTCACTGAGGCATATTTCTGAGATACAAGCGTGGAAGATTATTTTCAACTTTAATCTGTTATGCTTATTAAAGAATATATTCCTGGTATCAATTTGATGACGCTAAAAGCAACTCTTCTACACACTTTTATTGGTAAGCAGACGTTTTACTTAGTTGAGGGTAAAGTAGGACCTTGCCTCATCCTTCATACTAGCTTGGGAACGAGATTATACATGGTCCTGGAGGTGAAATCAGTTCTTCTTTGAAGGAAAGATGAGCAGACATTTTTCATATATCATGTTATCTGGCTCTTCAAATGTTGCCATTTCAGAAATATATTATGAAAAACAGGTATTTTTTATTTTGTTAGAAATAAATCAGCAATTTTCTAATTGGTATGCTTGAATGAGAATAATGCAATGCAATTGCATATTGCAGAAATATGCTGAAAATGGTGGTGTAGAAGGATGACTTTTAAAGGAAGAACAGTAAAGGACCAGTAGAAAGCGCTTTCTGACTTTCTGGGGTGTGCCTGGTATGTCAGTTCAAGGCCATGACAACCAATTAAAGTCTGATATCAGGAAATACGGCATCTCATCCTTTAACAGGCTAGTCCTGCTTTACTGACAAACTGGCCTACCCCTCCTGCAAGAAAGTTTCAGATACAAACTTATTTTTGACAAACTTATTGTGAACTGATTTGTTCATGACCTTGTGACGGTGCACCTGCAAACCTAGGAGGCATATAAGGATGCCTGAGAGGGACCTCTGAGGTCATTTTTTTCTTCTTCATCTTCTCGGTGGTCACTGTTGCTGTTCTGGTTGTGGGACAGCACTGGAACTCCTGCAAATAAGCTTTGAAAATAGACCGATGATCATTCTTTCTCCTATCTATTTTTCTGAATTATTCTTTCTCTGTTTTTGTCAGTTTTCTCTTTTCGCTCTTTTTCTCTCATAAAATTATTAAGTAATTGCTAGATCTATTTCAGCTTCTTCAAAACTGTATCTCTCCTATAGTTGTTAAGTCATAAAAAACAGTGGTTGTGAGTCTTATTTCAGTTCCTTAAGGTTGCATAGTTTAGTCACCCAGTTTAAGATAGGTTGTAAGTATTAGAGTGCCAACATTTTGGGGATAATTGTTTGTCAAAATTTCTGGGATAATTGTAGTATATAGATTTTCATTAAAATTGATGATTTTGTGTGGAGCTCCGTGTAATCATTTTACCTTAATCTGATAGGGAGTACGCACAAATCTGGTCACCTCTTCCCTCCCCTTATAGGCGGGACATGATAAAGCACGCAACTCTGAGCCTCTTTCATGATACTACCAGAGCTGTCTGAAAGTAAGAGTATGACCTTTCTTTTCCTGAAAAGTGATACCTCACTTTCCTATCCTTCCATTTCAAGGGCTCAGCTTCTGCAAAATGCTACTCCACGAAATACACCTTTTCATATAACATATTTGATCAGTTGAAATATCTTATTTAATTTGACTCAGGTGGAGATATGAACCAGTCAATGTTGCTGAATCTTTATTACCCAATGATATTTAAAACTAAATTAGTCCAATATATAAGAGCTTATTGTGGATGATGGAATGAAGTAATATTTTGCATCCAAGCTGTATGCTTTTCTAAAGACAGTGTAAATATTGGAACAGATTCATTGTAGTTTTGAAAATATTAAATCAATTACGTGAAAAAATATGTTTTCAAATTGTTTTGCACAAATTATGCACCTAAGAGCTGAGATCTCCTTTGTCTCAGGTCTTAGATCAGAAACCTGCATATGCCTATGACAACTACCAAGATTTTTAATTTTATTTTTTATCAAAATTGAGACTGTAAAACAGAATGATCTGTATTCAAAGTAGGTACCTAACCGCTGCTATTCACCACCAATAACACAGATGGATCTGTCGATTTACGTTGTGAAACATATGGCTTTAGTAAGGAGGAAATGGCAGTTGAGCTAAGTATCTTTGACAGAGTAACTCTAGAAGAAGAATAAAAAGTTACTTGCTTTGAAAATTGCCTTGCTTTCTTCAAAGCCCACATTCTTCACTTCACCCTCTGTCATCTTAATATCCATGAGTTCTGTTTCATGTAAGAAGTTTTTCATGTCTTTAGTACCTTTCAAAATTATACGAGATGCATGACCATGAGCAACTGTCAGGATTAGCATTACTGAGCACAGAACATGCTATTTCTTTCAAGTCAGAGAAGCCAATTGCTTTTATTACATTAAAAACTGACCATGGATTATGTATCTTCTTCCATTATGTTTAGTCTTCTTTTTAAAACTATTAGTAGTGTATAATTTTATTATAGTTTGATTTGTCTCCTTAATAGAAACTTTCAATTACTTCTGACTTTAAAAATTTTAAAAAGCCTGTCTATGACTAATTATTCTTTGTTTCATCAGTTATTGAAGTTCATTGAAGCTACAGTTATATAGATATATTCCTGATTCCTAAATACAGAACTTTTAGAACTCCTATTTAGTTTTGATAGTATTCTCTACCTGAAAATTAAGTGTTGTGTAACTCTAGCATTTTTTCATGCAATAAAGAGATCAGAAATTTTGTACAAATGATATTCCTGCTTCAACAGAGGTTGACATGTTTCAATGTTACTCACAAGTAATCATGGTTCAGATTTGGTTACACAATAGTAATAAATAAGATTTAAGACAGGAAAAATACAACTGACATGTACTACTGGATATCAGCTATATATGAGGCATTAAAAGTGAATTATTCTTCTGGATCATGAAAACAATAAAAACGTCACTTATAGCAGGATATTCTGTAATGGGAAGAATATATAAGAACTTCTGAAAAAGTTCAGTGCCTAAAAGAGCAAATATATCTTATTAATTTCATACTTAGCTTTGTTGATGATATGTGGCCCATCGATCCAGTCTCTCCAGATCCATCTACAGAGCCTTTTTACCCTGAAGTAGATCAACATTCCTAACGTGATGAAATCTACAAACCTACTGATGGTGCAATCAATTCCTTAATCAATATAGATGAAAAGGAGACTAAACAAAACTGGCCCCAATGCTTAGCCCTGGGAAATATCACTCATGACCAGCAGCCAATTGGATTTAACACCATCCACAATGACCCTTTGGGCCCAGCCATACAGACAGGTAATGACAGCTCCCACTAACAGTACAAGCTCGGGGACAAAAGGATTGAACACAGTCCTGCCAAAAAGGACACGGGGGTACTGGTGGATGGCAAGCTGGGCATGAGCCAGCAATGTGACCTCACTGTCCATAAAGCCAATTGTATCCTGGGCTGCAACAAAAGAAGCATGGCCAACAGGCCAAGGGAGGTGATCCTGCCCTTCTACTCTTCACTGGTGAAACCACCTGGAGTACTGAGTCCAGATGTGGAGTCCTCAGTACAGGAGAGAGATGGACTTGTTGGAGTATGTCCAAAGGAGGGCCACAAAATTGATCCAAGGGTTGAAATTCCTTTCCTACAAGGACAGGCTGAGAGATCTGGGGCTGTTTAGCCTAAAGAAGAGGAAAGTTCCGGGGGAGACCTGGTACTGGCATTTCAGTATCTAAAGGGGGGGCTATAAGAAAGAAGGGGGACAGACCCTTTAACACAGTCTGTTTTAACAGGACAAGAGGTGCAGTTTCAAACTAAAGCATAATGTAGTACATTGACACAAAACCGTAGACACTTGAGACCTTATATGTTTAGTGATGCTACAAAATATGCCTTTTTTCCTTATTGCAATATTCCTGAACATGTATCATTTGAGACCACAATAAGTATAATATGTTCATGAAAACTGAGATGTAAATATGAGGAAAGAGCTGCCATTAAAACCAAGATGGCTGTATTATAAGCCACAAGACTTAAAAGGATTACATTTAGAAGGTTAAATTCAATGTCATTCTTTTTTCAGCCGTGAATCGTACAATCCATTTTGTTGGCTAAAAACCAGACGCAGTTCAAAGCTTGAATAAAATGTATATGTATGGGGGGAGAGCAGGGGGAATACAATTAATTTTTGAAACAAGAATGTAATTTCAGATTGTAGCAATAAAGATCCATGAAAGCTGTCCTTGGCTATTAACTAAATCCAAAAGTTGAGCATTGTTATTGCACAACTTTTTTATTTATTGCACTTTATTTCTTATATGCCACCTATTCTGAAAATTGCAATGCACTGAAAGCTGTCAGAGACTCGGAATACAAGGAACAACTCAAGTGTTTCTGAAACATGCCCTATGTTTTGTGAATCTTTCTTATGAGAGTCACAGAAAGTCAATATTGAAAAATATTTCCTCCTGGGATGAGTAATAAATGGTGTACAACACTTAACAGGAAAGATTAGAATAGCTTGGCTTGTATTAGTCTATCAAATGTAGGCCGCAAAGGATAACTGTCCACAAATAAATCAAAGATAAAACAGTTGGGGGGGGAGGGGGAAACAGACGAACTAAAGAAGTGGTGAAAGGAGTTGCTGTTTGTATATTTAGGTTATAATTTAGAAAGTTCCTAGTCTGGGTCACAACAGCATAGCCTAATTTATTTCAAAATATGTCACCTCATGAAGGAGTAATATGGTAACAGCAAGTGGGTTATTCTAAATGCCCAGCAGGTTGTTTGAGTGATTTCTGTGCCCTCAACCTTTTTTTTTGTGTGTGTTTTTTTTTTTTTTAAATTTCTGTTGAACTCAGTATTTTTTGAGTTACATCTGTTTGAATTTGAAAAATATTTTCAAATATTTTTGAAATTTAAATTCATTTTTATGAATTTGAAAAACAATTTACAAGAAGAGAGTATTCATTTTCAACTATTCCTAAAACACATAACAATGAATTAAATAATTAAATTTTAAGCACTTATCTAAGTAGTTATTTAGTAGTAGTTATCTAGTTAGTGTAATAAAATAAAACCAATTTTATTTAAAGAAACATATTCCCACATAGGACAAAATAAATTGCTCTTGTCATGAAAGTCTTCAATAAAATAATCTGTTTCATGGTCTGTTGTCTGCCTCCCTACTTATTGCTAAAGATATTCTGTAGTAATAAGTAGGCAGCTGACGTTTGAAGAAGGCATGAGGTATACCAAGATTTGACTCACCATAAGAGCTTACAAACTGATAAATAAGGGCTGCTCCAAAAGTAATGCCTCCTGTTTTATTATATTAGCCCATGTGAGAGGCAGATGTTGGTTCAGCAGTAGAGGTTAAAACCTCCTGCTACCATTCTGTTACATTTTGTTAGCATGCAACATATGGCAATGAGTGAGATTCCCGTATCTCCTTATCATTTCCTAGAAGCTGATTTAAAAAAATCCCCTTCTTTAAAAATCCTCTAAAAAAAAATGTTTTATATGAATACTTACAGTTTTAGACATGTTAACAAATAATAAGCATTTTAAATACCTTAGCACTATAAACATATAAGAGACTACACAGAAAACATCCATGAAGGACACGAACCACTAATAACGAGATGAGCAAGGGTTTGGAGAAAACAAGGTCAGATTTTTCTTTTTCACTGATCTGTATTTTAGAAACTATAGCTGTGTTCATATCTGCATTAAAGGTGAGACCTAGAAGGCCAATGATTCTAAAAACAAATCTGTCATGCTATTGGATTGATATCAATGACCGGAATTTTGAGTGGGTTTTAAAGTTATAGTATGATAAAAAAAAAAAGTATATCCGTAGAGAACAGACAACAAAATGGAAGAGTTTAATAACATCTTGATCTGATCTCAAGCTGTAGAAGTAGAGAAGAAAAGTCAGGACATTTTTTAGCTGTATGCGCTTAGTATAAGTAAAGAACTGCTATATGCCTGGGACATTATATTCAAGCATAAGGACGGGAGCCAAGTAGAATGTACTGATATATTAAATAGTTACATTTCTATTGGACTGTAAATGACATTGGTTGTTTCCCAAATGTGATTTTGGAAAAGGCTTATAACATATTTTGTTTCAGTTTCTAGGGCATTAAAATATAGCAGCACGTAGGCTCAAGCAGCAATAACTTTATGAGCAAGCTGGCATACATTAAAAATGCTGATATATACAATATTACCTCAGGATGCAGTGACAACAGAATATAGATTTATTCCAGGGAAAAAAAATATTTCAAGAGAAGTTAACTTCTATATCTAGCAATCTTATAAAAGAGTCTAATACTGAAGTATCAAGCTGGAAGAGAGGGAGGATGAAGCCATTTTTTAACTCACAAGTAGAGTACAGCATGGGCAGTAGCTCAGCCTCCCCTAAACTTGCCAACCAACAGCTCTCTTGCGGATAAATAGCCCAGAATATAACAGAAAAGAGTACTGGGCAATGCTAGCCAGGATATCAAGTCTAATTATGTTGCAAGCGTGTTACACTGCACCCTAAGTCTCAGTCCTCTGCTGAAGCACAGATCAAAGCTCATTCATCTTCCAGGTCTTTTCAGAAATCACTGTGCAGGCAGAAACTTAAATCTGTTGTGTTTAAAATAAGTACTTTAAGGGTTTTACATATCTTTATTTCTCTGAACTCTGCCTCTGTTCCTTCCCTGAAGTGACAGATCCAACATTTAAATGAACTAGGTAATATTTAAATAAGATTTCCATAAGCTTCATAGTTTCTTAGACATGACAAAAATCTCCCTTCTAACTATGCCCATAAGCCTATGAAATACGTGATACACCACATGTGAAATTGATAAAGAGTTTTCTTATAGATAATTGGCCAAATATTTTTATGCCTATAATCTGAAGTAGCACTGGCATAACATCTACTTAACACTATCTTGTCAGTGACTATTTTTTATTAATATTAATTTTATCTTGTAGTTGAACGTGAAGGAAAGGGCTGAACAAATCTTTCTACAATCTAATTTTCTTCTTGTTTTGATCGACACAGTTATATAGTTTTCTAAACCCATGAGATGGAATTACTGCTGGTTCTCAGATATTACACTGTTACTAAGATCCATGTCTTTGGAAGGGTAGAAAGGATACAATCAGAAGAAACTGGGACAGTGTGAGGATAAATGGTTTACACAGCACAAGCACAAATTCTATCACTGTGCCCATTTTGGTTCTTTCATCCTTTTTGTCTTTAAATGTTAAATCAATAGCAATGAGGATATGGAATAGAGAAAAACTAAAAGGACAAAAGATGGTCGACTTAAAACAAGCAAACAGCTGCTGCAGAGAGAACATTAACAGCATTCTGCTTGTTTGCAGGAGACAGACATTAACATCAAAGATTTTCTTTAGATCATTACAAAAAGAAAATAAATAAATAATCCCAGTCAGATAGTTCTAGTACTTCCAAGAATAGATATAATAGAGCAAAGAGTAAGCAAAGATATGAGGGTAGCCTTTGTGAACAAGACATTTTTCATGGTTAAATTAATTTTTCATATAATAGGACTGAAACCAAAGTAGCCTAATGTGGTTTTATTTGCTTATCAACTAAATTTAAAAGTCATAATATTATAAGTCAAAATATGATATCCTTGTTGTTTTCTCATTTATTTTTCTGGAAAAAAAAATGGGTATAGATGATTAGCTCCAATTACTTTTAAAGTTCTAATTTAAGCATGCCTTGACATAGTACCTGTAAAAAAAAGTCTCAGAAGCACAAGTACTATATTGCAGCAAGATAAGAAAAATATTTTTGAAGTTTTGATGCAAAAATGTGAATCTTGTTATTATCACCTCTCTGAAATCATATACCTTGTTTTTCTTTTAAATATATAAATATGGTGTAGTGCTATAATTATAATCCTACAGATTCAGTACAGTTTTAATAAAAATGAAAATATAAAGGACTATGATAGCATCCTTAAGAAGCAGCAGAACCTCTGAGGAGAGCACAGTTGGAAATTTGCCAGTGTTATGATCACGTTAATAATCAATAGAAAACTTACATTCAGCACATTGGTAACAGTGAGGTCATTTTAAAGCCCAAGAATTCAATGATATATTTTTGTACTTTTATTTATTTTAATTGCTGAAAAGTACTTCACATTTGGGATCTAATGTGCAAAAATTTGGTAGGTGAATCAGGGATATCTTAAGATTGAGGCAGAAGTTACCATGTATTTTATTTTTAAAAACATGAATAGAAAGTTCTAGCAGTGGTAATAAGCCCTGGTTTACACTAGACCTTTTGATTTCTATAAAAAGCAAACGTAAATAATTATTTATTAATAATTAATGTATTTTTAGTTTGTTACTATTTCTATGTTTATATTCACTTACATGAATTAATAAATGACCTGGAAAAGTTTCCATTTATTTCAGGTCGAGAGAGTGCACACATTCTTTTCAAAGAACAAAAAAGAGGCGTTTCTGAGGTACTACTGGCTGAGGATACACTATACATCCCCATACTGTATAATGACCAAAAGTATTCTACCCCCTTATCATCCCTGAAATCAGACTACCAACTACTCCTTACATAGTATTAGAGCCATTGGTGGAAATGTCAAAGCCGCTGCTGATTTCAAGAGTGGTACATGGGTTAAAAATCAGTTGTAAGAGCCAGGACAACACTGATGAATATAGACATATATTCATTAAAATACATCTATTTGAAAAAAAGAGGAACTGCACATGTGAAATATTTTGTCCTGATTGCTTTAAATCTGGTATCAAACAAATACTTCTGTTTTTATTTCAGTTGGACTACATCCTATATTACAAGGACCATCTTCACATACACAAATGCTTATTCAGAGGATTTGTACTCAGGCTTATGAATGTAAATTTGCCTTTACACAAAACTCACCACAGCAGCATCTCCATCTTGAGCTAATTTAAATCAGTATGAGAGAGTCTTAGTATAAAACTTTCCCACTTTCCTGCTTTCTGTGAAGAAATGTGCACATCTGGCTTGCTTTGTTCTTTGCACTTGGAAAATGTGTAAACAATTTTATTGTCACAGTTCTTGTTCCATACTTGATAGTATTTCACATTCAAAGCTCACAAAGTAAGTTGTGTGCCGGCAGTTTTAACTCAAGCTCTTACAACCTAAGCAAATTGCTCAGCTGAAAATAGTTAGCAACTGAATTAATTCATCATTTATTAAAATGTTTATGCCAATGAAGGCTGGTTTTGAGAGTCAGTTTTTCTTGTTAATATTGCATGCAATTGATATAATTGAGATGGGATGTGGGATGGTACTGGATGTTACAGCATGGCACTGGACATCACTTTTGGAAGGACAAGCAATACATTGAGGAAGAGAGAAGGAGCATCTGACACTCAGAGATAGATTTCTGCCACTCCATTTTCATATGTAACAGCCTCCTAGAAGTTACTTGGTGTGAGAAATAGTAATATGGGATTACAGTAGCAGAATCTGCTCATAAAAGTGAAGACAAAAGCCAAAAGCAAACTTAAAGCAAGTCACACAAATCAAGCAAAGCAAAACTCCCAGACAAGCACCTGGACTCGGCACAGGTGCCAGAGCAGCCAAACAGCAGCAGATTTCATCATCCAAGACAGAGAAACAGGCATTGTTCCTCAGCCTTGGACTTCTGATCTTCCATGTATCCCATAAATTCACATGGAACCCTATGTCCTTGAATAAGTAAAGATTACCATTTTGCTGTATGTAAGAAGGATGAATGTTTTGATAAATACTTGCACTGACACTGTAGTCTTCTGCTATGCGTAGTATCATACACTTCACACTACACTAATGATTACAGTCATAATGATAAGTAGAATACTGTCCTACTTATGCCACTTTCTTAATCAAGAATTTGACCATTGAGAACTTATTTTTAATTAAGCACACCAAATTCCACATTAACCTCATCATATGCCGCTGTAAAATGCAAATGAATATCCTGAAGGTGGGATTCAGGCTTCACTATTCTTAACCACATGCACGGTAATGTTTTCAAAGACTGCCACTTATGAGGGTACTATAGATGCTATTTCTTACATTTGCTGGTAATTCAACATTAATTATACATGAATTCATGGTCAATTTTCTAATAAACCCTAATGAAGAAAATGTGTCCATATTTTCTTCAGCTCCTACTTCAAAACACTTGTATTCCATATCACTAATGAATTATGTTAATTTTAAAAGTTACACTTCTTGAACAATTGGAGTTTCTGGTTCATGAATCACAGCATCATATTTTATTATGACTTTATTTTTGTATGATACTCTGCAGTTCTGTATTATACATGGATGCTGTTTTCACTTTGCAGCTTACCAAGAGAAATGCACTGCGTTCCTTCCTCGGTGCCACAACTGCAAATCCTTAGAGTAACATGTGGAAGAGTATCCTTTTCCCAGAAAAAAAAAAGACAATACAGAGCAATGTGAAACAAAAACAACAAAATAAAACAAAGCAAAAAAAAAATCCACAGAGAGACAAAAGAGAAACATTAGTGGTAACATGTAGAAAAGCTTCAAATATTTCCTGCAAAAAAAAAAAAAAGTGGTTTGTTTTCAAATTTACATGTAAAAGCTTGCAGGATATAGATTGGTACAGTGCCATTTAATTTCATAGAACCATGGAAAGATAAATATGTTTAATCCTGCTAAGCTTCCAACCTTTTCTGCTTCCTGCAACAAATAAAAATTATTAAAAACAAGCTGCTCTCAAAGTTTCCATAACTGTCAAATTGTTTAATGTTCTCCAGACAAGAAGGAAATGCTGCTTATAGATCTAAGGTTCTTAAAAATCTGATTAGTGGAGGCTGACAGAAGCAACATCACAAGATAGTGCAACTAATGGTGATATTTAAACAAACAGCCAGATAGAAATACCTGTTCCAAAGGACCATAGAATCATAGAATCGCTAAGGTTGGAAAAGACCCACAGGATCATCCAGTTCAACCATTCGCCCTTTACCAATGGTTCTCGCTAAACCATGTCTCTCAACACAACATCCAAATGCTCTTTGAACACCAACAGGCTTCAGTGTTCACCATAATGGACAACACAACAGGATGTGGCTATTACCTGAAATATTGTAACAAAACCTGTGGAAAAGTCAACAAAGCCAATGACTGACAGAAAGTGACGTCACAGCATCTTTAGAATCATCATCTTATCTAAGAATATAAGCAGAATATGACACAAAATGTATTGGAAGAGTTGTAAATGATTACACCTTTTTCTTTGCCATTTTCATTATTAAATTTATATTAATTTTAGAGAGAAAATACAGTGTGACTTAGAAAAAATAGCAAGTAATTATCTAGCAAAGATAATTTACTTTAATTGTTGTAACCTGTTTGATATCTGCATTATCTGTCATTGTTCCTGTCAGCCAAAATTTTCATCTTTGGAATTTTCATCTCTCTTGGGCTGAACAGCTGATGAAAATTTGAGGAAGTGAGGTAACTCTGACTTTAATACTACATTGTCTACTTCAGGTGGAATTTTCAAGGATCTTTTATAATAGTTATTTTCATGAGTAGAGAAACAACAAAATAGAAGTTGCACATAGTGACTGTACTGAGTATTTGGGGATTATACACTGAATGAGGCAGGTTTTGTTCAGCAAGTACTCACATCCATCCTCCCTTCTCTCATTCTCCCAATAGCCATGTGCAAAGATGGACTGCCTCACAAACTAGAATGGTTCTTATATCTACCTTGTATATATTCTACACTCAATAAAACAAGACTAGGCAAGATGCAAGGCCACACAATATCAGACCTAAGATATTTGACACAATAGAAGTGATTCTTGTCCACGATCACTTTTAATTCATTTTGAATCTATTATGTCCCAGTTAATTTCTCCTGTATAGGGGTAGTTAGCTTCATCAAATCTTTGCATATTAAATAGTTTGATAATTATTTGTCCCTGAAAAGCCTCACTGGGCTTTCCTTAATTTCTTTTCTTTCCACTATTGTGTCTTTTCTGTAAAACTCAGCTTTTTCTTGCAAAAATATTCTATTTTGCAAGCCAGAGGACTTGGCATTTTCTAATCACTGACATTTAAATATATTTTCTGTTACTATACAATCACAAATTAACTGTCTTATTCTGACTCCTCAATCTCAACATAGCCAAGCTAGAAATTTAGCTAGTTTCTCATATTTCTTAACATTGCCTTATCAGACAATGTGCCCTTGTGCTTTGACTTCATTTTCACACACTTCATTCCAAATCCTTTTGATAACTCCTAGAGCAAACACACAGGCCAGGCAGGAAAGAAGATTAACCCTTCAGTCCCAAAAGTAAAGAGACTTTGTTCGGATTAGCAGAGAAAAATATTAGTAGCCAGGGAGACTGAGGGTACTATTGTTTGAGTAGAAGAGATGAATTATGCACACAAGACAAATGTTACATAACCAGTACACATTTTCTGCAAGCTCTGCAATGGGACATAGAATTTTCTTTACATAATACTCTATAGTTTATGCAGGGAATCTATACCCCTGCAAGTTGTTTAATATGCTAGGATTAGTGCCAGTAAAAGAAATATAGAAGAACCTACCATCTACTATGGCTTGTCTGGAGAACAGAGAAGATGACAGAGGCAGGTTTCTCTGCCTTATAATCTGACTTGGCTTTGGGAGTTGTCAGGAAGACTAAGACACCAGAAGAATTATTCTGCATGAACTACATTTAGCATCTCCTGTTTCTTTCCATGAAGTCTTCAGGCTGTGCACTTTGTACTTCACAGTCTTGTTGCATCTGTTCAGGTCTGTTTCCTGGAGCATGGACAGAGGCCAATTTTTGTGAAGAGTAAATTACAAGATGGAGGGACTTTTTTTTTTAATGACTTACTCAATCTCTTAATCAATGACTTCCCCTGAAGGGCAGGTTAGGTGATCCATGTGAACCTGAGCGTCAGTTTCAGAATACACAAGGTCACAGAATTTGATGGGAGAACAACTGATGCTTGTTGAATTGGGAATAGAGTAAAACCCATATGAGGAAAATAATCTTAGCAGCAGTAATCACCTATGGTCAAGTTTACACTAAGAAAAAACACTCTATAAAGCATCAGCAAAACAAAACCAAAACAAAACAATCAGAATACCATGCAGGTGACAAGATGTTATTTAGGTCGAATTTAAGAATTGGTAGTGGAAGCATAAAAAACATAGTTGCTAATGTTTTTAGTAAAGCAGCTATCCTCTTGAATATACATGCATACAGTGGGGAATCACTGAAGGCAAATAATCTGAGGGCAGGGGAAAGCCTTCCCATATAAGAACTTAGTAATATTTTTCATATTGCAGCCTTCTTCATTTCACAAACTACAGACAAGCATAGAAGTAGTTGGAGATGTGAAATGTAAAAAAAAAATTATTTTCTTTGAAAACCTAAAAGTAATTGAACACATTTGGAAATCCAGTGAAGTGGGAGCTAGAATCCTTCTTTTTAAAGCTTTTACAACTAGAATCTGATTTATAGTCCTGTAGTGCCAAAAAAAAAAAAAAAAAAAAAGAAAGAAAGGAAAAGAAAGAAAGAAAGCCTAAGAACTGAGCCAGATGTTTTTCAGACATAGAACAGTGACAGGTGGTCCCTGACCAAAGAGATAAAACATCAACAGGGACATTTGGCATGGAATAATTAGCAAAATACAAGAATAAATGAAAATAAGAATGTAAACAGTAGTGGTAGCAAACAGCATGCAACTGCCACTATTGTTAAGGCTAGATAAATGGTAGGAAAAAAAGAATGATAAGCTGACAGAGATAAAAAGAAAGAAAAGAACACATGGAGCTGTTATGAAGCCATGAAAGAAAGAAATCAAAGCAGAGCTTTCACCTCATATATGGACCTTACTTTCCTCTAAAGCCTACTGAAACTGAACTCCTTACCATGCATCTCCCCAATATAATTCTGGTTTCTGACCAGAGGTGAGCTCAATTCACCCTCTTTCACAGTGGGACATTAACAAGCTATTCTAGCTATTTTATCTGGATTTTTAGCCTATCCCCTTCTGTTTTTATCTATCCATATATATCAGTTTTATGTAAAGGCTTCCATAATAAGCTAATTAAAATTTCTTGAACACCACATAGAGCAGGCTTCCACTGACACTCCCCTTTAATTTAAATTTACATACTTTTTCATGGATATAAAGTTTGATTTGGCTGTACTAAAGCACATATTGTTTGCTTGCATTCTGTGAGCCAAGGTTTTTTTTTTTAAATCATTCACTCAATCTTTTTGTCACCTGCCAACTCTGTTTTCTTCAACGAAAAATGCTAAACAGGATGAAACTGGGAATCAATCTCTGTGAGACCCAACTACAGCTGACCCTCTCTCAGTGACAACTATCACTGTGTTTTGATGCTACTTTGTCAGTTTCAATATAGTCAGTGCTCATCACGTTAACTCTGTAGCATTCTGTATTCTTAATCAAAACGTCGTGCAGAAACAAGTCAAATGTCTTACAAGTTATCTTATCTTAGGAATCTTATGAGGGTGAGGGATAGGCAGTAAGTGTTCTTCAAAACAAGTTCAGTAGATTATCCTTAATTTTAATTATATATATGAAATATTAAATTAATAACTTAATTTTACCTGTCTCTAACTTTTTTTTAAGAGCCAAGTAATGCATCAGCAATTCTATTACTCGTCAAGGCTTTACATATTTTTAAAGAAAATTCTGGTATGTTTATTTACCTGATTCTAGTATTAGTGAAAACTGCCATTTAACACTATAACTAAATTCTATTCACAGAGATTATTCAACAGAAATAATAAAAATCTATCATTCTAATCAAAGAGCAAATAGTTGTATTTTTCTTTAAAAATATATAAAGATTATTCATATCCCATGTTCATTCAAATTGTTTTATTTGGATTAGGAGTCAGAAGACTAAACTAGTAAGATAGCAAAACCAAACTGAGTCAATAATATAACGTAGGGAGCACCAGTCCCTAGAAAAGATAGATGTTAGAAATATGCTTATTATCTAGGAAAAGTCAGTGACAACTTGGAGTAACACACCAAAGATCCCTGCTTTTGTTTTGGTAGAACACATGGAGTATTCTATCACCCATAAGACAGAAATTATTGCAATAAAGGCAACATACTGAACAACCTAGCTGAACTATTTTCTCTAGCATCATGTCTGTCTGCTCATATAACGTCATATGTTTTCTTCCTGTTTGCCCTATGTGAACACATTTTCAAGACGTACTTCTAAACTATTATGGCTCAAATTATTATTCATTGTTTGATTTGGATGATGAAGAAATATCCATTGCATTTTTGCAGCCATCATGTGAATAAGATCTAATATCCACTAGAAATTTGCAGTCAATGTGAGTAAGCTTGGTACATTTTGCTATTATCACTTTTTGCCTTGTTTTCTTTAAGCATCTCCAGGTAGAATTTGTGTTCCATTATGGTTGGCCATGTACGAGTAAACAGCAAGTGTTGTACCTTCAGTCAAGATGTCACAGTTTACTATGCACACTCATTTTCCATCTCACAGAAAAGACAAAAAAAAACAATGTGGTTAATAATGGCAGTTACACAACCTTACTTGTTTATTTGTGCTATCATTTATTTACAGGCATTTCATTCCAGAGATGAAAACACAATTTCAGTTCTGAGCTAGTGAAAAATAAGTTCATGAAGTTATGGTCTCCATGGTTTTATTACAGTGCCTGTAATCTGGTTTCAAAATTGCACTTCTGGGGAACATTTAGAGACAGAAGACACTATTATAAAACACTGTCAGTTACAAATTAAAAGAATGTCACCTTAACTCTACACTTGTAAAAGCTGACTTTGGATTTCAGAAAACCAGCAAAGCAGGTATCTTTTACTGCATCTGCATTTCTAACAGTAAATGGAAAAATGAAAGAAAGAAAACGACAGGACCACCATAAGCAGGGGAAAAGTTCAGCCACAAGTCTCTTCTTCCTCTTCTCCTTATGGCTACTATTTCCTAATTTTTCAGAGAACATTAATGTAAGATTTTAAAAGATCATTATAATATTTTCACTCAGCACATGACAATATAAGTTTAAAAAATACCCATGCCTAAACCACATTGTTTTCCACAGTATCTTCCTAAATACATATAAAATATGGAGGCCACTTTTCTAAAACCTATGAAATTTTCAAAAGAATCTGTTCCACTCCTAAAATACAATGTCACTATAAACTGTTTATAAAGCACAGTACAAGAAAGTTGATAGAGGCAATCACTACACCATGTCTTAGGCTTCTGGTTACCAAATATCAAATGAAATATCTGAAAGAGCTCTACCATAAAACAAACATTTTGACAATGCAGTCACAAGTAAAATATCTTGTATTTTTATACTTGTGCTTTTTTTTCCCCCCGTAGTAAACAATGGAATAAAGTAAAGAAAGGAAAAGACAAATAATGCTTTTATAATCATATTCTGTGTCAAATTTTTCAAAGAAAATCCTGATTTACGCAGCTTACAGATTCCCATTCAACATTTAAATATGTATTATAAAGAAAGATGTAAACTCTGAAGGCAGATGAAATAAGTTGAAATCAAAATACATTTCTCACAAAATACTTTCCATCTTATACTGTCTGTGAATTAATTGATCCAAGGCTGTTCATTAATATATTCTTTTCTATCCAAATTACTTAAAGAACTACAGCTCAGAATTCTTCACTAGACTGTTTAATCTAGACCCAGACTCATGCTTTGAATAGCTTGAATTCAACAGATTTGCAAGGACTGTTCCAAAACTAACACCTCCTATTGTATTCTGTTGGCTCTCAACATGAGCAGCAGATGTTGGTGGGATGGCAGTAGGGATCGTACCTTCCCACCAATATTCCATTAAATCATGTTGCTGTGTAACAGATGGCAACAGAGGGGCAGTCTGACAGAACGTTATCTGACATGGAAGAGCACATGAAACAAAGGTGTGTCACTGAAGTTTTCGATGAGATAAAAGTGGCTCCCACTGACAGACACTGATACTTTCTGAATGTTTCTGGAAACCAAAGAGTGGATATGAGCATAGTGAGGCAGTGAGTGGTGTATTTTGACAGTGCAAACTGCAAAGTGAAAGACAATCGCTGTTCCAGTCGATCATGCACAGTTGTCACACACCACAAAAGGAATATCATCTCGATCAGCAAATCTGTCAAATCAGCTAATAGTTGTGGCTCTTGAAAGCATAGAGCAAATTCTCAGCTAGAATAGAACACTATCAAATAGTGTTACTGTGTTTTGTCCCTGTTTTAGTCTCCGTGGAAATAAATAGAAAGCATTACTTTTGGAGCAACTTACACACATCTGGATTGAGTTGAACCAGTTAAGACTGATCTAAGCTCTTCAAAAAGCCCACAGGGAATATTTTCACTGGCTAAGAATAAGTCCAGTCTATAAAATAGTTCTGGGGATGAAAGAAGAAATTACTGCCAAGATAAAAATGATATTTTGCCCCTCATTGTTAATTTCAGAGTTTTTGCATAAAGCTTCTATCAATGACATGTAATATATATGATATATATAATATATATTATATATATTATATTATAATATACAACAAAGGTTATAAGGTCATATATATAATATATATTATTATATATATGAGCTTACAACCTTTGTTTAGGCCTCACTGAAGCTCATGGTGCTACACCTCAAATTAATGCCTTTTTTCCACTTTACAAAGCTTTCATTCAGCAAAATCCCTAATACAAATCTGGCTTTAACTATATGGTTAAAATCACTTCCTCAAGTTTAAAGGTAAAATTGAGGAAATTTGAAATTAATTATTAAAGAATTATATGTTTTCTAAATGGGACATCTACACTGTCTTTATAGTAGTTAGAAAACAAAATGCTACCAGAGACTGATTAATTCCCTACAAAGACGAATCCTAATAACAAGTGGCATTAGCTTGAACTGCTTTTTTTTCCCCCGATAATTACTGAGATAGACTAGACAACAAGTTAGGACAAGGTAATTAAAATGCCTTGCAAAAAGAAAGTAGGCCCAAATGTCTTCCGTAGGATTTAAATGATAATTCTAACCTTCTTGCCCTAAAAGTTATGGTAAAACTTCTACAGGCTTATGCAGAAGATGAGGAGGGTTAATCACAACTCGCTGACTCAGAAGTGTTGCTGGTTTTAAGCTAAGTTTCTTTTCTTTAACAAGTTTTGTTATAATCTCAGTACGATGCTCCAGCACAAAGTATCACTATCAAAAGTAAAAAAAAAAAATTCTGCTCTCCTATTTCTGAGACTTAAATCCATATCATTTTCAGGGACCATTAGGTTCCAGAGATCACTGCAGCCAATCTCATTTCTAGTTTTTACCATTTTTAATGGGTAGCTTGTCCTGTCAGCATTTGAGCTTTCTGTTATTTTCAGCAATTGTACTAACAGAAACAAACAATCTTTCCAATTTACTTTATACATTCTTTTTCACCCATTATTTCTCTGCTGGGTCTCTTCCACCACAATTTTCCTTTATAGAAATGCTGCTATCCAGTCTTTTTTTTTTTCCCCCCTCAGGCTATCACCATGGATAGTAGTACTCAGTACATAATTTTATGTTTGAGGTTCCACCTATCAAAAACTGCTGCATCACCATCTTGCCCTCTGGTCATAATGTAATTATCACATTCAGAAATAATGACCTCAAAGTCTTCTCTCCCCATTTTCATTTGTGATTAACTTTGGCTACTGCCAGAAGGTAATAAAAGTAGAGAGAGTGGAGGCAACATTGTCTGATTGATATAACATTGCTGAGAGTATGACATGTTTGCTTTTTTTTAAAGATGAACGTAAAGACAAGCCACACATGCACCTGAATCTCAGATGGGACCAGGTGTCCAGCATTAAGATTAACAGAATCTCACAAAATTTTAAAAGCATTTCAGATATTTATAATTATCAATCAAAACATTTTCTGACTTTGGAAAAAAAACCAACACACACAATGTGAATATGCATTTAAAAAAAAAAGAGATTCTCTAGTAAAATATAGATAGTTTTATCTATCATGACAGGAAACATTCTATTCATTACTGCAGCTAAATAAATCTAGCAATCAGTATTCTCTTTTTTTTTTTTTTTTACAATGGTTGTCAAGAAAAGTTATAGGGAAAGACAGAAGAATGTAGTGAATAATTTTTGTACAAATTCTTTCAATATCCACTGAGTCAGCTCATGCAATCATACAGGTGTACCTTAAGTTGTTCCAAATATTTTCCTACAAAGCAAACCAATAATTTTTTTTTTATAACTAAGAATAACCCCATTTTTCTATGATTTGTATTTGATTTAATGTTCTTTCCATACAGTCAGAGAAGATTAATATATGATCTAGTTACCACTACCTGTGTAATAGTTACTTGTCTTTCAACGTGTAATGAATGTTTGCATAAACTCTATAATAAATGATCTTCCTAATTTTGCACTTCAAAACAAAGAATATATTTTTATTTACTACCTTCAAAATGATGTGTACATTATCACTTCCTATGTTATCATCCATAAAATATCTTTAATACAACAGTTTTGTAGAGCTGCTCCTTAATATTCCCTCTGCTGTTTAGAGAAATGAAGAATTAGATCTCTTCATGTTATTTTGATGTTAGGAATTAGCTTTTTAATAGAAATATATACAACACTTCTTTCTACTAAATCATATACTTCTGTGATTATCTAATGAAACACAATTATTTCCAGGAAAACAAGGATCTACCCGATGTAGTTCCTCTTACTTTATGGAACAAGTCTAGAACCAAGGTACTGGTGGACTATTTAGAATTAATGGGGAGATTGATAAAGACCAACACTGAAAACCTGATACTTAGTGAAATTAATAGAGCAGGAACTTTTTTTTTTTTAAGAATCCTAGTTGATATTGTAGTCCTATTATTATCATCAGATTGTCTTAGTCAAAAACATTTTTATTGACAAAAAGCTAATTTTTATAAACTTCTTTGGCCTGGGACTTTCATGCAACTCTAATTCTGACATCTGGTAAGACAGATAATACAATTTATATTCCTTACATCAAGGTTATAATATAAGACGTAGGAGAAAGAAATATCAGACAAAAACAAAAGCCCAAAGGAACAATAACAACTCAAGGAAAAGTCAAAACCACAACAATATAAAAAGAAGGCTCATGTTTATTTAATGAGTGCTCCTGATGGGAAAGAGAGCCAAAATTACCACTGACATTTTTGTGATTTTGACTTTTTAATTGCTTGTTTGTTCCTCTGGGATGCTTGCTCAGGCATCCGTTAGATTTTTACTAGCTAAATAAAGTGGTTGTTCATGTACTTCAGATTGCATTTGTACTAGATTCATTTCTTATTTGTTTAAGAGTTCACTTGGAACTCTATTCTGATTTGAGTTATAAAGTAATATTGCAAGAAACTAAAGTAATTGAACATGTAGATTCTAATATATAATTAGACTACACAGAAGCATAAAAAGTAAATGCCATACTGTCATACTAAAAGCTCAGTGGTCATTTTGTACAATGCTTTATGTTTAAGAAATGGCAGAATCAAAAAGCCCAAGGGACTAAGTTCAACAGTACGCAGTTGCCATGTGTATGGCATTATCTTTCCCTCTAAAGAGGTCATCTGGTGATTTCTAATTGTTGGAGATTAATAGAAGTTACAAAAAGGCATAATTCAACTTTTGATTTTTTTGCCATTAATTTGATTATATGTGATCATCTTGTAAATACTAAAATCCTCATGCAATCTTACTAAATTTAACAAATTGTTGAAAGGAGAAGTGTCACAGTAGACCAACATTTTATATGAAAAAGTGTACATATAGATTTCCAGGTTTCTGCCTTTGAACTAGATTGAATGCTGCCATGTTCTTATATCATGAAGCAAGCATGTAATTATTTCAACCTATCTATGTGGTTTTTTTGTGTGTTTTTTACTCATCTCTCTGCTAAAGCAAGTAACCTAACCTTTTCAGTCTGCTTTTGTAAGACACTTTTCACCACAGCTTCAGTATTTTAACTTTGAGCTCCTTCCATTTCAAAACTTTTTTCAAAGTGAAGTAACCAAAATCCCAGTAAAACTGCAATATTGACATATAGACTATTTCTGATGTTACTCCAGTCCCCTATATTTATGACTAGCATTTTTTTTATACGTCTACTGAAATTAATGCTTATGCCATGCATTTTTTGAGAAGTGAAATTTGCATTTCTCTCTTTTACACTCCTCTTTGCATTTACTAGTATCACATTTCATCTAAGATGTTTCCCATTATCCTGAGTGGATATAGTTTTCTGAAGATCTTCACAGCTACTTCCGGTCCTGATTAGTCCAACTAATCTTTTACCACTTGCAGTTTTATTGTCTCAGTGCTCAATTGCTTTCCAGGAACAGTTCTTATATGAAAAAGAACTAATATTTATTCCTCACAGTGAAACTTTTCATCGCTTCAGTCCTCTAAGTAGTTTTTTTAATCCGTTATACAATTCTCTTTTTGTTAATATTTTGTCATTCTTAGATTTCTGATTCAAGTCTTGTTAAAGATCCTGTGGAAGTCTACCGAAACTGTACTCAAGAGATAAACTCACCTTATACATCTAAAGAATCTTACACGGTTTAGTTGTGTATCTTTTTTTCCTCTTAAACTGCTTTTCTCATAACAAAAAAAAAGCATTTCCAACTTTGTATATATGAGCTGATGTGTGACGGTAGGCCTGTTAGCTTTTTCTTATAAACATCTGAATTTAGAGAAATCTGATGAGCCTAAGAGATTCTAAATTGCTACACATTTCATAGACCCAAAAGATCAAGCAGAAACTAGAAACCTTATTTATATCCAGCTGCAGGAAGAGAAAAGAAAACATTTCTTGAATTTATGGTATATCACAAACATATTAGTATAATTACACAAGAGAAAGTCATACATCCAAATGGAAAAAAATCCTGAAAATTAAACTTGTAGCTTTAGGAACATGAGGAACTATGCTCTTATTTGGTATGCCCAGCATTCAAATAGATGACTTCCCAGCCTTTCTCACAACTTGTCTTCCAATGCTTGTTGGCTTTTTTTTTTTTGTTGTTAAATAATGGCATATGACTTACAATTTAGATATTTTGCTCAGTTTTACCATTTGCTACACACACTTTTTGACTAACCATGCTTTACTGGATCTTTCCTTCTGCAGCTTGTTATTATGACACTTTTTGATGGTCTATTTATTTACACCATATTCACTACTGGAGGTTTAGCCGCTATCATTTCCTGAAGTAGCTTCTGAATTACTTAACCACAAATACTACAGGAATTAGCTTTTCAGGAAAGAAGTTCAGAAATAGTTTCTCTAAACTTTGAGCTACTTCACTGTGTTATCTGTTCCTATGGGGGTAGCAAATGCCCATCATTATTAATGTTCTGCTAGCTACTGCTGTCATCTACTTCTCTAGTCCAATCATCAACCTGACCTACTGAGTCCCATCACTAAGCCATGTCCTTAATGCTATATATACCTACCTCTTATATACATCCAGGAATGGTGAATCCACCACTTTCTTGTGCAGCCAGATCAATGCTTGACCACTCTCAATGTAAACAAATTGCTCCTTATATCCATTCTAAAGCTCTCCTTGTCTATTTCCTTGCATCCTATCAATTAGTTGACACCTGAGAAGAGAGGCTAACACCCAAGCCTTCCTAGGACTTTTTTTCCATTAAATTATCATTTTTATGAGATTTTTGCAGTTCTTCCTGTTGACAAAAAAGTGTTTTATTATATCTGATGTGGCACTCTACAAATTGTAAAATGCATTGCTTAATCATTACTACTTAGATTCAGCTATATACTGAAAGGTTGCTTCTCTGTAATCTATATACTCTTTAGCTCTGAATAACTTTGATCAACTCTACAGAAAAAAAGAAAACCACTTTTCTTCAACATCCCATTTCTCTTTGCACAATTGCAGGCCTGAAGGGAGTTCAAAAGAAAAAACTATTCCTGCAGTGACTAACACAGGAATAATGACAGTAAAAAAAAAGTACTAAAGTAATTTTTCTGACAAAAAAAATCTTTTGTTCAACATTTATGGCTATTAAGATTTTTATGTAAGTGCTTTTTTTTCCCCCAACATTGTTAATACAGTGCATTTTTCCCAATATATTTTACATACATTGCAAGAGGAGTTTATTTAAAGTATCATAGGTACCTATTAAATTTTGCCTGTGGAATTCATGAGTTCTTCTACTCCTGATTTGACATATACGTTGGACAGGATTTGTGTCTATAAAACTTAAACTGGGGTGTACAGGGGAAACTGGACACTTTTCAGCAGAGCAGCAAATGAAGGAATCTATTTCCCATTTTCGAATTACTTCAGAGTCTCAAGAAACCCCTGAGAAACTGTTGAATAGGAAGTGAAGCTTGTGCATAAAGCATTTCTGCCTCCAGGGGAGAGAAAAGCTCTTGAAGTCTTGAGAAACTCAGGATGCAACTGACTCCCTAGTGCTAGTTGAAGTGTTGTAAAAGGAACAAATGATGGAGGTACAAAAAAAAATAATGGAAGAACATCCACGCACTGGGTGTTATACAAGAACTTAGACATGAAGTACAGAGATAATCTAGTTATACTAAATTCTGCTACTAAGAAATAAATCCTGATGCAAACAGTTCCAAAATCAAATCTTTTCAGGAGTTAAAAAACATAATGTAATGAATGCTCTGAAGAGGGCTGAGAAAATCTAGAAAAATGAATTAAACAACATTATTTTCGAGATTGAGAGTGTTTGAAAATTTTTTTTTGAAATATGCTATAATGCAACACTTGAATTCCACAGTGATATTAATGCAAAAATGAGCTAGGTCATTCAGGTCATTCATATCAGGTTTTTTTTCCTTGCTGTTTTCTTCGGGAGCAATTCTTTCACCCCTTGTAGCCTGCTAAGTCAGAGGAAGAGCAGAGAACATTCTTCTTACAGAAAGTACTGTTGGTTTTAATTGTTTTTTGTTGCTGTTTGTCTTTAAATACTGCTTTTAACTGGTTAACAGTGTAGTACAACACAGCCTGAAGAGTTCTGAGCTAATATGCCATTATCCTAACATATAGGCAGCACACATCAACAGAAGATTAAGAAGAATTTTGAACATAATTACTTAGCAGACTGTTTTCTAGAGAGGACAAACATTTTCTTTATTTTTACAAGAGATGTGTGTTTTGAGTAACATGTCAGCTAGATTTTTGACTTTTTAATTTGTATATATACTTAATATATTTGAGTTTTTAAGTAATTTAAATAGTTAATTGTTGCAGTTTAACTTAGCAAACAACTCAGCACCATACAGCCATTCACTTACTTCCATCAAGAGGGATGAGGGAGAGCTCTAGTAATAAAAATATAACTCTTGGATTGAGGTAAAAGCTATTTACTAAGACAGAAAAGGAAAAAGAAAACAAGCATGCAATAATAGCTGCAATGAAATTACTTACCCTCTACTAACCGCTGCACAGCTGCCCACCAACAGACACCCAACCAGCAACACAAGACCTCATCCCTCAGTGGCCAATGCCCACCAGCTTCCAAACAGCAACTACCCTTGGCCTCCTCACAGCTTTATGACCTTCCATATGAAGTCAGGTGGTAAGGAGTAACCCTTTGCCTAATTCAGGACATCTGTCTTGGCTGTGCCCCACCTGAGTGGTCTGGCCTGTGCTCCCATCATTTAACAATAACCAAACCATTGGCTAAAACCAGTATACTAATGTAAGATGCTAATGTAAGACTGCAGTAGTATATGGGATGGGAAAATGTACAGGATTCTAAAGTAGCAGTGACTTAGAAATGCTTACACATTCAAATGTGATTATAGGCTGGCTATGTTAAAAAAAATTACATGTAGACATGGATGAAATCTAAATATAAATTAGTTGAAGAAACATCATATATGCACAAAAATAGCAGCTCTATTTAGTTTTACATACACTGAATAACCTTTATGGACAGTATAAATATTTCAGTAGCTATTGCTAGCATTAGAGTTTTGCTGATTTGTTTTGTCCATTTTGTTTTACAGTTTGGTAAACATTTGCTGATATTGGATAGAATAAAGTTGATGGGCATTTTTCTGAAACTTGTAACACATGAGAATTTCTAACTTGATGTAACCTATCAATTACATTACTGGAAGAAGTCATATTGGACATTGGAAGGTTATAACCATTTCCTTCATTAAACAGTAACAAATTTCATTATGTTGCTTATAACTATATAACTATAATCCTAATAATCACATATCCACTTATGGCAGCCTGTCTTTCTTAATTCACCTATCAATACTCTATGCATTCCCCTACTATCTGCAGCTTTCCTTACTTTGTCAAACCTATCAGCCCCATGTAGAACAGAGAATTATAAGAAAGTAGCAGTGTTGCAGAGAGAAAGCTAAGCAATGTTAGGCAAACAGAAATGAGTTCTGAATTTAGATCAGTAAATTTAGAATTCTGTAAATTTCCAGGGCTGATGAAAAATTCTGGCTGTAGAATTGCATATGAAATAGACAATGAAGGGGAATTAGATTGATCATGAAAATATATGAGATGAGAGTATTTGAAAAGCGCAAAAGAAAATATTTGGGAACTGCTCTAAGTGAAGAATGGGGGATTAAATATACAAGATCATGGGTGACTTCTCTGACCAAACTCTGAACAGATCCAAATGTATATGAGTGTCATCACTCCTATTAGTATGGTTACTGACCATATTTTTCTATTAAAATGTTTCCTTTCTGAATATAAACGTATACAGTAAATGATAGAGTGATGAAAGGCAGAAAAAAGAAAAAGGAATTCCACATGATAAAATAACTGTGACCCTCTGAAAGTCAAAGGGCAGATGGACATTTAATTGAAAGAAAATGGAAGCTTTGAGGTGTTCTACAAAGACAAGAAAAAGCTTATAGAGGCGTTGATCTTAGTAATCAGGAACAAATATTTTGTTTTTGACAAAGAAGCAGGTGATAGATTGCAGTGGATCAGCAATAGCAACATACCAGTAACAAACTGAAAAGCTGAAAAAAGAGTTAAATGATAGAGTAAACAAGAGCTCTGTTCTGAGAGAATGGGGCCATATACTACAAATAAAGAGACTGAATGTCATGGTACCTTCTGGTTACTGGAGTTACAGTTACAGGTACCCCTTTGTAGTATATGAAGTCTAGCTAATAGTCCAATAAGGAACAGGAAGAGCAAACTTAGGTTTCCTTGAAGACAGTGTTGAAATATCTTAGACCTTTTCAGCACTGAGCAGAAATATGTGAAGTAGAGGACTAAAGATTACATGTCATATGTGCCATGATGTGCAGAACAAAGTGACTGAGACTGTTTGCAATACTGAAGAATTACAGAGAATGTGAAAGTGGTGATCTCCAAACCAGAAACAAAATGCTCATATGTAGTTTCATAGTGCAGGAAATTGGCATCAAATGCAGTTTAAGTAGGTTAGGGACTGGGGGGGAATAGTGGGGGGGGATGAATAGAACTTCTTAATTAATGCATGCACTAATTCATGGTGATAATTTGTTGTGAAATATAAGTAGTAAGACTTAGAAGCATATTAGTATGTTCGCATAAATGCAAGAACAAGAACACATATAAAATGTCAGAGATCATTCCCCAGTGATTCTGGTAGAATTGTTAAAACCTTCTCTTGCTCAAAGGAAAAAGCTTGCCAGACTTTTAATACGATAACAACTGATACCTACAATATTGAGAGTTTACAGCATTATCACATTACTTTTTTATTAGAATGGAAGATGATAGTTGATAATCTGTAAATAAAGGGACATGTCACATACAAATTACCTAGGGAACAATTGGAGTCTTCTCATGGTAGGAGAAGAATTGGAGCAAATATTTCTAAGACCATCCCACAGTGAGACCAAAGTCAGAGAATATTGCACTTACTTAACTCTCAAAGTGTTTATTGTGCAAAACAGAGCACTAAAATAACTGATGACGGATATTTTGAAGTTCTAGTTTTACGATAAACACTGTTACTCAATATATTTCTGTCTTGAAACAAGCTATCTCTTATTCATTTATTTTGATAAACTAACTAATCTGCAACCATATTGTGATACCTGTGATGTAGCTTTCATGCATCTACCTGTTCAAATGTTCACCCAGTAGCTGAGATTGCGGGGCTTCCTCCATCCCACCCACATATAGCAGCTAACTGAAAATTAGGAATGGTAAAATGAAAAATTTTTCTGCAAGTGGAAATTTTCCTTTATAAAGAGTATCATCTGCAAGCATTTGAAGCAGCACATTGAATGTCCACTCAAACATGTATCTATGCACTGAAAATGAATATCAAAAAACAGTGAGCGTATTGGCTTCTCACAAAGCATGGCAAGACCATATTTCAAAAATGAAATTGAGCCTGAGGATCAGATTACAGAGGAGCATATATACACAATTAAAATGTTCAGATAATACATCTTCTGCAAAAAGAAGATTGAAGTTGTAAAAGGCACTGAGATGGTTGTGCTTTTCAACTGTATCAGAATACTATGACTTAAGAAAGGTTTGCCTAGAAGAGATAAATATATGGAGATGAGCCTGCTCTGAGAAACAATGAATGAAATTTCTTTCAGTTTTTTCTCTATTAGTATAATGGCTAATTATAATGCTCAATAGCAAAGTTACATTTTTTTCCTTTAAAACTGATCTCTTACTCAGTTTTTTCTTCTGATTCCTTTTGTTGTAGCCTATGTATGTTTGTGAGTAGCAGCTGTTCTGTTTGTTTATATCTTGTACAACGTATGTCTTTCTCAGGATGAATTTGGGAAGAATGAAGGCTTCCATTTGTCAAGTTGCTACATTCAGTGTCAAATAAAACTTTCTAGATGAAGGGGGAAGAGATTGAACACCTTGTGGGAGCAGATAGAAATATTCAGGGGACAGAGAGCAATGTAGGGTAGGTGGGTGAAGTATCTCTGAAGAACATTTGAGCTTGGAAGACTGCTATGTGGAGTTACTCCTCTAGGGCAACAGAAATACTGTGCAGGGTTATTTTGTTATAGTCAAAGAAGGTAGTAAACCTTGCCTGACAAAAGCAAGCTTAAATGAAAAGTCCTGGTCCACAAGGAGATATCTGGCACAAGGAGAGAGATTTGTTTCCAAGTTCCCCCTCTTTTTCCTATTCATACTTTGTGGATTTTTTTGTTTGTTTGTTTGGTTGGTTTGGTTTTTTTCCTCTTCTGAAAAGTGTTTTTCATTCTAGTTAAAGTTCTGGTAAAACAAGAAACTATTTGGCATTGTTGGAAAGCTCACATAAAAGATATAAATAGGAGAGCTTGAAAGCTCTGGCTATTTTGGGGTGCTGTGCAAGCACCTCAATGGTTTTTCACTTTCTAGTTAACACCTGCAGAAAGAGAAGTTCTTCACTGAATAAATCTCTATGTTGAACTTCGTAACTCTGTATCTCACTTTTAACAGCTTCAACTCATTTGAAGAACTATCCTGGGAGAACGACAGATAAAGTTTCCAAGATGTCAATGGCTGGAGGCATCATACCTATATAATGTAAGACAGTTCTCTCGCTCCATTTTTCCTGACATATCCCTTAGATGCAATTATTCCATTGAATGGCGACGTTTGTGCTGAGGGAGCGTTCTTTTCTGGGCCATCCAAACTCTAACATACAAATATAAAATCCTTTCTGGACGAGTTGCAATGCTGTCAGTGCACACGATTCTCTCTTTTTTTCCCTTAGGTACTGCAGACTGCACAGGATGGAAATCAGATGATGTGCAACAGAAATGCTCAAGCCAAAGCTCACAGGGTACCTGCATTTGTTACTTATGCTTAAACAATAAAACATATGCTTAAAGCAATAGCTTTTGTTAGATTCAATAATTTGCTGAGATGAGCACTGCAAGTACTCTGCAGCACTCCTCCTTTACTGAAATTAATGAAGCAGAAAACAATGTGTATTTGGAGCACAGCTTAATATTTGAGTGACGTAATATTGTTCCAGAATTCAGCTAGATATAATTTTATTTTCTATGTTGAAGAAACTGAACAATATTTTTTAATTAAATGTATCTTGGATTAAGTTTCATGCTCTTTGCACGAATATGTCCAATCTGTCCTGTGCTATGATTAGCATACATGGACAAAGGCTACTTTTTGTTCACATTTTATAGTATATTTTGGCAATGAGTAAACAGTACAATGAATCAAATTAATGAAGGGGAAATATGTATTGTTCTGTACTCCGGCTGTAGAAATTTGGCTCCATAAAACTGCTATATTAAGAATGGATTCAATTAATTAAAAGTATTTTTCACTAACAGCTGTATGTTGGTACAGAACACACACATTACAGTTTTAACTCTTTAAGTTCAGCTTGCAGAAAGGTATTATTTGTGCTCACTTAGTGGTCTGATAATTAAGACAGTAATTCACAGAAACTAAAAAAAAAATAAAATAAATAGATGAAATAATGAAGAGCTGACAACACCAAAAGTTTAAAAACATCTGAGGAATGTTTAGATTTTTCACTACCTGGTACAAACATTCTTCAGCATAAAGAGTCTTACAGACAGTTAATCCTGCAAGGATTAACTATTTTAGTAACTAATTTCCCCAAATTGTGTTTACTCAAGTGCACAAAAAGCTAGCTTTATGATCAATGCACTTCAGTTTTTGTTTGTTCAATAAACATTTGAGTTCTTTACTGAATGTATGTTTAATTTGCTTGAGCTGAAACATTACCATTTGCCTTACTGTGGCTTACAAATGTGAAGCTAAGAGTATTAAATTCTCCCTATTAGGATCAAATGAATTCAAACAAAATGCAGTTGGAAAAGTTTTGTCTAGGCACTCAGAAGTTTGGGACAGTGTTTCTATGAAGCACAAAAGCTGAGATGCCTGTTGTAGCCTGATGAGTTATTTGAAGAAGCACAAAGGCAGTGTAAGTCCCAGATGGAGTATTACCTCCTTATATATCCAAAAATTTTAAGTTTTAGTGCACTCACTCCATCTGTTACATCTCTAACTTGTATGCTGCAGTCAGCAGACACATCTCTGACCAGATGAAATAAACTATGTTGTCAAAAAGTTAATCAGCAAAAGTTTTACAGTGAGAAGAAATCAGAATTCCAGGGCTTGACTCTGCAAGTTTCTGGCTCCAACTGTGGAAACTTCAAGCTCTTTTTTTAGTTATGGATTTTGCAGTCTTATTCATTGCATTCGCTGTCCAGCGCTCACCTTAACACCAAAACCAAAAAAAAAAAAAACCCAAAAGCCACCAAAACACCAAGTCTTTACAAGTACAGCAGAGCTTTCATTTCCAGATAAAAATATTGTGACAGGAAGCCTGCATTCACTGGTGAGTATATGAATTAGCCCACTGTATATGCCAGTGAGGACACAAAGCCTGTGAACACGGTCACCATTACAAGCCTCTCACTGTTCCCTATCCTTTTTGTTTTACCTCCCCTTTTCAAGAACAACAGCGGTCGGGAAGATTGTAGCAAGGTGTAAATTTCTCCCAACCTAAAAATGCAGTGATTCCACTACTGTTATATTGGCAAAGACTGTAGTCTGTGGTTACAGATCTATCATTAGAAATGGAGCAAAAAAATGTTTTGAGGTATTGTCTCTGCTTCAGAACAGTGATAAGACTTCTTTAAGAAGACTATCATCACAGTATGCAACTGTTCAGATTCAAAAAGAATGAATGCTTCAACTAAACCTTAGAGATTGACAGACCTGAGAGGCTCTAGGGACAATCTGATTATATACTCAGGTAACTTACCATAAGTCATTATACCCAATTGCATCTGAGCTGAGCTCAGTTGCATTTCAGCTATAGCATATGTTCCATTTTTAACTGAAAAAAAAAAATAATAATAATAATTCCCTTCAAGAAGAATAGGAACTTGGTGGATGAATCATGGCAATTTGAAACTTCTCTATCACAAATGGATTATTGGCCAACAGTAGGTCAGTGACCTATATGAAATACACTAATGATCTTAAAACACATCACAAAATCTATCTTAACTCCAACTAATTGGCATCCCTGTTGGTACTTTCAGAAGATATGACAAGAACTGAATAAGCACTGAAAATGAGCTACCTTTTTTTTATTATTATTTTCCTAGAAAGAGGTATTTTAAAGTTGAAAGTATTTTGACAGACTAATATATAAAAATGTGCACAACTAATGGCTCTGCAGTACCTGGTCTCTGGTCAATTACAGAACTGGTTACAGAATTTTCCATGAAGCAAATCTCTGAATGTCCCAGTTATTTCTATTAATAAATGGGAAGAAAATGTAGAAAGTATGAAAAAATCCAGTACGTTATATATAGAATACAGGCACAGTTTTTTCATGCCTTCATGGTTGGACACTGGAGATGTTGGAACTTTTTTCTTCTCCATATATTCACTTAGATATCATGTATTTAAAGTAAGTTCTTCATTGCTTTAGGGAATACTAAACAGGCTTGTCAGTCTTTTTACCAATTGTTGTCAACTCCACTTAGCATTTTGTTATATTTTTATACATCAATTTGTGATTTTATTATTACTGCAGGGCATATACAGATCATTATGTTTCAGGGCAGCGGCTCATCATTAAGTTGATTATTCAAGAATGATACGTTGATGACTTTAATGGGCCAATAATCCAGTAATGAAGGCTGTGTAATGGCATTCAGTACTGTTGTGAAATTATTCAGTACTCCATTCAGTACTGATATGATTTGCAGAGCTGTAAAGCTGTGCAAGTAGAATAATCTATTAATATATCTTTTTGCAGTGTTTAGGGGCTGTTTTCTCTGTGTTTACTTACATATGTTGGTTTTCACATATGCAAGATTTCCTTGAGATCCTGGGGACTTTTTTGATAGTATGGTAATTTGTATATTATTTTACAAGTTGTCTGCAACCGGATTTTTATAAAACCTCATTGCTTTAGATAACAGCCTTGAAACTAGAAAAAAATATTTTTTCTGAAATGAAAATATATTTTTTTTTTTGCTGAAGAAGTTATTAGTAAAACATCATTCTTTTACATGAAGGTGAGAATAAACATAACAAAAGAATAAAACTGGCTATATCTATCATTACTTTAAATATTTGGTGTTTACTTATCATTACGTCAAATATTTGGTAAATGGAAAGGTAGCATGTAGATGTGAAGCTCATAATAGCAGTTATTTCAATCATATTTTCCTCAGTGACATAGCTACACGTGTTTGTGTATGTGAAATAAATATTTAACTAAATATGAAAAATTTCTCA
The DNA here is from genome assembly GCF_016699485.2 of Gallus gallus. Classification (NCBI taxonomy): domain Eukaryota; kingdom Metazoa; phylum Chordata; class Aves; order Galliformes; family Phasianidae; genus Gallus; species Gallus gallus. The sequence goes on along the minus strand of NC_052535.1, from coordinate 63,057,860 downwards.
CTCTAAAAATAACATTGTACAAAATCATTCTCTCTCTATATATATGTATGTGCTTACAAATAGATATGAAATTACATATATTTAAGTGTCTTACATACGTATATATGGATATTACTCATTACATTATAATGACATTGCATATAGAATATTAATATATTTCTTTAATTGATCTATGAGCAATGCAAATATAAACTTTCTTTGTTCTGCATCTCATTTCAGGAAAAAACAACACTGTATGAGAATACACTGCAATTTCTAAGCATTTGCTCCTGAGAGTCTTCTGATGTAGGAGCAAAGTCTCTAGTGTGGCTGATTTTTTTTAAGCAACCACAAACATGAAGTAAAACAAAGTAAATGTAATTGAGACCACGTAGTCTAATAAAAAGACAACTATTTTAGAGATAATCTGAGATGTTACACAAAGATGAATGCTGGAGAAAAAGAAGAGAGCAGCCTGGACTAGTTAAGTGCATACAAAATGTTTTTCCAATGAACTGTCTAAAGAATTACTGCTGACAAGGAGACGGAAAGACGGTTATCATGATGTCTTTACCCAGAGCTCTCATTACTTTCTTTACACTCAGCTGCACAAGACTGTAAGCAATCACTGGCTGATCTCACTGAGTAATATTTTTCATGCCAATGTCCCTTCTTCTGCAACTTAGAAAACATTTTCTCAAGGCTAACCTTGATCCACAAACGTAAATACAAGAAGTTCTGTATGATGCAACGTATGTTAGCCATCATAGCTAATGAGGCCTTTTTGTTTAAGTTAATGTATAATGATAACATTCAATTTGTTTCCTTCCTGACATTACCGTGCGGTTTTTTCTTCTATATATATTTGACACACAAATCTGAGAAAATCTGAGATAATCTACTGCCCAAATATGAAATTATATCAAAATTAATTCACAATTTTATATGCAAACTTTCTTATTTTCACCCAATAAATTTACCATTATTTTTGTGGTGGTTTCATATTGATAGGTAGCTCAACTCCACCACGTTGCTCGTTCCCCTTTCTCAACTGGACAGCAGAAGAAAATACCATGAAAAAGGGCTCATGTGTTGAGACAAAGGCAGGGAGATCCTTCATCAATTACCGTTGTGGGCTAAACAGACTCAGCATGGGGATATTAATGTAATTTATTGCTTATTACCAACAGACTAGAGCAATGAGAACCAAAAGCAAACTAAAAACACCTGCAGCATAGGGGAGCAAAGGAATGGTCTCTACTCCAGTGTGGAATCATTCAGCAGACGTTACATTCATAGCTAATAATGGTACTTCTGAAATCTAGTCCAAATTAGCTACCTGTGGGCTGACTTACTCCCAGGATATTTGTAAGATTAAACAGTATGGCTTGGAGACCCTGAGAAGCAGTTCTGCAAGAAGCACCAATGAAGAGTTGCACATATAACTTTCTCAAAATTTCCAACAACTGGATGGGATATTTTCTCCTGTTCTTCATGTTTACAGGGAAAATAGTCATGGCTATTGGCAGGAAATGAGTTTCCTTTTCTTAGCTTTGTCAGATTTTTCATAAGAAACGTAGTAAAACTGTTTATCTGCTATAATGGCTATTTGTGCATCGGAGAAAATAGTCTTGCCAAAAGCACTTCTTGATGTATCCTCCAAAACAATGAAAACTCTTGATTAAAGACTCTTGATTAAAACAGATAAAAAATACTTTCAAGCTTGAATTAATCATAAAGAGTGCCAGTGTACAACTTCATCTGACTTCAATGTGCAAAAGCCTCAGGCAGTATGTGGCAGATGTAGGCACTAATGCAGTACAGCACAGGGGAGGGGAGGCTGTTGGAAAGGACTCTCTCATTTGGATGCAGCTCATGCTGTGTTGTGTAAGAATGCATCAGAGCCTTTACGACTTCCTGGGGTAGTAAATTTTCATCCTGCTGACAACAGGAGTAATTGCTGTGCGCAGGATGAAGTCAACTGTTTAAAAGCTTAAATTCTATTTCTACAAGCTTTGCTTTCCTATTTCTTAGCTTACGTTATCAAAGATCATCATTACTGTTATTACTACTCATGATAATTGCATTCATTGAAAAACAGAAAATTTTTGCAAATTAACAAGTTATAGTGACATAGAAGCATGATCATTTCCTTGGTTCTAAAAGTTGTATATCCCATATTATCATTTGGACTGATTGTTGATTTAAAATTCTTTTGGTATTTCAGATGTACTTAAAGTAAAATTTCTGCAAAGGGGTCCAGGGTGTTAAAAGATACTACGCTAGTACTTCACTTCAGTAAAAGTTGCACAAATGAAAACAATACCTTCGCTAATAAACAAATCCTCTATAGATAATAGGTGAAGGTCATGTTGTCACAGCTGCCTCCAGTTTTACTAAAATAGAGGCTGAAAAATAGCATCATACACAAATTGAGGGAGAAAAAGATGAAAACGTCAGAAAATGTAAATATACTCTAAATGGTGAAGGTGAAAAAGTGAGAAAACATAAATATACTCTAGATGGTGATTCCACTCCATCCCTCCAAAAAATTGAACAGAAACAACCCTAAGGGATTGTGTTCTGCAAGTAGTTGCCCAAGTAGAGTGGACAAATGTATTTTTCCCCCTTAGAATGTCTGAAAATTTTCTATACTTGCTCACTTACTGCTCATCATATCAGAGTATAAATCAAAGCCCCTGTATCAGCCCAAATCAGCTTTTCCTGAATTTCATAATCTGCATAAAATACTGATTTCAAAACCATTTTCCAACACTAAGAAAAGAATCATCAATTGAGATAGGTCTTAGGACACTTTGCATTACTTAATGTACTGCTCAGGGTGTCCAGTATGCTCGTAAGTGTACACAAAATAGAAAGTCCAGCAAGTTGAACATTATAATATAAATTCATAATAAAACAATTTTTAAAAGTATTGATAGGTAGATTTATGTTGTGAGCATGAGGGAAGCATTCTTGTTGTTTGCATAGGAATATTAGGGCTTCCCATGAAGAAAGATTCCATTCATCACAAAGACATTAATTAAGAATATCAATGAAATTATTAATATATCTCAAACTGCAAAGTACTAACAGTGTGATACTGTGCTTTTTTCATACAAAATATCGAACACTTGCAGGGAGTTGTTCCAAATTGGTGTCACAAAAGCATTTGAATTTCTAATTTTTTGGTCTTGAAATAGAGTTGAGTATTTTGGAGCTTTGCTTTTTTTTTTTTTTTTTTTTTAACATAGTTTCATGAAGACTAGATCTGTTGCATAGAATAGAAATGTTGCATATATCTTTTTAGAAGAATTGAAGAATCCAGCTGAAAGTAGTGGTACACCTTTATTTAGAAAATCCTTTGAATTACTTGGCGTATATAAGAGTATCCTTTCCACCTTTAAATATGCAGAAATCCTCAATCTGGTTTATTTCTCTAAGTCTCTTGCACACATGCTCTTTCCTTCTTTCAGATTTCCCAGTTTATAGAGAGGCTTAGTCTTCTCCCTCACTTCACATGATATTTCCTACTTTGAAAGAAACAGAACTGATCAGTTCTTTCATAGCTTGCCAACTTTTATACTTTTGGTGTTAACAATCCTTTAGCATCCACTATCATTTTCCAGACCATCTCCCTTTCTGTGCTGGACATCATTTGGAATCTCTAATGTCATGTTGTAAGTGGTTACAAGTAGAATAATCTCTCTGGGTCTGAGTTCTCTGGGTCAAAATCCAGATTCAATTACCTGTGAGGAGGCAAAATGTTGAATTGGTAGATTCAAATTTCCTTTTCTATTTTTTTTTTTTTCCCAAGAGTGTTAACCTCTGAGTTAACACCTAAGCAAATTTTTTAATGTTTGCTCAAAGATATGCCAAATTGCTAAGGTCAAGTAAGAGGTTTTCAATAGGAATGAGGTTTTCCTTTGGATTTTCCTTTGGCTTTCTTTCTAACAAATAAACTATGTATTTCCAGAAAATAGGGGTCATATAATACTCTTATTTTCCAATTAAATAATATGTTCAATCTCAGATTAGAAGCTGGAGCTCTAAGTTCTTTGATGAAAAGTGCTCATACTAGATGCTAGTACCACATTGCAAAAAACAATCTTTAAAAATCTGTTTTGTCAACATACAGTGCTTGTAATAAATGGATTGTTATTATTTTTTCATCAATATGTCTCATGCTCTGGCAGTTAGTTCTGTTTCAATCTTAAATTTTTTAGTTGCTTTCAGACATAGTCATTCTTTTTTAAAAAAAAAATGAGTCAAAAATTTCTAAAACTGAAGTGTGAAAGCAGAAAGATGTTTCTTTTATGTTGTATTCTACTTCTGTATTAGGATGTCATCACCTGGACGTCCTGTGGGCACAGGTCTTCTGTTTTATTTCATGTTAAGCAGAACATGTTTTAATGCTAGTAAGGACAGCTTTTACCAGCTGCTGATGGAGGCAATAGAAAGGCATTTAATGATTGTAGCTGTAAAAACTTAAAAAAAACTTAAACTGTATCTTTTCATCTGCTTCAGTTTCTTCTTTAAAGGAAAATCCAGTCTTTGCATTTGAATTAGTGGACCAGAGAGTTTTTGTCTTTTAATAAGTAAAGATGCTTAAAATCCATCTGAAATACAGAGGTGAATTCCAAACAGAATGGGTACATATCTACATACACTACGTGTCCAGCTTTAATTCCAGGAGAACAGGCAAAAAAGGAAAAGTCGGCTAAACAGCGAGGGACAGCTCAGTGCACAGCTCAATACATAGCAGAAATGTGATGATGCACACACTCAGATTCAAGAATATCATAAAGCATTGGAATCACCTTGTATAGAGCTAATCGATAAATCATTTTTAAAATGCAGTTTTAAGAAAGCAGAATTTCATGGAAGATACATGAACGTGTGGATGCAACATGGTGAGCACCTTAGAAATCCTGCTAATACCAGCACCAAGTTGAATAGATGCTTGGCCAATTATTTATGAAGAATAATTCTCATATTTACACACCTTTTGTGTTTACCTTTGAAAATCTATTATTTTCAAGACTAAGCCAAACTTACACTGACAACAAGATTTTTACTAAATTGGGTGACTTTTTACTTAAGCCAATGGTAGATATATTTGTTTCCTTGTCAGATAAACGATTGGCAAAATTTCTCCCAGAACAGCTCAGAAGAATTCAGTTTGTTTGCTGACTTGTGATCACTATTATTATAAAGTGAAAATGTTATGCCTAGCTTATGCTTATGCTTTTTTTTTTTTTACTGCTTCTACAAAACACAGACTTAGAACTGCTGTTTACATAAAGGCTGAACTCAGCAATCTGGTCTTAAATAATTGCTGAGAAGCCATTATACTGCTTTATTCAAGGCAGATGAATTTTCCAGAAAAAGAACCACTGAAAGCCTTATTGTGATACAGATAGTAAGGAGGTAGAAAAAAACAGAGTGCATCATGGACTATATTTTTTCTCTAGTTTCTTGACTCATTCTAGAAAGAAAAAGGGGTTGTGTATTTTATGAGAAACAGTTATTTGCTCTGTTGTTTCAGAACAATCACATATAGCTGGAAAAACTAAAAACTATTATGATCTCCTCTTCCTGCTGTTGCTGATAGCATCAGTTATTATTTAGTCTTGTCCTTTCTTCCATGTCTCTGTCAGATAGATGGCTACAACGTATTATTTCACATATCTGAAACATGTAACATTTGTTTTATCAAAGGTCAAAATGAGATGGAGGTTCAGCTGATCCTGCAAGAGCAAGCCAGCTAGAACATTTGCTTCTGAGAAAACAAGACATCTAGCAGACTGGAGGAGAAAACAAAGACCTGTGTAGAGATAATCCAAAGTCCATGCCTGTACCACCTGTGCAGTATTGATGTAAGAGCTTTCCCCCCTCAGACAGTAGCTGAATGAAAAGCTAAAAAACTCTTTTTTTAGCTTTATGCTACCACACAATATTGGATGTAGACACAAGAGAAATCAGGTCCATCTACTTTCCCATAGCAGACATTTTCAGTAGCAAATCATCTTTTCTTATATAAACTCGAGAGATTATGAAGATCAAAACAAAAGGTTTTATTTCCCATTATCATATAACTAGGTGATCACATACAGACTGTCCTTGATAATTTCACAAAAGTCCAACTGTTTCCCACACTTATGCTCCTGGAAGTTATTCCTTCAGGGTTAAGCACCTCCTTAGCACATATGGATCTCTAGGAATATGTCTCCGTGAGACTTTTTCATCACTTTCTCCTCTTCCCTATTAGCAGTCAGGATGAACAGCCTCTTATTCAGGGCAGCAAATACTGTCTTCTCTTCAAGCTAAGAGAAGACAACAGACAGAAAGCAAGAGTTAAACCAGTATTTGCTGGCCCAGTGATGACTTAGCAACTTCACAGATTGCTGTGATGGGATGATCTGGTTGGCAGTAAGCAAATTGGCTAGACATAAACTAAAAGGTAAGCAAAGAAACTCAGATGAGTCATGCATCTTGGGCATTTCTGTATCTCTGGAAGACAAACAAAAACAAACCATAACAAAACAAAACAATCCCCCCTCTCTTTTGGGTGTCATCTATTCCTCTTCTATTTAAGTGACAGCTTACACAAGCACTCCTCTCCCAAAAATGAGATCAAATTTGATAAAGAAAATGTGGATACTCTGCTTGGTAGAATGTTCTCTGGGATAATATTAAAAAAAAAGAAAAAAGAAAAAAGAAAGAAAAGAAAGCCATAGACATTTAACCTGCGCAAATGCTTGGTTCACCTGAAGTCAGTGTGAACCACAGAGTGCAATAATTCCATGCATTTCTCCAGGAGATAGGTATGTGGTGTTTTGTCATGTTGGTGTTATGGATGCATTGTAACATGTCTCAATAAAAAGGCAGTGAGCTTGGAATGAAGATGAGAGCTTGAGGTTTCCTCAGATTTCTGCATTGCTTGAATTCCTAGGTAAAAATATCCAAAAAACCTTGTGTGTCCTGGAGCATTTTCCAGCTACATTTTTTGGTCTGATGAATGTTCTCCCTTGTGTCCCGTGTACTCTCAGATAACCCTGCATGTATTAATTCTACTGCATCACACCTGTACTGCTATAGTCAGCACCTGGTGTTTCCTGCTTTTTCACTTTGTGCTGTTCTAAACTAGGACATTTATTTAGTATTTGTTCTAATTTCTTCTCAGGCAGGGCTGCATGGTGATGTATGCAGTATGCTTTAGGCTAAGAATTAGGCCAGTCTTCATTTTCTGAGCTCCAATATGCAGACTCCAGTGCTTATTGAGAGAGGGCATTCTGCAGCGAGGTAAAGTAACCATCTCACGCTGTGTCACAGGGGTATCCCTGGGAGTAGAAGCAAATACTGCTAACAACAGCTTAACATTACTTCTGTTATAAAGTTCATTACTTACCTAACTTATCTAAAATATATTTATGTTTATATATAATAAATGTATCCATATTCAGCTTTATTCTTTTAACTAAAGAGATCATTGTAAGTTTTACACTCTGGTTAAATGTACTGCGTATAATGCAAAGATACCATATGAAGTTATTTTTCCCCACTTGACTGGTATGAATATTCTTTCCCAGTCTTATAAATCTGTCTTGATGTGTTTCTTTATTTGAAAACAGCTTCAGTGTTTTTGAAAACTGATGTTCTTTACTAGTCTTTCCAGCTACACAAGTGATACTGTCGTTCTTTTATACTGCATGAAAGCTTTTAACTTGCAAACACAGCCACTCTCACTCATGAAGTAGCTGATGTATATTCTCTGTAGAAGAAAAAAAAAAAGAATAAATGGCAGTAACATTTGCTTTTTAATAATATACAGGAAAAATATTTCAAAACTGGCCATGCATGAAGGAAACATAAAGAAGGGGACCTTAAATTCAGTCTACTGACAGATCATGAACTAAAACTGCCTTTTACGTATCTTGAAGAGAAACCTTTGTAATCACCTATGCCATCAGCTTTGACAGTATATTCATTGAAATTGTAATACCAAATTGTTGTAAAGCTTGGAATTATCTGAAAGTGTAGAGAATGTTCATATACTCATGAAGTAAAATTTGGAGGCTTCTGTGTGTTGTTGGGCCTTTCTTCATTTAGAAAGGCAGGAAAATAAGGCATTAGTTGAACTTGAATAATATGCTAATTATTTAAAAGAATAGAATAGAACAGAATACTTCTCTAGAAAGAATAGATAGGTTAATCACAGGTGATTATTCTTAAATGGTTGCCCTGTATGTCTGTGCTACACTCAAATATAGTGAGAAGATATTTGCAAACAGATAAAATATAAAGGTTGTTGGATTCACTGCAACAGTGACAACTGGAAAACAAATGACTACTTGAATTTAAGTTTTTTTGAAGCACAGTAGACTGTCAAAACTGAACTCAAGATCTCCATAAGAGAAAAAATACAGGAAAACGCAGTAAAAGACAGCATATACGGCTGCCCTGGATCTGGCTTAGAGTTCTCTAGAACTGAGATGAATAGTTCCTTAGCACCCATTCAGTACTTGATTCAGACAGTTTAAAATAAAGTAAAATTACAATAATATATATTGTGGATATGACTCTAAATCTCTGCTGATCAAAGGTAGATTTTAGTTGATCTAAAGCAATAAAAATATATTAAACCTTGACTTTCACTGAGTGAATTATTTGTCATCACAAATATGTTTCCGCAGATTTTGACCATTAAAAGCCCATGTGCCATTAATATTAATTTTTATTTTTATTTTTGCTTTGCATCTTTGATGGCTAATTCACAAGACCCTGGATAATGATGTAGCTTAACCTTCTTTAGGAGATAGATTTTATTCAGAGAGAGAGTAACCTCAAAGCATAAGTCTTCTTCTAAACCAGGAAGCATGCAAAGATTCAAATATTATAATTATATAATATATAATATTATATATATCTTATATTGTACTTTATACGCTCCATCTTAACTCATAATATATAGCTGACAAATTTCTGTGCTGTAACCCTAGAATCTATGAGGATTAACTCTATTGTTGAAAAATAGAAGCTCTCAATGCATTAGAGCTTTTCTGAAATACTTCTATCTGTAATAAGCACAAAGAAATTTTAAAAATCAACAGCAACATCCCCCAAAAAAGCCTTTCACATATACTTATTTATATTCGGGCTCTATTAGAGAATTTCACATTCCAGAGAACATTTTCATTCACTGTCTCAACTACAAAAGGGAGTACTGTATGCATTTACCTTAAACTTCCCTATAGCACTTTCCGTTTTCTGCAGACAGAAACCTGTCAATTATAAAATATAAGGCATGCTAGAATGGAGAGCAGACGAATGTGAGTACACCCCAAATAAATTTTCTTTTCAAGAAAAATAACTTTATGGTACAGATCTTCCACAAGACATCTTTAAGGGTCATAAAAATGTTTGCAATTCTTGACAGCTTTTAGAATCCTTCAGCGCACATTCTAATATCTCTCATGACCATGACAAGCAAATTGTTCGTAATTACCAACCAGATCAGAGAATTCAATTGAGGCTTCAATTTTCCTTACTTTGCTGTCTTGTCTCCACCTCTTAAAGAAAGGTATCATTGCTAGGAAACTTCATCTAACAAAAATCTGTTACATTGAAAAAGCAGCTCCGACCTTCAGAAAAGAGTTAAGACTGTTTAAAATCCCTGAACAATTTTCAAGGAATTCTATAATATTTTGATATTAACTGTAGCATTAATGTCAACAAAAATCAATACAGAAGATTTGTCATTTAGAGTGTTTTAGAATAACAAGCATTTGTGAAGGATGCTGAGTATAATCAAAATGACAAATGGAGTTTGCAGTTCTTGTAAAGCATTACATTTCAAGGAGATTCTAAGGGAAAAATTAGGTCTGCATTAATACAGTCAAAACTGATTCTGACAGTCTAACAGACAGTTTGATGCAAAGCCCTCATTTGTTCATACAAACACCAAAAATAAAGTGACACATTCATTATTATACATATTGCTCTACCCTTAGAGGTCCAAAATGTGCTTAGAACTTCAACCTTCTATTTACTTCATAAAAGTAATCACTTTATTAATTAGGATATGTTTTTTTCTAAATAATATTCTCTACGTGTTTGGTACTATATATATTCTTTGATTATTGGAGGATGAATTCAAAGGGCAACTTTTAGAAAAGAGTCTTTGCTGAAAAGCTTTAAACTGGCAAAAGTTTACTTACCTTACTGAAAGTTAAGTCCAACAGACAATTGATGGGCTGGCTGAAGAATGACCATGTGGTATTAGCACAGGGTTTCTCTATGCAAATACTTTTTTTCTGATGACAACCAATTGTTGTCAACCATAATTGAAAGCCAAGTGTTCCCATAGGAAAAAATAATCTCCCTGATATTTCCACTTCCAGTATTTTCAAGTCCCACCTTAAGGGACTTCCTCTTCCAGAGATTCACCTAAGACTCTCAAGTTTATAGCTGCCAAAGGATCAATTTTTCATGAAATTGATAAAAGCATTTCTGAGCTTGTTTGTTGCTTTGCTTTTTGCAGTTTCTCTGACAGTCATATTTCCAGTTTATTTATGTACTATGTGGGAAAGTATTTCCCTATGATAATTTTAAGACACATTATTTACTTTGGAGCCCATTATGCTAGTAGAAAAGTAGAATCATCATACCTTGCTCATTTTTGCCTTACCCTTTATGAAATATAGATTACTTTTCAATTGATTATCTCTTTTCTGAATGAAATACTATTAAATATCTTCTTAAATAAAAGTTATTCAAGCAGTGGAAGACACTTTTTTTTCATCTAGACAACCTTTCCTGAACATGTTCCAATCTTACCCGTATCCTTTTGAAGTGGGATGACCAGAACCGCACATCTATATAATTTGGAACAGGTAAGTATTTTTGATTTTAAAGTACCTTATTTGAAGCCAATTAAAAATCCATTACATATTCATAAATAATAATTTAATAATATATATTTAACCTTTACTGGCATGTTTTCTTTTTCAGGTCTAAACAATTTTGACAACAGATAAATTCATAAATTAATTCAAGATGTATCAGTCTTCAGTTTTGACAATGGGAATATCTCTGTACTCAGGAAATTATACAAATTAGTCTGTTGTTGCATAAGCTGCAAATTTACAGATGGAAGATACATTATTTTTTTGTAAAGCTTGATACATGTTGACAGGACTTCAGTAATTTTTTCATTTCAGAAAAAAAAAAAAAAAAAAAAGCCTTAACATTTTAGTAACCATGGGATACTTTCAGATACAACTTTCAGAAAGAAGTGTTACCATTTACTGGGAAAGCCATTTTTAGGCTATAAAGAGATGTCAAAGAGAAAGATGGAATAAGAATGCATTTGCCAGTTCTGTTTCACCTATGTATTTTTGTTATAATCTCTTCTATGGAATGAGATGTCATCACTAAGTTGTGTATTGCTCCAACATAACCATCCGTTACAGAAAAGCAGAAATAGCACATTCCATTAATAACAGACACAAGGTTAAATAAAGATGTAAGCATATTGGGAAAGCAAGGCTTCAGGCGTAGGTCACGTTGATCTATTAAGCAAATGTCTTAAAAGAGGTTAGAGACCAGAAAGAATACCAGTAATCATATTAAGCAGAGCTGTATTATCCATGCTTAACTCAGTAATTCTCATTTATAATGCTGTATAGAAATTGATTATTTGAGTTATTTGACACAGAGTAGCATATACTACGTAACATTTGAAATCAGGGGGAATTTACTGAAGAAAAAAATCTAAGACTCCAAACTGACTCAATCCATTTGGTTTGATAAATACTCCTTTCAAATCTTTCCTTTCTTACACATTACTAAGCTGTTCATTCTATTTTACAGAGAAGAATGGACACAGAATTTCTGGTCGATTTCTTCTTGAATCAATGGTTATTCCATCAATACGTGCTTTGATAAATAAAGACCCCATATGAGCTAGAATAACTTTGTGGAATGTTACACTACTGATGGCTGGTTTCTCTACTTTAGAAGAGGTTGCTGGGACAATAACCATTCCCTTTTTGCTTCATGCTGTTCTTTTTGACTTCTTCCTTACTTTTCCATTTATCAGATCTGTTTCTCTAATTTTCCATCTTTCCTGTTCAGCATCCCATTTTCTTTTTGCCTATGCCATGGTTCACAAAGAGGCATTGCTTTCAGCCACTGTGGGCATTTAAAGTGCTATGCAAGAATAAAATACATCAGAGAAAAAACAGAGCCCCTGCCAAAACCAGCTTGCAGTCTTAAGGATCATAAATATATTCATTGATGCTTAGCTAAATTTCTTGCTTGCATACCAGGCTTGAAGTGATGGCTAAATGGCTAGATTTGGACATGTGATGGAATTTTTTCTGAATAATTTAATATACTCCTTCTGCATGGGACTAGTTCATTTCTCATGTCAATGCTTATATTTTATCATTAAAATACCTTGTGTCATAGGTGTCTGACATCAGTCTTCCATAAATTTTAATAAATTATCACCATTCTCAAGTGTCCGAAAATCTTATTTTGAATTACGAATTATCCCAGTATTTTAAATTGAGACAAAAGAATATTTGAAATGCTTTTTTTTTTTGGATGCTTTTCCACCTGACTATTACTGTATCTGAAAATAAGATATAGCAGTTACTTTGCTTTCATACTCTAGTGAGATACAACTTGTTCCAAATGCTGAGTTTTAGTAGAGTAATAGATCTGTTTCTAAAGTAAGTGATCTCAAAAAGGTATGCATTGTTCTTCCTGACTGTGCTTTTCACATACATATGAAATACCCATCTTGCTCTTTGGATTTGGTGGGAATACCTTTCTTTTTTGCAGACTTCAGTGATGCCACTTTCTTTCCCATTAGTGTGATATATTTAGATCACTATCCTCTTCCTTAACTATTGTGATTTATTCCAGTGTTTGTTTGTTTTTTTTCCTCTGATATTTTGAAACTGATAAAGCACAAGTGTCATATCTTTTGCTCACTAAGAGAACTCTACAACTAATCTGGGTGAGAGTTGATAATTTCTGGCGTGCAGAAGAATTTATAGTGATGATAAGTTATCTGGCCTTAAACTGTAGGAAACAATGAAGCTTGCTAAGGTATGAACCTAATAATGTACTTTTAGAGCACCACCTGGACGCTTCTGAATGGTTTAGTAAGATATTCACTTTTTAACATTTTTGTCCATTAATGAAATCAAAACTGTAATAAGTATAATGTTCTCAGAAACTTTTTTTTCTTTTCTATTAGCTTTTACTTTTTAATTGTAACATCATGAGTATTCACTATCAGATAGAAGATCACTGTGAACATGACATTTACTTAGAGAATAGAATACAATTAAGACATTTTCATTTATCTTTTTATTTTTTACATTCTTTCTGATAAGACTAGAGACAAACATTAGTATTTCCATATTTATGTATAAACTCAGGATAATTTACAGAATGATCACACCTGCTTTTTTGTTGTTGTTGTTGTTGTTGTTTCTGACTTGCCCAGTTATATAGTCATATCTCCTAACCTAAATTACTAGTGCTGCTATGCTTTAAGGTGTACAGTGGCATGAGATGTTGTAGCATGATATGAGCGGTGAGTGGGAGAACTTTTCATCAGTAAAGGTAACTGAATTTAACTTTTCCAATTACAGAGAACTAGAATTAAACATTTAATTTCTTCTGTACTACATAAAAATTGCATATTCATTGGATTTAGGAGATTAATTTATTTGCATATTTACTATCTACTTACCTAAAGAATTAGAAATGACATCGTTGTCCTTTCATTTATCTATTTTTAAAATCTTGGTCTTTTATTTTCAAATTTCTGTTTTTGGAGTCCAGATAAAATGATGCTTTGATTCTCCATTTCAATCCTCCCAGAGTCTTATCCCTCAAATAGGGGTGGGAAAACAACCTAAAGTAAAAGAGAAATTACTTAATTGATTGATTCTAATCTGATGTGATTGAAAATAATCAAGCCCCATTTGGTCTATCATGAAATCATTCATCATTACTTACAATACTTTAGATATGTACCATTCCTTCATTAATTAGGAAACATTTGATGTCATGAAAATGATACAGTTATTTTTCTTACATTTTGCTTTCACTTTATTAACACTCTAAAAATAAAACTCTACTCTCCATACAAAATTGATTTACCTTTTTTCTTTATAAATCTACAGTCAAAAATTAGGTCAAATCATTCATTATGCTGAAAGTAGCAGAAACTTATTTAAAAAAAAAAGTTTCCTTAATTTTATGAATACCTAACAGAGGTTTAATTAAACACAGGAAATACCAATAATAAATCTTCTGTAAGTAGGTAATTTGAGTGAAGTAAGTAGAGCAATATCATTTTACTGTGTGTAACCTGACTTAAGTAATATCATTAGTGTTAAAAGATGTTCAGCACCTTTATAATATATACAAGTAGTATTGACATGTCTCAGAAAAAGCCCTTTTCCAGTTAAATTATCTTACTTAGCTATAGCTTCCTTATGATGAATTTCAGGGGAATAATTCTGCCAAAATAGATAAATAATTTCCAAGAAACGACTAATGGAAAGCATAAGAATATTTAGAAAAGGAAGTTGAGGTTATTTAGTACCCTACAACTATCAATCTACTAAAATTCATTGGCTTTATAACATTTCATTTGTCAGAGCTACACAAATCTCAAAATAATGCATATAAATTTTTCAGGTTTTAAGTAAATCTCAGAATGTGTATGAACTGAAACAACAAAGCATTTTTTCAGATTTGCATGTTTCTAACTATTGCCAAAACATAAACTGGCAGTATCCTAGGTTTGATCTGCTTGCCTCTGCTCCACATACATCAGTGTAGCCTCATCTCCTCTGCCTGTACAGCCTGAAATGTGAGTCAGCCTGAAAGGCTGTGCACACCTGCTTAGCATGCACAATAAAGCTTGCTTACTTTTTCAGAGGTTCTTCTACTCCAGCCACAAAACTTTATCTCCCAGTCAGATTTCTTACAACCTTCTAATTAACTAGAAGCCTGTATATGAAAGAGGATCCTATGTTTAGCCTCTTTTCCTCTCCACTTCCTTGTTATTGTAGCCACCAAACTAGAGGAACATGTGTTGACACAAAGATCTACACTGAGGATTTCTGTCAATAAACTGAACCGATTTCCTTTTGAGGGTGTTCTTTGGAAACTTTCTCATCTACTACACAGAGATCTCAGGTCTCTGGGAAGACAGAAAAGAAAATTCACACTAATTATTTCTCCCTACAGTATTATCATCAAACAGTTTTTGATTCTCTCTTAAATTATATAGTAGCCAGATGGTATCACAGAGTGCTAAGTGTATGTATTTTATTGGACTTCTGAAAAGGCTGAAACTCACTTCCTGAGTTCGGAAGATTTTAAAGTAAATACAGATTTCCCATATGACTTTGTATGGTCTGAAGTGAACAGCTCAGGTCAGCATACAAACCTGTTTATGTATAACTGAGTCACAGAGATAACACAACCTGCCAGATGTGTAGCAAGAGTTGATTAATGCAACTGCACTAGCTTTGCACCCTACTATCAAGCAGGATAAGCGATATAATCCTAGGCACAAACATGTAAATCTTCTGGCACAAATGCTGTGTTGCTCTAGTCTTATGTGATTTAACAGAACAAGGCACAACAGATTCAGGTGCTACAAAATAGCACAGACAGTGATAAAAAAAATTTTTATCATCATAATCATACAGCTTGTCCCCGCTGAGTGTTTGCCCCAAGCAATTGACTAAGGAGTAAAAAGCCTGTTAATTAAGGTGCTCAATTCTTCTCCAATGGTAACTTTTGAGAGTTCAAAAAGAGATGCTTAATTCCCATAGGTTTCACTTTTAATAATCTTGTCCAGAAATTAAGAAAAAATATTTTTTTCTGCCATGCAATACTCTATATGCTGTTAGGAAAAGCAGTTTGAGATTGCTTCAGCTTTTAGAGAAAAAAATAAATAAGTAAAAGCATGCATGTCCCTTTACAATCAGCCTTGACTTCTTTCTGGCATTGCTGCATCTACAAGGCTTATTATTAAATTGTGTGATTCATTCATCAGCAGAAAAACACTTCATGCTGAGAAAACAGTTCAGGGGAAAAGAAAGCCACAATATTTTTGACCATCATATTCTACTTTTCCAATGCATCTGTCCCAAGGGAGTTCTCTCAAAGCTCATTGCCAAACTGCAAGGATGTTCTAGAAAAAGGTTCACATTTAATTCAAAGAGTTCTCTTTTCATCCATTACCATGATGTTTTCAGCTATGATGAAAGCCACGTTAGATTCAAAGGAATGATTTTCTTTAACTGTTATCTTGAATCTATTCTACTGTGACTGGAGTTGCTAAGAAGAGTGGATAAAATTGGTATACAGGCTCACAGGAATCAGATGTATTTTTAAAGATATATCCCATTAACATACACTGACAATTTTCCCCAGAGGTTTTCATAACAGCTTTCAGATGCCATGAATTTTTTGCCTCTATTGCCATTAAGAGGAGACTTAGAGCTTCTTCAATAGAAACAGTACAGAGGCATCTGTACAATCAATCTTCACCTTAAGTTGAGTGAACGTCCAACATTCAACGTTATTAAAGGTGAGATTCTGGTTTTCAGCCTGAAACTAATTTGAGTTGAGTATTATCTTCACAGATTATTAATATGTTTAATCTCCACCAACCTTGGAGACACATCAAATTTGGAAACTGAATAAATAATCTTCAAATAATTTTGAAGGAAAGAATAGACACTTCTAACAGCTTCTATAAAAGGAGTTAAATTGAATTCAGTTTGCCTATATAACTGAGAAAGAGACATGTTACTGTTCATTTTCACCTCTATGCCTTGTAGGAAAATGTCAGGTTTACATTTTGAACAAATCTACAAGTTGCACTTACTGCCTTTTCTCCAATACCATCTAAGCAGAACTAGTATTTCAAATTACCACAAAATCAAGCTTCTTACAATGAGAAAAGTTTTTCAATGTGTTCTACTGTCCAAAAGAAAAACTATAAAGACAAAGTCTTGCATCATAAGTACATATATACCAGGACATATTTTGAGGGTGCACATGAATTGTTAACAGTTTTTTCTCTGGCTATATTCCCTAAGGCTTCACTCTTATTGGAACTTTAATGATAATTTATTATATCTGTATTGTAATAGACATAAATGACAACCCCTAAAGGATCTGGTACTGGCATTTATAAAAATGCCTATTAGATTAGTACTTTTAACCAATGAATTTGATTATAGAATCATAGAGTCACCAGGGCTGGGAAAGACCTTCAAGATCATCCAGTCCAACCATCCACCTATCACCAATATTTCTCATCAAACTATGTCTCCCAGTACCATATTTAAATGTTTCTTCAACACATTCAGGGACAGTGACTCCACCACCTGCCTGTGCAGCCCGTTCCAGTGCCTGGCCACTCTTTTGGAGAAGATTTACCTAACATCCAATCTGTTTCACTCACTCACTCATTCACTGCATTGCTGAATCCCAAAGGTTTTGCTAGTCCCTACTCTGCTGCTGCTCCCAGTTGCTCTTGGGCATCAGCAGCCTGAATCCTGGAGCATCTAAGCAGCCAGTTTAGGTGCAGGAACACAAATAGGTTTCTAATTGTTTCTGCCTCCTGGCTCTGTATTTGGACAGTCACCTAAAAACATTAACTTAGTTCCTTGCTGCCTATTAGTATTCAGGGATACATTAACCTAAAGCACCAATATATATACAGTCTGAAATTCTCTAGAAGAGGATTGTTACACTGTAAAGTCATTCTACATTACCGTAGAAAATGGGGAAATAATACAGGATGACTTCTAATCTTCCTTAGGACTCTGCTAACCTGTATTTTCCTTACAAACAAATTCATATGTACCACAAGAGCACAAATGGATGCCTTCGTATTATTATTTGGCTAAGCAGTTAGTACTGACTTCAATGACAACGATGATGGGGAAAAAATCCAGATCAGCAGATAATTGGAAGAAAAATTAGACAGAAAGCAAGTGGGAAAAAAAAACACCCTAAAAATGACCTAATCATTTGCTTCTTGCACAGGTTTTATCTAATTTGAAGATTAACCACAGCAGTAAAATATTTAGAAGAACATTTAAAGGAAATGAGATTGAGAAAAACAGTATTTCAGCTGTATGTCTTTCCACAGTATTTACAAAAAGAGACAGGGTCCTTTTACCTAAGTGAAGGCAAGATGTTGATATTCACAACTTGGTGCGTGTTGCTTCTTCTGTTGCTCAGGGCAGGCTTTCTATGACATACAATTCAGTTTCAAGTGTATTTGAGCTGTCTTTGGCGTACAGTTAGGCAGGACAATTCTGGTCCCTATTTGCCCATCTCTACTCATGTTGGAGGAGATTCCAAACAATTCTTGCTGATGTGGTGCCCATTCAATACCTTGAATGCTTTAGCCATGGTTCTCACACAGCACACCATAGAGACATTTTGGCTAGCAGCTCCCATGGTTTGGGAAATTCTCAATGGTTTTGTAAAGGAAGCTACTTAAAAGTGGCTGATAGACCCCTTAGTATTATTTAGAGGTATTTAATACAAACCATTCCTGGTCATCAATTTACAATGAGCAGACAGAGGGAGATCACGTGGAAAGGAAATGGATTCCATAGCTCACAGTTGATTATTTAGGAAGAATGCAAAACATTCCAATCATTAAACTAAACAAACAACTTTAAACCAGTAGTCATTTGGTTTCAGTTTGTAGTTAGGGCGAGGGACAGGATATTCTAAAAGCCCTACACACATGGGAAAAAGCTTTGAGGAGCATCAAGCCCTACAGAAGATAACATTGCAGTGTGTTACTTAACTTTACAACTCTGATGCAAGAAGAGAAGGAATGATTCAGTGCTGTCTCTGGGGCTCTAAGTCTGAAAACTGTCACTTTTAAAGCAAGAGATTTCTTTCTTTCCAACAGTGCAGTGGCAGCCACCATCAGTTACTGAAGTAATGCCCTGGCTTCTACTGCTTCCAGTGATTTCAGTGGAAACAGAGGCAACAGATGTAGTAAAATAAATCTGAAATCTGCAGTATTGGCAAAGGAGAAATTGCTATGCAAAACATCTCTGTGCAATGATTAGCAGGGCTGACACAGACCAGGGAGACACTTTCTTCACCAGCTTTCCAAAGGCAAGAAGAAATAACTCATCAAGCAACTTCAGAGTGGCAAATGTTCTTTGCCCTTTTGGAGTAGTGAAGACAAAAGAGACAGTGACTGATGCAGTACCTCCCAGCAGTGTCAAAATGTCTTTGTTATCAAATCTGGATGATTCAAGACACTCAGCTACGCATACATGTATATACACCAGTTTACTTAAAACTGTAGAGTTAAGTACTTACTGCACTTTGACTCAGACTATTAACAGCCTCACCAATGATGTCTTTTCTACACTGGCAAACAAAGCAGGCATATCTATTTATTTCTTTTTCTCTCATAGCAGAAAAATAGCCAACAACAGAAACACAAAAAATTAACCCATGTTATTTTGAAAAATAATGAAAGGATACTAGATAATTTGGCATGAGGGCAGTGTGGTATTTCAGGACTGGGATTTAACCACCAACAACAGGGTCAGCAGAGTCTCCAGCAGGTATGACTCAGAGTGGCATCCTCTTGGGAGCCATTCATCCTATGACAGTTGATTTTGGCAGCTCATTCTCCTAGGGTTTTCAGGTGATAGGAAGGGCGTGTAAATGCCCATTGAGCTAGTGGTGTGAATCTGTAACACATTCTTTTGTATTAGGAAATGATGCTATTTTAGACAGTTTTATTTTATCTACTTCATTCTTGTTTTAGCCAGTTTTGAATTTTGCTTGGAAAGCTGGTTAAAATGTCAATATATGACGGTTACTCCAAAATTAATGCTTCCTATTTACTGTAGGAGTGGATCAGATCTCTGAAGACCAGTCTACCAACTATCTCTATATTATCTAGCCCATCCACCTCCCTCAAATCCTTCCATAAAATATTTCTCCCTGTGCAAAGCCTTTTAAATTTAACCACTGTAAAGCCTCCAAAATATTCTCACCACTTTTGGTATGTGTTGGCAGTCAGTTTTTAGTGTGTCTGAGCTGTTGTCACTTGTGTTTGATCTATACTGCAAAGTCCTTAGGGTAAGCTCTGTTTCCTCTGTTTCCTAATATCTTAGTTTTTTGGGGAAGGTGCCATTATTATGCACCATCCTGCTTAAGTTTACTCTACAGTTCCACCTGAAAGTGGTTGCTTTTGTATACAAATAGTGCAGAAAAGATTTAAATTTACCTGCGGTTTCTTCTTTGAAACCAAAAAAAGTCTTCCTGAAGATCATTTATCAGCATCACGAGGAGAGCTAATTAACTCTCATCTGAAAGCATTATTTCACTAGCCAACATTGTGCTCTATTCATCCTTTTTATCATCTGTTTTGCAGAAGTTTTGTCAGCATGGTTCATCTCATACCCATTCTATTCATAAATGATAGAAGCTTGAACTCTGTAAATCAGTTCAACTCATAAAAATGAAAGAGAGTGATATTAGGCAGGCATACAACAAACATCTCTCCATAAGCTTTCTGTCATAGCCCTTTTTGTCACAGCTGTTCAGTGAAATACATTCGTTACTATAACTCAGTATCTGCCTTATTTGAGGCTAAGTATATTTGTAGCCACACAGCTCCTGAAGTTCATTCACAGATTCCCTTATTCTGTGTATCTTTTGTCACTACAATATCACTAACATCGGAAGACTGACAGATTTTTGTATAGTAAATTAGCTTAAAAAACAGCAACAACAACAACAAAAACAAAACAATATTACCTGCTTCCTTTGCTCAGTTCCTGTGTCTGACATCAAATGATCTAATTTTTAAAATATTTTGATGATCATGCTGATTAATTTATATTGTAGATGCTATTGTACATTTTTTTTACAAGGATGCTTAGTTGATAAATTCATCTCACTCTTTAGTAAATGCTCTCGTTTTCCTTAGTGATGGCAATATACGAAATTACTCAAGCTAATATTTTAAAGGGGCAGGTCAATGGTTTTGCTTGGATCTGTTGCATCACCTTTTGGCGAAAGCTTTTTCTATAGACTCCACAGGTTGTTTTGGGCTTGAACATCAAAATATGTGCTGTAGCACAGCAGTTAATAGATGTTTTCATCTAATCTACTGATGCAGAGCAAAGAGTGATGGATCATGGTTAAATTTGCTGCTGTTGTCATTCCAGGACCACAAGTCTGTGGTTCATGACTTAAAAAGCTGTGATACTCATATATATTGCCATTTGCCAAACATAGGTATCACAGAAATTGAAAAGTTTTGGAGAATCTTGCACATGCATTCCAAGTGGTATGTGGCTTCAATCTTTGTTCCACCAAGAGAAAAATCATTTTGAAATCACTGGTGATATGCCTCAGAGGGTATGATAATGCACAATATAAAAGCAAGATAAATCTACACTTAGAAGAACTTCTCTAGCATCCTAAATAGCTAATATAGAGGTACCAGTTGAGCACATTGGCCCCTAATCTTCTCTCTAGTAAAGGCATTAGAAAATATGAGAAATGAACTCTGGAAAACTGTCTTTTTTCAAGAAAGCAAGGGTTCCATAATGCTACCAGAGTGAATTACAAATATATTCACTTCTGCACATAGACAAGAAAGATTCCAGAGGAAATTTCTAGACAAACAAAACAGATAGTGTAGAAATGTATTTAACACTGTGCTTACAAAAATTTGATTACCACTAATACTGATAGATTGAATGATCCAGTATCATAGTAACGTGAAAATGTTTAAGATTTTCCAATTCTAAGCTGTAGTTGTCCCGTAAAGCAAAAAATATACCAATCTTATCAGTGACTAGTGTAACTGCCGCAGTTAGAAAAACACTTCCACTCTCAATTAGATTTCCTTCTAGTTAAATTTGCAATCCATTCAGCATTGCATTGTGCTCTGGGCTAAAGCTTTTCCTTTGTTAAATAAAGATGCATTTACACTCCAAATGACAGAAAGACAGGAAGGAGGGAAGGGAAGGGAAGGGAAGGGAAGGGAAGGGGAGGGGAGGGGAGGGGAGGGGAGGGGAGAGGAGAGGAGAGGAGAGGAGAGGAGAAAGGAAGGAAGGAAGGGAGGGAAGGAAGGGAGGAAGGGAGGAAGGAGCTTTACTCATACTAATAATCAACATTTTCTAAGACCTGAATCACTTCTGGCTTGTTCCTTCACTAAATAGCTCATTAAAGCATTTTATCTGTACCTTTACAGAGATATAATTTCACAGATTTATATCGTGGTGAAGGAAAATTGAAAGGGTCTCAGAAAAAACTTTCATAAAGTTTTAGAGATAGTAGAGGTTGCTGAAGACTTCATGTTACAAGTTAAAAATCTGTGCATGAATCAAAAACTGCAGATCAAGGCAAGAACTATAATTAAACATCTTAAAGCTTTCCAATTGCATTTTCTAGTGAAGTGAAAAAAATTAAATACTAAAGTCCAGCATATTAATTAGCCCCTTTTCCCAAAAACATATTTTGAAATACTGTCAACAAATTACATTAAGGTAATAAAAAGTTAATAAAGATTTGTTAACAACATTGTTATTTGCACTTTTCATTATGAATTTCTTTCTGCAAAGTAAATGTTATATTCAGTACTCAATCTGATTAAGAATTGGATATAGTTATTTCCTCTTGCTTTATTTATATATTAAAGTTGTAGAAAATTAATATAATGAATTTAAATATGGTATACAAATATTAATTTTCTACAACTTTAATATATAAATAAAGCAAGAGGAAATAACTATATCCAATTCTTAATCAGATTGAGTACTGAACTGAAAAGTCTGTGGGAGTTTTGGGCTTCTATTAATGATATAATGAGAAACAAACAAACAAAAAAACTGGTTAAGAACATTAATTTTTTAATTCACTTCATATGGTTTAGTGTCTGAAAAAAAAAAGGAAAAAAAAAAAAAAAAGCTTAAAACCAGATTAGACATTTTTCCAGAACTAAAGGGCTTTTGTTAATGGAAGGCACAAATTCTATTCCCCTTTTATTAGTGGGAAGGCAAATCAAGACAACAGAGAAGTTAATAATCACTGTTCTAACTAAAACAAAGAGCAAACTGATTTGTATCAGTGAAATGATTTGACACACAGCACATTTCTCTTGGATACTGGGAGAAAAAGCAAGAAAATCAGTGGTCTAGATTTAAAAAAAAAATGTGTTAGGAGAAGAAGGAATTGTGCAATAAACAATTGTTTTTTGTACACATCTACAGGAGGAGAAATTTGTTTCAGAAGACACAAATCTATATATTTTTTTTATTTCCCAAGAGAAAGTAATTTACTAACTTATAGATGGGGTTTCCTTTCACTTTCAACTTTCTTTTTCCATACTATTGACATTTTAAAATTTTATTTAAAATAAACACGGTTGTTAAAATAGAGAGGAGTTTCTTTCTCCTACTGGAACAAATCTTCATTTGAAAGATGAAACATATAGATTGTCACCTGCCACTCATACAGCCAGACACAAAAAAAGTTTGGTGGTTGGAGAACAGTCTAGGCAGGTGAAAGGCTTGCATATTTAAGTACCTATAGTTCAAGAAGGAAACTGAATTTGTGTCTCTGCTGAGCAATTAAACTCAGGTATGAGACAAAAGCAGGACATCTTTTTCATGCAGAATTTAAGATTTCCCCTATTCACTCCTGCAAGAAACCTCTTGTTAATCCTTGTGACTATTTGTTAAATTCACTTAAATTCTAAACTCATTCTGAAATGAGCAAACTGCATTTTTGTTGGATCTGTTGGTGAAGGCAAAATAACTTTCAGCTACATTTCTTCAAGATACAGTAACCTCTAGCTTTTTGCAAATATTTTTCTGAAGTTTTAAAACTGTTGTTTTCTTTTCTAAATATGGGAGTTCAATTTTGTTCAGATTCTAAAACTATAGGAAAATTATATTTTGATATTATTTGTAAATCTATTAACTTCTTTCAGATAATTACTTGTCTGAGATTTTCTGTTCAAGATTTTATACCATATTTTGACAATAAACTTTTTCTCTAACAGCTCTGGAGAAGATCAGCTTAATTGATTTATAGTGTTAGTGTAGAAATTTTGTCCTCATCTCTGTTGACTGTGAGCGATGTCTTTTTTCTCTCTTCTATTTGTACTGACTGCTTTACTGCTACCTCAAACTGTGACACTTTGATCTCCAATCTGCTAAGAGATGCTTTGCATTACATAATGTCAGGTCCCATCTGATGTTCTGAGAACAAGTGACATAAATCTGCACCCCTAGTTATGATTTCAGCTTTTGGTTCACTATTTACATATCCGTATCTTACAGAGAACTCCAGTCTTAACCTGTTGAAAGTTGAGTCTATATTTCAAATTCATTTGTTTCATTCAAGTGAATAATAAATCCATTCTTTAAGAACTCAACTTCAAAATTTGAAAAACTGTACAGACTTTTATGTTAGTTTTTTGTTTGGTTTTGGGTTGGTGTATTTTTATTTTACTATGAATATTTGTTCATTTATTTGCTTTTACATTTTATATCTCAGGATTCTGATCAGTAATACCTAATGAAATAAATCAAGAAAATTTATTCTTACACAGAATCTAAACCATCTCTGG
Source organism: Gallus gallus (assembly GCF_016699485.2). Taxonomy (NCBI): domain Eukaryota; kingdom Metazoa; phylum Chordata; class Aves; order Galliformes; family Phasianidae; genus Gallus; species Gallus gallus. Next base: position 63,033,181 of record NC_052535.1, on the reverse strand, counting down.
ATTTGAACCAGATATTATTTGAACATTTTAGCCCTTGCTGATTGCTTCTTCCAAGAGAGTACAAGAGAAAAGCTAGTTTCCTAATATCACTGGTACTGTTTTGTAGACTCAAAAAAATGTAGTGTTTGACATTAAATTATTTTTTTATTGCTTATTTAAACTCAGTTGCTGACCTACTGTCATGTGATCACTGAAAAACAATCTGCTACATACGAATATGAATTTAATTTACAAGAGAATATCAGTTAAAAAAAATGAGCAGAAAGGCTGAAGATAAATCACCTCTCCACAGACATGTCAGCTGTTAAAAGCTAAGCTAGCTCAGAGAATATATGTGGTTTTGGTCATAGAATTTTCAAGATTCACCAAAAACTGCTGCACAAAAAAGCAATTGGACATGTTCAATAAGGGTGACTAATAAAAAAGTTACAGTAGCCCAAGGCCTGAATATCCATGCATTTACTGAAACATTTTGCAGCATGAGAGACAAAGCTGAACTAAATATGATTTAGCAATCTCAGAGTAACCAGAACAACATAACTTGACGATATGTCTGTGAGCATATGTTGTAAAAGCCAGCTGGTATCCCTGAGTACGTTGGTATAAACCAAAGATTATGCCACTGCTACCTGCAGTAGTGAGGGGAACACTGCTGCAGATACTGGAGTGAGACATTCCACAGCTGGATGATGAAACACAAAATGCTTAATACCAACAGAAGATAAAGGGAATGAGAAGCTTATTTAGGAAAATGGAAAGAAATAGGAAGTGGAGGTAGGGTGGGCCACAACTATGGCATTTTGCAGCACAGATATGATCCTTGCATCAGAAGGCACGGTGTAAGTAAAGTTAATACAGTAAACTCTAAAACCATCTGATGTGGATTCCTTAAAAAACAAAACAAAAAAACAAAC